>NW_027493372.1:0-337492 GCF_021521415.1 Bidens hawaiensis | reverse complement strand
CGCTGTTCGGTTTCTTTCCAGCATTTTGAGCGATTTTAACACCCTTGCTATGGTTCAATATCACCCACTACGCTTCCCGACCATTTTTCGGTCGCTTATACACTAAAAAAGCTTGGATCTTTAAACTTCAAAGATCAAGAATCATACCTTTTTGGGCTTGTTTGGATCTCGTTTACTTGCTAGTACACTAATCGCTCTCTCTCGGACCTGCCCGACTCTTCCCTTGGCTCGGCCGGCCGGCGGGCGGTATGTGTGTGGCGTGTGTGTGTTTTGGGGGTGTTAGGGAGTTTGGTGAAAATGAAGATATTTTGGGATTTTGGGGGTATTTATATCCCTGAAATCCCATTCTCATTTAACCCATCTCAATTAATCCACGTCCAAGACCCGCTCCCTACTCGATATTAATTAATTACGCGAAATCACTAAACATAACTTCCTTTATTCATCATTAAAAATTTTTTTTAGGATGTTACAACCATTGAATGTTGAATCCGAATCGTTACTAACGGCTTGGTTCCAGTTTGATTTCACAGTTTAAACTTTAATAATAAATTTAGTTTAAAATAATTATTAATTTAACTGTACCATCAATTTTAACTAAACACCAACATAATATGATACTTGAGAGGACCATAAATAAAAAATGATAAATTTAGCCACGTAAATGGTAAATATTAATGGAAGATCTAGGACGTGAAATAATAACAACAAATATCACAAAATGAATCGAACTGCAATTAGGTTAATTTGAAGTTGTATAGCCAAGTTATTTGTAATAAAAAGATTATGTTCAATTAAATTATAACTATATCTAATATATATTACAAAACATATCTAATAATTAATAATAAAAAACATTAAAATGCATTCAACATTTACAGTCTGGTCTGGTTTCATATGGTCGGTTGCCAGTATAAACCGCGAACCAACCGTTCACTACGTTTTGAAAATTTTGAAACCGACCAACAAACCGAAAGTAAAAAAAGAAAAAGAAAAAATAAGTCAAACCAATAACCGATTTAAACGATTTCAAGGTTTTAACCGAACCATAAACACTTATATATATTACGCGATTAACAGGTTCAAACACCCGCTGCATCGCGCGGGCACCCGTCTAGTATGTATATATATATGAGAGATATTTTGAGAACCTTGATGAATTGTAAAAACTTTAAGAACTCAGTATGAACCACACATTTAATTAAATGAGTATGGAATATGTAGCTGAGAATAAATCTGATTAAAAAATTAATCAGGAGAGATAATAAGTATTTGTGACGATTGCACAAGTTTAAATGTTAGTTATACATGTGTAATAAGTCGATTCGGTGGTGTAAAGAAATACTGTAAATTTGTGTACATTACTTACACTTACGTATTACACATGTGTAAGAAAAATTCTAAAAAAAGAAAATTGTTACGTTGAGTTCTTTCGAGTTCTTAAAACTCAAAGCGGTTCTCAAAAGAAATCAATCATATATATATATATATATACATATATATATATTCCTCGGAAATATTTGAAAACTAAAACTATCTTCATGAAATAAAGATGAATAACATATCGAAGTTGGTTGTGATATACCAGTTAGTGTTTTCCATGGAGATCTTGTGTTACCCGATCCTGAGCTCCAACGAAGAAGACCGAGCAGATTAACGGTAGCAAGTAGACAAGGTACCGGCGGTTCCACATTCTCGGCAAATGTAAGCTGGCTGAGTGGCAGTTGCTTAAGCTCTCGTTGACTAGACCTTTTGGGAAGTGGGTGGTTTTGGTTTAAGTCTCGGAACGTATAATTATAATGCATTGTTATATAAGATAGAAAGTGGACGTGACAAATAATTGGAATTGATATTTGTGGTGTGAAAAGATAATGACAAACCAAGCTAGCGTTGTCACTTTAAGAGAGCGTTGGATATTATGACTGACTCAAAAATGGTGTTGACTCAATGGTCAATGGCTTCCTTTGAGAGTTTATAAGGTTTAGGGATATAATGGTCATTTGTCTAAAGTGATCAAATGAAGTTCTGATTTGGTTTGCAGAAAGCGTGTAACTAGAGGGGCTGAAGGTGACAACTTGGAAGGTTGGATGTTAGTATCATATCAGTTTGTTATTCACAACGGCTAGTTGATTTGTTCGTTTAATTCGTTCTCAGTTTGTCTATCAAAGATACCTTTCAATTGTAAGATGATATTTCTCAAGAATGGTGAATGTGAAGTTCAATTTGAAGAAATTCGATGGAAAGAACGACTTTAGTCTCTAGCAAGTGAAGATGAATGTACATCATGGTATATTCGGATGAACTATTGGGAGATGAGAATCTTCTGGCAAGATTAATCATTAGAAAAGAAGCATGGCATATTGGAGAAGGCACAAATTGCCATCATTTTGAATCTCAGTTTTTTGTGAAGTATCAAAAGAGCATATGACTAGTTTTTTGTGAAGTATCAAAAGAGCATATGACTGTCAGAGCCTAGTTGAAAATCGATTGTACCTCAAGAAAATACTTCATACATTTCAGATGACGTATGGTAAGTCTCTTGAAGATCGTTTGGTGAATTCAATACATTAGTATTGGATCTTAAAAACATTAAGGTGGTACTCATGAAAGTTATTGAATGATTCAATATCGATTTTATTTTTCAAAATCTTAACTATAATATTAAAGCAAGTTAATTTTTTCGCAAAACATCATTCTAGGACGTTCACATAGGATGTCACGTAAATATCATGTGAGCAGTTTCCTATTTTATCAAACCAATCAGTTATGTTATATTGAAATCATAATAAATAAGTTATAGAAATATTCTACATGAATGAATATATATACAATTTCTTTAAAAATCATATTAGTATGTTATAAGTTAACTTTTGAATATGATTAAATTAATATAATGATCTTAATATTTCTACTAATTACACGGGTCACTATCCAATGCTGTATTTAAAAAGATTTTTAGAGATTTATTAATTGTAATAGTTTGTTTATCATTGTTTATATCTTAATTACTAGTTTTTTTATCCCCCGTATTACGGGTGTTGTTTTATATTATTTGTTTCTAATATTTATTTATTTTTTGAATTTTTATTTTTTTATTGTATGAAAGTTAATAATATACTTATGGTTTGATGATAAATTGTTTCACAAATAAATGAGATGTTATAACTCAGTTTAAAAGTTATATGGGTTTGATGAGACCCAAGACCCGTTTATTTTTTTACTATAAAATTGATTTTTTAATTATAAATAATATATCTTTTTAAATAAATCATATATTAATATTTAGTATATCCCTACTTTATAGGATTTTTATATCAAATATTTGGTGAGATTAGTTTTTATTTTAATGAGATTTTATAACCCATTTAAGAAATATCTAGGTTTGATGAGACCCATGCCCGTGAATTCGGGTCAAATGCATGAGAAGCCTCCATTTGAAAATCAAGCAAATCTGGTGACTCCAAAAAAAGGGGGAGCGACCACATCATGACACGTAAGATTTTTATGGTTTCGTTTACATATATTATAGACTAGTTTTTATCTCCCGTATTACGGTGGTTGTTTATATTATTCGTTTATAATATTTATATATTTTTTGGATATTGATTTTATTTGTTGTATAGAAGTTAATATCATACTTAGTATTTGATAATGAAAGGGTTTCACAAATAAATGAGATGTTATAACCCGGTTTAAAATCTATTTGGGTTTGGCGAGACCCATTATCCGCTTGTTTTTTTTACTATAAAATTGTTTTTTAATTATAAATAATATATTTTTTTAAAGAAATTAGATATTAATTTTTAGTATATCCCTATTTTATAGAATTTTCATATCAAATATTTGGTGAGATTAAGTTTTAATTTAATTAGATGCTATAACCCATTTAAGGAATATCTGTTTTTGGTGAGACCCATAATCGTGAATTCGGGTCAAATGCATGAAAAACCTCCATTTATAAATAATGCAATCTGGTGGCTTGAGAGAGTGTAGGGAGAAACCAGAGAGATTTTAAAGGTTTCGTCTATATATATTGCTAGTTTTTATCCCTCGTATTATGGGGGTTGTTTTATATTATTTGTTTATAATACTTATTTATTTTTTGAATTTTTACTTTTTTATTATATGAAAGTTAATAATATATTTATAGGTTGATGATAAATTGTTTC
This sequence comes from Bidens hawaiensis, assembly GCF_021521415.1. NCBI lineage: Eukaryota > Viridiplantae > Streptophyta > Magnoliopsida > Asterales > Asteraceae > Bidens > Bidens hawaiensis. Next base: position 333,323 of record NW_027493372.1, on the reverse strand, counting down.
ACAAATAAATAAAAGCTATATGGGTTTGATGAGACCCACGACCCGTTTATTTTTTTACTTTAAAATTGATATTTTAATTATAAATAATATATATATATATAAATCATATATTAATTTTTTGTATATCCATACTTTATAGGATTTTTATATCAAATATTTGGTGAGATTAGTTTTTAATTTAATGAGATGTTATAACCCATTTAAGAAATATTTGGGTTTGATGAGACCCATGACCGTGAATTCGGGTCAAATGCATGAGAAACCTCCATTTGAAAATCAAGTAAATCTGGTGACTCCAAAAAAAGGCGGAAGCGATTACATCGCGACACGTAGAATTTTTTTTGTTTCATTTACAAATATTATAGATTCATAAGATATGATATTATGTATATTATTAAATTTAAGTTTTTATTATATTTTTAACACCGTGTATCACTCAGCGTTTATCCTATAAATATATATTAGATTACAATACAACCGAATGGGAGAGATTCAGAGAAAGGAAATAAACAAAATTCATAACAAAATAATATACATTAAACGCACAATATAATACAGATAAACTATTGTGTCACATAAATTCAAGAAAATAAATTCCATCTAGTATGTACCTAAATTACAATATATAATTCGTAAAAGTATAAACTAATTATTTTATTATCATAAAGAAAAACACAAATAAAATGGACGTTTGTTGTGTAGCTAAATATATTTTCTGTCAATAAGGTTCAAAATTAAAGTGGATGGTCGCTATGAATATTAGGAACCACATTCTTGTGGGTTAGCCTTACTTTAAAAGAAGACGTCGTCTTCCTAAAATGGACATTTTATACGCCATTTCGTTGTCGTGGACTAATCAATCACTATTTTCAATTATTTTACTGTTAATATTAAAGTAAACTAAGTTTATGGACCTTATGGTTCGGCTTGTTTAACCTTTTTCAAAAATGAAAATTTTGACGTATCATGCCATGAGATTTCAGGTGTGTAACTCACTCGGTGCTAGAGCTAACTGAAGAAACACGAATCTATTCCTCCTAACGGGTCCTAGATTCAATGAGTCCACATGGTAGGATACAACAACAACCAACAACGATATGAGCTCAATCTCCCAAAGTCTAGTGACAGAAACCTGCAAACTAGACACCGTGAGCTCGTTACGGGAAGGACAAGAGGGGGGTCTTCCCGTAACCACCCTCCGGCGTGAGAATAAGTACCGTTCTAATAGAGAGAAAGTTATTAAGTATTTAGAGAAGATAGTTGGGAGTGAATAAATACCTCATGAAGATTGAGAGGGTATTTATAGCCGAAGAGTGTGGAAATGTGATTGGGCCAGCTGTCCATTTCTAGAAGATGCTCCCGTAACCACCTGGACACGTGCCCTCATATGATAAGTTGAGCTATACGTCGCATGTGCATGGCTAGTGATAAGAGATCGTTGATTCCCAATATCGACGTTGTGGAGATTGATTGGAACAAAGCCGAGTATGAAGAATTGCTTCGTACCTATGGTATTCCACCGGAGTGGGGACCTGAGTTCCCCACTGCCGGATCTGTAGCTAGTAGGCCACCTGCTGGAAAGATGGTTGTTTATGCCAACTACTTTACCCATGGGAATCTTCGGTTTCCGATAACCAAGTTCCTTATTAAGGTACTCAGTGCATATGGGATTCATCTTTCCCAATTACACCCACTTACACTTACACAAATTAGACATTTTGAATTTGTGTGTAAGGCAAACGTGATGGTGCCACGTGTTGACCGATTCCCGGTGTAACGATTCCGGCAAATCCAGGTATACCCTAGCCGGAATATACTATTTACGTGTCATTTAAATATTGATTATATGAGTTATAGTACATATATACGAGTATATATGATTCATAGTACGAATCATACTCGATTATATAGCGAATCGTATTGGAATTACAATTAACCAATGAACGATTATTGAAAACCCGAATGAATCGGGAATTACATTATAGACGAAGTATATAATGTTTAGTGGTATTTACGAGGTATTAATGCTTCGGGATAAGTAAATTATAGCACAGAAAAAGGATTTCGATTTAATGGTACGTCGGTACGCTAAACGAAACCTTTATCACCAAACCAAGCAAGAGACGATCAATCAAGCCGAAAAAGATGCGTAATTATTAATAATATGATGTCTTAATGTCATGGGTTAAGTTTTTAAAGTTTTTAAATCAGTTTTATATAAATTTTATTTTAACCCGAAAAACGACCATTTTATGCTCGTTTTAAGCCGAATTACGAGTATTAAACGAGAAACGAACTGAACCAGATTATCCACAACGTTATCCGGATTACACAATCCAATTTTGTGGCTATTATTGAAGATGTGGGACCCACCCCCACACCCCAAAGGGGCCGGCCACCCCCCTTTGTTGTTATTATCTTTCATTTTCTTTTTTTGATCATACAAACACTCCCAAACTCTCTCAAACCTTTCATACTTTCAAGTATCATCCAAAATCCATCCTCTCTAATCAAGAACAAAGGTATAAACATGTTATAATACATGATCTTTGGTGTTGATTTCCTTATTTTTAGTTGTTTTGCAAGAACAAAAAAAGTTCCAAATGAAATATGGGTGAAAACCCGAGATGGAACCGGTTCTTGTGTGATCAAAGGATGTATACAAGTTATACAAAGGATCTTGATCCAAGTAATTAGTTAAAAGTGTTTAGAATAAAATTTTACGGTTAGAATCTTTGTTTTTACTTAAAAACCGACATTTTGAAAGAGATGGCTTGATTGTTGGTATAGTTTGCTTGGTATAGTGTTGTTGTGCTTGAAAGTGTTGTATCTAGCGGCTAGCAAAGGCTAGAAACTGAGATCCTTGCGATCTAAAGCTAGAAAACACAAGATAGTTCGGTTTTCGGGTGTTTATGAAAAATGGACAGATTTCCGTGTGCTTAGAGTTGAGTCACGAAATTTCACAGAGATGATCTACACATGAAAATGTGAGATCTGTGAATTTTTGGTAATTTTTGGATAAAAGATGAATATTTGGTGAATTTAATGCTCGGTTTTGGCCAAAAATAGTGAAAAATATCAAAACATGATGAAAAATTCCGGAAAATTTAAGATAAGCTTTTTATAACATATAAAAGTCACCCACAAAATTTGAGCTCAGTTGGAAAAGTCTAAGTAGGCTTTTCGGTGATACGAGTTCTAGGGCTTTCTAGCTCGGTTTTGGGTGAAAATGGCTTGAAAAATAAGTTTTAAATTCTGGAAAAATTCCAGAAAGTTATGAGGATGATAAAGATCATCCCAGAAAAATTTGGGATTTTTCTAAAGTGTTTTGGTATTTTTGATATATTTAGTGTTTTAACAAGATTTAAAAATAGATAAATAAATGTAAATGTAGGAAAATAAATCTGGGAAAATTCCAGAAAGTTATGAGGATGATAAAGATCATCCCAGAAAAATTTGGGATTTTTCTAAAGTGTTTTGGTATTTTTGATATATTTAGTGTTTTAACAAGATTTAAAAATAGATAAATAAATGTAAATGTAGGAAAATAAATCTGGGAAAATTCCAGAAAGTTATGAGGATGATAAAGATCATCCCAGAAAAATTTGGGATTTTTCTAAAGTGTTTTGGTATTTTTGATATATTTAGTGTTTTAACAAGATTTAAAAATAGATAAATAAATGTAAATGTAGGAAAATAAATCTGGGAAAATTCCAGAAAGTTATGAGGATGATAAAGATCATTCCAGAAAAATTTGGGATTTTTCTAAAGTGTTTTGGTATTTTTGATATATTTAGTGTTTTAACAAGATTTAAAAATAGATAAATAAATGTAAATGTAGGAAAATAAATCTGGAAAATTTTTACAAAATTCCTTTCTGTCAAATTAAGTTTTGTGCAAAATTTCAAGACCCGAGACTAATCGGGTAATTATTTGTGCTAAAAAGAACATAAAAAAAACAAGTTTTTAAAGCTTAAAACGTGTAAACCGGCAAAGTTCGCATAAGCGAGCTGACTGGTACATGAAAACTCTAAAAATAGACTATTTCATAAATCTAAGTAAATTAAGTAAAAATAAATCATCCGAAAATAATCCGGATGATTTGGGTAATTTTACCCGATTGTACCGTTTCCGGCACCGAAATACCGGAAACGGGCCCCACGGCCAAACGGGGTGTCAAACCGAGCTATAATTTCATCACCTTAACTAAATTGACTGTCAAGCTCTAAGCAATGTCAATCTGAGTCCTTAGAAGTGTCACGGGGTTAACATTGTCCCCGAATCGAGTACAGTACTGGGTTAACAATGTTCCCAGATGTACCGATTGATATGTATTTAAGTTATGGGAATTATATAGTAACGACTAGATATTATATTACAGATCCAGGCACGTAGCTGTTCCTTATATTACTCACCAACTCACGACAAAGTGAGTTTTCACGAGCCCCTTTTAATGAATTGTTTTAATTATATTTTCCCGGGGCGGAAAACATGTCTTATTTAAAGTATTTAAGTACATACCGATCGTATGGAAATACTTGTACATTTATATATATATGGGCTGATGCATAAAATATATAAAATGTTTATAATGTATTGTTGTTCTGGGGTAACATAGTTCCCAGGGGTTATTATTATTCTGGGGTAACATAGTTCCCAGGGGTTATTATTGTTCTGGGGTAACATAGTTCCCAGGGGTATTTATTGTTCTGGGGTAACATAGTTCCCAGGGGTTATTATTATTCTGGGGTAACATAGTTCCCAGGGGTTATTATTGTTCTGGGGTAACATAGTTCCCAGAGGTTATTATTATTCTGGGGTAACATAGTTCCCAGGGGTTATTGTTGTTCTGGGGTAACATAGTTCCCAGAGGTTGTGATTGTTCTGGGGTAACATAGTTCCCAGGGGTATTTATTGTTCTGGGGTAACATAGTTCCCAGGGGTTATTATTGTTCTGGGGTAACATAGTTCCCAGGAAGTTAATGGAAATGTTCTGGGGTAACATAGCTCCCAGCATGATTATATTGTTAATAAATGATTATTAAAATGATTTGTCAGTGTTTATTTAAATTAGTGAAACTCACCAACTATTCGTAGTTGACCCGTTTTCTTTACATGTTTTCTAGGTATGCCCAAGTTGGATTGATTGATGTGTGCTTAACTATCTGTGCTACCTGTTGGAAGCTTGCTGCTCTTTGTTTTGTAATGAATTTATTAATGTCTTATCGGTAAAATATGTGTGTAACACCTAGACAGTAATGAAACTCGCAACAATGTAATATGTTATAAATTAATGTAGTGGTATTTTCTTTATAAGCAATGCTGTTGATATCAGATGTGTCTGTTGCATCCCGTGTACGTTTCCGCTGCGGTTACGGGGTGTTACAGAACTTGGTATCAGAGCCATTGGTTATAAAGAATTAGGATGTCTGAAAAAGATACCTAAAATATAACCAGTAGCTCAAGTATTATAGGATCTGAATATCAACTAATAATATATTGTGACGAGATCGGGATGAACTTGGATGGACAAGTGGGTTATTATGGTCCGGAACATAATAACAGACTTGTCTGCACGAGTGAATTCAGGGGAAGTCACGGGGGACTTAAATAGGTAAAACTGGCAACATATGTGTAAATGTATAATAATATTATTATGTGGCTAAATTGTATAAGTAGTGCATGATTTATTTAATTATGAATTACACTATGGAAAAGACTATATGTTTGTTAACTTGTGTGCAGGTAATAATGGAAAGAAACCCTAGTGTGTCGACGGAAGAGGACCCGGAAGAGGTCAGTTCCGGGGCCTCTGGAAGCCCAAGTGAAGTACCCAGCTCCGAGCCTTCAGAGGCTAGTCTTAGTGCCTCTAGGCAGACCACCCCAGCTAGGAGTGCTAGTATACCCTCCCCTGTTAGGGTTACCAGGTCTCCTACCCCGCCCGCACCACAGACTGGCCCGATTCCCCTTAGGCGCGGTCCTCGCCTCACGGCGCGGATCAGTGCCCCATATATTCCGCCCACTATTACCCCACCCCGATCCACTTACCATGTGGGCGAGTCTTCCCGCCCTCAGCCCGAGCCTGCAACCCTACCTGTGTGGGGTCTCCCAAGGCAGGAACGGGACTTGACGGGGTGGCTACGTGTTCTCACCGAGCAGGTGAACGAGCACTCTGCTGCCCTGGTCGTGGGGGTTCAGCGGCGGGCGTACCTAGGGGACAACATACTGGACCACCAGTATGCTATCAACCAGTTAAAGAGGGAGTGCTCATACTCCCACTGGTTGATCGAGAGGATGGAAACCCGAATGCGGGTTATGGTGGCGGTGTTGGTGGCGCTGGTGGCGGTGATGGTGGGGTTGGTTTACCACCATGTGTAGATGTGTTGATAGTAGAATCTTGAACCGCTTTTTGATACTCCATGTGAGCAGTTAGTGGTGATGCTAACATGGAGTGAATCTTGTTTAGTTATAGTACAACCACTGGCCCATAGGGGGTCTCTTGTAGGGCACATCATTATCGATACTTTTGGGTATCATTCAAGCACTGACCCATTGCGGGTTATGTCGAGGATGATACCAACATAGGCCCTTTGTATTAAAACCTAGTTATGTAATGTTGATTGAAAGTATGTAAATTGGTGTTGTGTAATATGTATCAATGTTTACTAATGAATGAAATATGTATTGTGTTTTATATTTTGAGATGGTATTGATTATATGTATTTCTTTGATGATTGTGTAGAATGGCACCGAAACGATCAACGAAAGTATCGGAAGTAGATGTGAGCCGTTTGATTGCTCAACAGTTGGAGGCGGCGATACCGGATATAGTATCGCGCATCGCCGCCAGTATTAATAACTCGACCAATCCAACCCCTCCGAGCAATCAAACGCCCATAAATAATGATGGGGAACATAACGCTAATCCTCCAAGGAATGACAACACTATGCCGAGTACTGACGCACCGCCTACGGTGGTCGCTACCGACAGTAATGGCCCAATCCCTGCTGTAGAGACCAACCGCACTGGACCATCCAGGGGTTGTTCAATCAAGGATTTTATGTTATGCAAGCCTTTAGAATTTAACGGGTCGGAAGGACCGAATGGGTTAGTGAAATGGTTAGAGAAAATAGAATCAGTGGTAAATATCAGCAACTGTCCTGAGGATTGTGTCGTTAAGTACGCCACCTGTACGTTCACAGACCATGCCTTGACATGGTGGAACACCATAGTACAGACTCGAGGTCAGGCGGCGACAAACCGCATGACCTGGGCAGAGCTTAAGGATCTTGTTTTGAAACATTTCTGCCCAAAGAATGAATTGCAGAAACTGGAACATGAGTTGTGGAACCTAGAGATGCATGGGGCGGACCACTTGGGATATACCAACCGGTTTAATGAACTGTCACGATTAGTGCCGTGGTTGGTCACCCCAGAGTCAAAAAGGGTGGAACGTTATATTTGGGGACTTACTCCAGTAGTGAGGAGCATAGTTAACGCGGGAGGGCACCAGACGTATGAGGGTGCAGTGACACAGGCTGGTATTGTCACATATGATTTCTTAAGGAGCGGATCGATAAAGGCGACGGGAGAGTCGGCTGGGGGAAAGCGAGGTACGTATGACAATAGGATCCGAGAGAAGCAGCAAAACAAACGAGCTAGGCCCGCTGCCCAGAGCTATGCCATGACTAGTTCGGGCGGAAGGCAAGAACCGCAGAGGGGAACGTTTCCTAAATGCGGGAAATGTGGTTACCACCATAGTGGCGTGTGCAAGGAGGTGGTGTGCCACCGGTGTGGCAGGGTTGGACACTACGCACCAAATTGTAAGACAAATCTGAACAACCTGAACCGTCAACCACAACCTATTCGGGCGCAACCATTTAGAACTCAACCAGCCCGACAGCAGAACCCGCAAGGAAACCAGATGGTGACCACTAGCCGTGCTTGCTACGAATGCGGCAGCACGGATCACTTCAAAAGGAACTGCCCGAAACTGAATCAGGGAGGAAACGGGAGACAACTCGCGGGTCAGCCATCGACTTCCAATCCGGCGCGAGGCCGAGCATTTGTGATGGGAGCGAACGAGGCGCGCCAGGACCCCAGCGTAGTGACAGGTACCTTCCTCGTCTCTGATCATTACGCTTCTGTATTATTTGATACAGGCGCCGATAGAAGTTTTGTCTCCGTTAGGTTCCTTTCGATAGCAAACCTTCCTATTGGTGAAACCATAGAACCCTACACCGTAGAGGTCGCTAACGGTAAAACCATGATAGTTAATCGGATTGTTCGGAATTGCCCTTTTATTCTGAGCGAACAATCTTTCCGGATTGACTTGTTACCGGTAGAATTGGGTAGTTTTGACGTGATAGTGGGAATGGATTGGTTGGCTCGTAATAGGGTAGAAATAAACTGTGAAAAGAAAACCGTCAAGATCCGGGTGTCGGATGACGAGGAGGTATTAGTGCAGGGAGAAAAATCCGGCACCATGATACCATTTATATCCCACCTCAAGGTGTTGAAATATATACGTCAGGGATGTGTGGCGTATCTAGCGAGCCTGACGGCCGCTGATTCTGAGGAAAAACGGGTGGACGATATTCCCGTGGTGCGCGAATTTCCACAAGTCTTTCCAGAGGAACTTCCTGGATTACCGCCAACCCGACAAGTCGAATTCAGAATCGACTTATTACCTCAAGCCGGCCCTGTTGCTAAGGCCCCTTACAGACTTGCACCGTCCGAGATGCAAGAATTATCCAACCAGTTGCAGGAATTGTTGGATAAGGGATTTATACGTCCCAGCTATTCCCCGTGGGGTGCACCTGTGCTATTTGTGAAAAAGAAGGACGGAAGCCTTCGAATGTGCATTGACTACAGGGAATTGAACAAGTTAACCATCAAAAATAGGTATCCTCTTCCCCGAATCGATGATTTGTTCGACCAACTACAAGGTGCGAGCTATTTCTCAAAGATTGATCTTAGATCGGGATACCACCAAGTTAAAATTCAGGAGGAGGATATCCCAAAAACCGCGTTTCGGACTCGCTACGGCCACTATGAATTTCTAGTTATGCCTTTTGGGCTAACAAATGCGCCAGCGGTGTTCATGGATCTCATGAACCGAGTCTGTAAACCCTATCTCGACAAGTTCGTCATTGTATTTATTGACGATATTTTGATATACTCGAAGAGTAAAGAGGAGCACGAGCAACACTTAAAGTTAGTTTTAGAGCTCCTGGATCAGGAGAAGTTATATGCAAAATTCTCCAAGTGTAACTTCTGGTTACAAGAGGTGCAATTCCTCGGTCATGTTATAAACCACCAAGGAATACACGTTGATCCGAGTAAGGTTGAAGCTATTAAGAATTGGCAAGCGCCTAAATCTCCGAAAGAAATCCGCCAATTCTTAGGCTTAGCTGGATACTATCGTCGATTTATTGAGAATTTTTCCAGCATTGCCCAACCTTTAACCCTGCTGACCCAAAAGGATCGAAGGTATGATTGGGGTGAAGAGCAGGAAGCGGCGTTTCAAACGCTAAAGCAAAGATTGTGCCAAGCGCCAATCTTAAGTCTCCCCGACGGAGACGATGGATTTGTTGTATATTGTGACGCATCCCGTAGAGGGTTAGGATGCGTGTTAATGCAAAATAAAAAGGTCATAGCCTATGCGTCTCGACAGTTAAAAGTTCATGAGAAAAACTACACTACCCATGACTTGGAACTGGGAGCAGTCATCTTTGCACTTAAAATCTGGAGACACTATCTCTACGGTACAAAGTGCACCATATTCACTGATCATAAAAGTTTGCAACACATATTCGATCAGAAAGAACTGAATATGAGGCAACGAAGATGGGTCGAGTTGCTGAGTGACTACGACTGTGACATACGATATCACCCCGGCAAGGCTAACGTTGTAGCCGATGCCTTGAGTAGAAAGGATCGAGTCAAGCCACTACGTGTGCGAGCGTTGGGGATGATAGTTCAGTCAAACCTTTCAGATTTAATTCGAGTCGCTCAACGCGAGGCGTTGAAAGAGGGCCAATTGGATAAAGAAGGACTTTACGAGAATGAGAAGAATTTCGAACAGCGTGTGGACGAAATTCTTTATTTCAAAAATCGGATTTGGATCCCGACCCTCCATGACCTTTGTGATTTGATCATGGATGAAGCACATAAATCGAAATATTCCATACATCCGGGATCAGATAAAATGTACAAGGATGTGAAAGAATTTTACTGGTGGCCAGGTATGAAAAAGGATATAGCCACATACGTCGGCAAGTGTACGACGTGTGCGAGAGTTAAGGCGGAACACCAGAAACCCTCGGGAATGCTACATCAGCCGGAAATTCCCGAATGGAAGTGGGAGCAGATCACAATGGATTTTGTGACACATCTCCCCAAGACACCCCGAGGTCATGATGCGATTTGGGTAATCGTGGATCGATTAACCAAATCGGCACATTTTATTCCAATTAGGAATACTTTTAACACTGAGAGACTTGCGCAAATTTATATAAATGAAATAGTGTCTCGTCATGGCATCCCCATCTCGATCATCTCCGATAGGGATAGCCATTTTACCTCCAAACTTTGGCAAGCTGTCCAAGAAGCATTGGGAACACGTATTGACCTAAGCACAGCTTACCACCCTCAGACCGATGGCCAGTCTGAGAGGACCATTCAAACTTTGGAGGATTTGCTTCGTGCCTGCGTACTGGACTTTAAGGGAAATTGGGATCAACATCTCCCACTCGTTGAATTTTCCTATAATAACAGTTACCATAGCAGTATAAAGGCAGCACCTTATGAAGCATTGTATGGGCGGAAGTGCCGATCACCACTTTGCTGGTCTGAAGTGGGGGACTCGCAGGTCATTAGATCGGATCTGGTCCAGGAGACGACCAGCAAGATTCTTGAAATTAAGAACAACCTGAAAGCCGCGCGGGATCGGCAGAAGAGTTATGCCGATACCCGTCGAAAACCGTTGTCATTTGAGAAGGGTGAAAAGGTATATTTGAAAGTATCACCCTGGAAAGGAGTGGTCAGGTTTGGAAAGGCGGGGAAGTTGGCCCCTAGATATATTGGACCATTTGATATTACTGCAAAGATCGGTCCGGTAGCTTACCGACTAGAACTGCCTGAGGAACTAAGTGCAGTTCATAACGTGTTTCATGTGTCGAATTTGAAAAGATGTCTGGTGGATGAGACATCGGTGTTACCCTTAGAGGGTGTTCAAATAAGTGATAGGCTCAACTTTGTAGAGGAGCCTATAGAAATAGTAGATGGGAAAATCAAGCAACTTAGACACAATAAGATCTCGTTGGTCAAAGTTAGATGGAATTCGCAACGAGGCCCAGAATTTACTTGGGAACGAAAGGACGAATTTCGGAAGAAATACCCCCACCTGTTTCCTCAAAAGGAAGTAGTTGTCGCGTAAAATTTCGAGGACGAAATTTTTATAACGGGGGGAGAATGTAACGATTCCGGCAAATCCAGGTATACCCTAGCCGGAATATACTATTTACGTGTCATTTAAATATTGATTATATGAGTTATAGTACATATATACGAGTATATATGATTCATAGTACGAATCATACTCGATTATATAGCGAATCGTATTGGAATTACAATTAACCAATGAACGATTATTGAAAACCCGAATGAATCGGGAATTACATTATAGACGAAGTATATAATGTTTAGTGGTATTTACGAGGTATTAATGCTTCGGGATAAGTAAATTATAGCACAGAAAAAGGATTTCGATTTAATGGTACGTCGGTACGCTAAACGAAACCTTTATCACCAAACCAAGCAAGAGACGATCAATCAAGCCGAAAAAGATGCGTAATTATTAATAATATGATGTCTTAATGTCATGGGTTAAGTTTTTAAAGTTTTTAAATCAGTTTTATATAAATTTTATTTTAACCCGAAAAACGACCATTTTATGCTCGTTTTAAGCCGAATTACGAGTATTAAACGAGAAACGAACTGAACCAGATTATCCACAACGTTATCCGGATTACACAATCCAATTTTGTGGCTATTATTGAAGATGTGGGACCCACCCCCACACCCCAAAGGGGCCGGCCACCCCCCTTTGTTGTTATTATCTTTCATTTTCTTTTTTTGATCATACAAACACTCCCAAACTCTCTCAAACCTTTCATACTTTCAAGTATCATCCAAAATCCATCCTCTCTAATCAAGAACAAAGGTATAAACATGTTATAATACATGATCTTTGGTGTTGATTTCCTTATTTTTAGTTGTTTTGCAAGAACAAAAAAAGTTCCAAATGAAATATGGGTGAAAACCCGAGATGGAACCGGTTCTTGTGTGATCAAAGGATGTATACAAGTTATACAAAGGATCTTGATCCAAGTAATTAGTTAAAAGTGTTTAGAATAAAATTTTACGGTTAGAATCTTTGTTTTTACTTAAAAACCGACATTTTGAAAGAGATGGCTTGATTGTTGGTATAGTTTGCTTGGTATAGTGTTGTTGTGCTTGAAAGTGTTGTATCTAGCGGCTAGCAAAGGCTAGAAACTGAGATCCTTGCGATCTAAAGCTAGAAAACACAAGATAGTTCGGTTTTCGGGTGTTTATGAAAAATGGACAGATTTCCGTGTGCTTAGAGTTGAGTCACGAAATTTCACAGAGATGATCTACACATGAAAATGTGAGATCTGTGAATTTTTGGTAATTTTTGGATAAAAGATGAATATTTGGTGAATTTAATGCTCGGTTTTGGCCAAAAATAGTGAAAAATATCAAAACATGATGAAAAATTCCGGAAAATTTAAGATAAGCTTTTTATAACATATAAAAGTCACCCACAAAATTTGAGCTCAGTTGGAAAAGTCTAAGTAGGCTTTTCGGTGATACGAGTTCTAGGGCTTTCTAGCTCGGTTTTGGGTGAAAATGGCTTGAAAAATAAGTTTTAAATTCTGGAAAAATTCCAGAAAGTTATGAGGATGATAAAGATCATCCCAGAAAAATTTGGGATTTTTCTAAAGTGTTTTGGTATTTTTGATATATTTAGTGTTTTAACAAGATTTAAAAATAGATAAATAAATGTAAATGTAGGAAAATAAATCTGGGAAAATTCCAGAAAGTTATGAGGATGATAAAGATCATCCCAGAAAAATTTGGGATTTTTCTAAAGTGTTTTGGTATTTTTGATATATTTAGTGTTTTAACAAGATTTAAAAATAGATAAATAAATGTAAATGTAGGAAAATAAATCTGGGAAAATTCCAGAAAGTTATGAGGATGATAAAGATCATCCCAGAAAAAATTGGGATTTTTCTAAAGTGTTTTGGTATTTTTGATATATTTAGTGTTTTAACAAGATTTAAAAATAGATAAATAAATGTAAATGTAGGAAAATAAATCTGGGAAAATTCCAGAAAGTTATGAGGATGATAAAGATCATTCCAGAAAAATTTGGGATTTTTCTAAAGTGTTTTGGTATTTTTGATATATTTAGTGTTTTAACAAGATTTAAAAATAGATAAATAAATGTAAATGTAGGAAAATAAATCTGGAAAATTTTTACAAAATTCCTTTCTGTCAAATTAAGTTTTGTGCAAAATTTCAAGACCCGAGACTAATCGGGTAATTATTTGTGCTAAAAAGAACATAAAAAAAACAAGTTTTTAAAGCTTAAAACGTGTAAACCGGCAAAGTTCGCATAAGCGAGCTGACTGGTACATGAAAACTCTAAAAATAGACTATTTCATAAATCTAAGTAAATTAAGTAAAAATAAATCATCCGAAAATAATCCGGATGATTTGGGTAATTTTACCCGATTGTACCGTTTCCGGCACCGAAATACCGGAAACGGGCCCCACGGCCAAACGGGGTGTCAAACCGAGCTATAATTTCATCACCTTAACTAAATTGACTGTCAAGCTCTAAGCAATGTCAATCTGAGTCCTTAGAAGTGTCACGGGGTTAACATTGTCCCCGAATCGAGTACAGTACTGGGTTAACAATGTTCCCAGATGTACCGATTGATATGTATTTAAGTTATGGGAATTATATAGTAACGACTAGATATTATATTACAGATCCAGGCACGTAGCTGTTCCTTATATTACTCACCAACTCACGACAAAGTGAGTTTTCACGAGCCCCTTTTAATGAATTGTTTTAATTATATTTTCCCGGGGCGGAAAACATGTCTTATTTAAAGTATTTAAGTACATACCGATCGTATGGAAATACTTGTACATTTATATATATATGGGCTGATGCATAAAATATATAAAATGTTTATAATGTATTGTTGTTCTGGGGTAACATAGTTCCCAGGGGTTATTATTATTCTGGGGTAACATAGTTCCCAGGGGTTATTATTGTTCTGGGGTAACATAGTTCCCAGGGGTATTTATTGTTCTGGGGTAACATAGTTCCCAGGGGTTATTATTATTCTGGGGTAACATAGTTCCCAGGGGTTATTATTGTTCTGGGGTAACATAGTTCCCAGAGGTTATTATTATTCTGGGGTAACATAGTTCCCAGGGGTTATTGTTGTTCTGGGGTAACATAGTTCCCAGAGGTTGTGATTGTTCTGGGGTAACATAGTTCCCAGGGGTATTTATTGTTCTGGGGTAACATAGTTCCCAGGGGTTATTATTGTTCTGGGGTAACATAGTTCCCAGGAAGTTAATGGAAATGTTCTGGGGTAACATAGCTCCCAGCATGATTATATTGTTAATAAATGATTATTAAAATGATTTGTCAGTGTTTATTTAAATTAGTGAAACTCACCAACTATTCGTAGTTGACCCGTTTTCTTTACATGTTTTCTAGGTATGCCCAAGTTGGATTGATTGATGTGTGCTTAACTATCTGTGCTACCTGTTGGAAGCTTGCTGCTCTTTGTTTTGTAATGAATTTATTAATGTCTTATCGGTAAAATATGTGTGTAACACCTAGACAGTAATGAAACTCGCAACAATGTAATATGTTATAAATTAATGTAGTGGTATTTTCTTTATAAGCAATGCTGTTGATATCAGATGTGTCTGTTGCATCCCGTGTACGTTTCCGCTGCGGTTACGGGGTGTTACACCCGGTCTTCTATCGCATAATTAATCGAGGTGGATGGATTAGAGGTGTTCCGATATCCGGAATGGTCATTGGTACTGAACCGTCCGAGGGTGCTGAAGAATGGCGGACATGATTCTTCTGGATTTCGGAGGATGTGATTCCGGCCACCATGGTCCGGCGTTTGGCCAATGAGGCGCTGCCGGATATAGTTACGGCTCCTCACGAAGGCCAGGAGTGGTTCCGTCTATTGATGTTGAATCCTTCTCCGATGCGGGCCATTCGGGAGGAAGCGTTAGTGTCGGCGGGTATGAGCCGTCTGTGGCTCTACCCCGACTTGGAGCCAATCTTCGTGGATGTATACGAACGAAAGTCTTATATATTTTGCTGACTTTTTCGTTTTGTAAAACTTCTTTTTGAAATTTCCTTGTGTATGTTCCAGGTGAAGCGACTATGTTCAATGCCCTTTTTGACAATAAGGGTTGTCCCAGAAAGAGGATCCACGATGTGAAGGATCTCCCTGTCTTGGACAGGACTCGGGGACATTTTCTCTTTCCAAACAAGCTGTGCGCAAAACCAATAGTCTCGGAAGCTATCTTCCAAACAGGTGCATACATCTTTAATCCCCGTCCGCTTAATGCTCTTACTTCTGACGATATGATCATGATTCTGTCTTCGAGTGATGAATCATTATCCCAAAAAGAATCTGATTATGATGTTTCCTCTGAAATCTCATCCGTCGCGCATGCATTAGCAGAGTTGGAGCGAAAGAGAAAGCTTCAGTTCTCCGAGGCAAGTGATGCGGGCATTAGCTACGCAGATGCCGAAGGAGGACCATCAATGAAGAAACCTCGGACCCATCGTCCGAATAAACAAAGGGTCAACCTTGCTGAACGCATGAAGCTAGGGAATGACTGGTAATTCGAAGTGGCACCTTCATCTTTTATTTTATGCCTCAACTGATACTTAAGTATGATTTTGATGTATATAGATTCAGCTAGAGCTGCTGGTGGAGGTATTTCGTCGAATAAACCGCCATCTTCGCTGCCTAAAGACGAGAAACCACCATCTCCACCGTCGGAAGACGAGAAACCACCATCTCATCCGTCGGAGGAAGACCAGAAGGTTCCCCGTCCCTCCGGAGGTCGAAAAGCCTTCATCTCCGCTATCCTATCTATTTGGGACTGAGGATAACTCCAATTCCAAGGGGAAGGACCCGGTTGTGTATGCGAAGGGATCTAAAACACAAGAGTCTCCCCAACAAACTCCACCCCGGTATTCAGTTTCTCCATCACCATTTTTGACTGGTGAGGGGGAAAACATTCGTTATCGGATGTTGAAGGGGTGGTGGCACAGAATGCACCACAACAATCACCACTTCCCATTTTGTCCTCCACCCCTGTACGCCCCCAAGCGTCAAGTTCTGATTATTATGGGGAGGATGACCACATGTATATCCCTAACTGGAATATTGTAAAGGGATCTCGTTTCACAGATCCGGACACTTGTGAGACGTTTGTCAATCAATGTGTTCCGCACGCGGAATGAATCTTCCAACGTGGTCTCCCTCGTCGTGACCTGCACACGGATTTTTCTTCTTCCCTAGACAACACTGTGGCTTGTGGACAAGAAATTTTACGTGAATGGCGATCGATGGGGGAAAGGTGGGGCGAGATGACTCGAGCCACTGATGAGTCCAACAGAGAGGCTGATGAGCAATGCTTGGCCGCTAATACTGCCAAGTGGAAGGTATCTGATGCTGAAATCGCTCTGAAGGCGGAAGTGGACAAACATGCCATTGCGTCTCGTCAGTGGAGGGATTCTTGCAACCGGCAAAATGCCGTCCTTCAAGCTGCCCGGGATGAAACCCAGAGGAAGAAGAAGGATTTGGCCAAGGCATTGGATGCCAGTTCGGCGTTAGAGGCCCAAGTGACCTGCCAAGGTACTATTATCCAAAACCTTGAAGCGGAGTCAAAAGTGCAGAAGGAGCGGACGGAGCTCTTGGAAAAAAGCGCTACTGATGCAGGCCAAATCCATACTCATGGTATTATTTATTCTTTTCGGTAAATTAAAATAACTATAAAAATACCATACTCATGTAATTGTTTTTATTTATTTTCCAGCTCATACTTGTTTTTATGGTGTAGTTGTTTTAAAAAGATATTAACGTATACAAAAATTATTAGTTGTTTAAAAATCATGAGAAAAAGTTGGTTTAAAATTGATACTAAAAAATAATATATTGGTAAAGATAATAGAGTTTATGTCTAACTATTTAATAAGTGAACTAAACTTGATTGAAAGGTGCAAAACCATTAATTTTTAAAGGTAGCAAAATTTTGCCTTTATATACCACAAACGATGCATACAATTATTAGATTCTAAGGGCAATTTGGACTTCACTCACAAATTTTTAATTCATTTAAAATTACGTACAAGTTTGGTCCTTTAAATTCAATCAAATTTTGTTAATTCATAAAATAGTTACATATTTACCTCTAATTATAAACTACTTCGCGAGGTTTAAACGACCATAACTTTACAACAAGTTTATAGTTTTTTTTAAAATTATATCATAAAAACAAACAGTTTATTCTCTTTAATTTGAGTATGGTATTGTTATATTTTATTTTTTTAATTTTAAAAACTTAACGTCTTACGTAATTACCATAAACGACCAGCAAACGGGTTGGGTCAGGCCGGGCGAATTCTGGTCTGGGTCTAAAAGGGTTAAGGTTAGAACGGTTCAATACAAAAAGGTTAATTTGGTTCAGGTCGAAAATGGTCAAGTCAAAACAGATTTCGAGTTAACATAGTGTCGGGTTAGAACGGGTTATGTGCATACCGTTGGTAGGTCATGCCCAAACTATTCGTTCGATGTCGTGTTTGCGTGCATACCACAAGTCACACAGGTATCAAACCAGTGTTTCCATAAACCGATGGTGGATTTTAACAATTTCCTAATTTTCTCCGAAAACTATCTTAAAGGGTGAAAACAAACAGTTGATAACCCCCGACAAATCCGACACACACTACGAAGTAGAAAGCCAATAAAAACACAAAGAAAAGAAAACCTTAAACCTCCAGAAAATAACACGTGTATCCTTGTCATACAAAAATCCGCCCGCTAACTGCTAAATCTTCTGCCTGTTTTGTCTTCCTTACCGTAATAATAATAATAATAATAATAATAATAATAATAATAATAAAGAGGAGTTTGATGTCCATTCCCAAATCATGGAGCTCATATCCAACACCACCAGTTCCTACACCGATGTAGTTATCAACACTACTCACCGTCAAGTGGTTCCCATCACATTATTTGTTGCCGTGTTATGTTTATGTTTAGTAATTGGACACTTGCTTGATGAGTATCGATGGGTTAACGAGTCCATCACCGCCATCATCGTCGTATGTTCTTCCTTTCATGATTAATATATCATCATATCTTCCCGGGTCATCTGATTTCACCTAAAAAAACAAATTTCAAATATTGGTCAGAACGGCCGTCCTGGAAATATCCGGACGCAGTGGCAAAGCTTGGACGAAAACGCGGGGTGGGGGCCACACTCAATACGTATAAAAGATTTTATAAACGAGGGACCACGTTAAAAAGAGTAAATTTACACCATGTATACAAATTTTGAGATGAAAACGCGTAAATTTAAACTGCTAAGAAAAAACGGAGGCGGGGCCACTCTGGGCCATAGGTATATTTGGACGACCATTCTGACCATAAAAGGTCTACCTTTGTAAATTTTTGGTGAATATGGTCGTCCGGCCTCTATTGACAACCGTTTTGAACGGCGTGGGGTTAGATGACAGAGGGTGAGATAGTGTGTGTGTGTGTAGCATACCCTTTTAAAAAATAACTGATTTTAGTTTACAACTTAACAGGGTTGTGTTGTTGGGACAATTATCTTATGCACAAGCAAATGGAAAAGTTCTCAGTTGTTGAGATTTGATGAAGAACTCTTTTTTATTTATCTTCTTCCACCTATAATATTTAATGCAGGGTAAGCTTCACTAGTTATTATATTTTCATGATTATGTTCAATTTGTGTCGTTTTTAACTTTTTATGTTTACTTTGTCAAGATTTTCGGTGAAGAAGAAACAGTTTTTCCATAACTTTTTCCCGATTATGTTGTTCGGAGTTACTGGTGTGTTCATATCAACCTCCATCGTTGCGGCCGGTAATTAAATTACAATATTTTTGGTGTCCATTCGTGTATTATTTCACCTAATCTTGAAATGTTTTCATGAAGGTTGCTGGTGGCTGTTCCCAAAATTGGGGCTCAAGGGACTGACAATCAGCGAGTATCTTAGTACGATGATCTTTCAATTTTGTATCTTTTTCTATATACATATTTTGATTGCAGAGTACATTATATGCCAATATGATTAGGCGAAAACCGGTCACACGGGCCATATGATATTCTCATGCGGGGCCAAATGATAGTGTCATATGAGTCATATGATAAAAGACTTTGTCAATGGTCATCTCTGTCATTTCTTTGTCAGTCAAACCTATCATAACGGCCATGTGATTCGCCCATTATATGACTCGTATGACCAGTTTCCGCTTGGCATTTTTTCTCTTGTCATGCATGATGTATGACACGTTAGTAATGTCTGTATAGTGTGTCATTATTTTTTATAGATATTCCCAATATGTTTCCTATGGTAACTGAGTTCATGAATTATAGCCAACAAACAGTACGTGCCGCAAGGTATATCGGTTAAGGTTTCATGATTACCTTATCATGCGCGAATCTTTTACCAATAACTATTCAATACCCCTTCGAAAAATTGATCACATCGTAGTGTTTCCGCGGCCGAATCCACTTTGAATTTGATAAATACATTGCTTGTGAAGTATGTGTTTGTGTATGTCCTAGTGAGTTCCTTTTGGATGTAGCCGAATAGAAAACTTACTGTCATCTACCAAATTATGCAGGTATCGGGACCATATTCTCATCTACCGATACCGTTTGTACATTACAGGTTGGTATCAACATCCATAAACAACAAGAACGCTTCTTATAATGTAATCTGAGCCTTTTCTGTAATTATTGACACGAATTGATATGCAGGTTTTGCATCAAGATGAGACTCCTTTGCTCTACAGTTTAGTTTTTGGAGAAGGAGTTGTAAATGATGCAACATCGGTTGTTCTGTTTAATGCGGTTCGGAAGATCACTTCAAATGCACTTGGCGTCAAGGCCGCTCTTCGAATCTTATTGGATTTCTTGTATTTATTCTCTACAAGCACTGTTCTTGGTGTTACTGTAAGTCAAATTTTGTTCCTAAATCAGTCTTTAAAGTTCCAACTAACCAGCCCGGACCCGTTTTTATCCCCTTTTGCTTAATTTTCTGCAGGCTGGGCTTTTGGCGTCGTATATTCTCCGAGGTTTAGGCTTTGGCAGGTTACTACTCTTTTAAGTTGAAAATGAGAATCAATTGAATGAACGCATGCTTATACAGTTTGAAGATACTGTGTTTATATATATATAATACTGGTATACCCCCTCCGTCACATTAAAAGTGTCCATATTTCTTTTTTTTATTTGTCCCATTACAAATGTCCACTTTCAAAATTTATTAGCCAATTTCCAAGTTTACCCTTAAACACACACAACTAGCATTAATAAACAATATTGATGGACCCAATTTCCAAGGGCATTATTGTCATTTGGTAAGCAAAAAATGTAACCATTCAATCTACCTTAAACTTTGTGTTTTTCAAACCATGACACTTAAAGAGGGATGGAGGGAGTATTATTTAAACTGTTCGTATTATGAAGCTATTGTGTTTATTTATGATTGGTTTAACAGGCATTCAAGTGTACGCGAAATTTCTTTGATGATTCTGATTGCATATTTGTCCTACATGTTGGCAGAGGTAATGTTCCATTGATCGATAACTATAAGAATCTTAGCACATTAAACTCAGAATAATGAAAGTCAAGTCCTAAAGGGTTGGTTTCTTTTGTTTTGTGCAGTTATTTGAACTGAGTGGAATATTAACAGTCTTTTTTGCTGGAGTTCTTATGTCACACTATGCATGGCATAATGTAACCGAAAGCTCTAGAATTACAACCAGGTATTTATATTTTTTTTTACCAATTGATCCACTAGTTGGTACGTATACCTCATTAGTATATTCGTACTGTCGTTACTTGTATTGAAAATTCTTCGATTCCAGACATGCTTTTGCAGCAATGTCTTTTATTGCAGAAACATTCATATTTCTTTATGTGGGAATGGATGCGCTGGATTATGAGAAGTGGAAAATGAGCATATTAAGGTATTATTGGCCTTCCAGTGAAAATAATCTAGATCAACGACCATGTGTGACGAATGATTTTTAGAATTAAAACATGTTTCTTCTGTGTATCATTATTTTTTTGTTGCAGTGTTTGGACTTCAATAGGCATATACAGCACTGTGATGATGTTGATATTGGTTGGGCGTGCTGCTTTTGTGTTTCCTCTTTCTTTTATTGCAAATTACATGCATAGAGGTGACGACCCTTCATCAAAAATCACAGGACAACACCAGGTAATTTGTTATCGAAAGAAAAGATATATACACCAATTTAAAACACAAACATAAGTGTAACAGTTTGGAGCTTGGTTACACAATTATTGTTTGGTTTAGGTGGTAGTTTGGTGGGCAGGTCTGATGAGAGGTGCTGTATCTGTAGCTTTGGCTTTTAAACAGGTACCATTTTGTTAATTTTTCCCTTAATATTGTCATTTTAATCTAGCCTTAACACGATAAGCATCATTCCTTTTATATAGTTTACTCTCTCTGGTGTGACGCTGGATCCTATTAACGCCACAATGATCACCACGACTACTGTGGTCGTGTTATTCAATACAGTTGTAAGTATTTATTTCCACTGTCATGTTTGTAAACCGATTTAGCTTGAAAATATTTTAACAGAAACTTTGATTTCAGGTTTTTGGTTTTTTGACAAGGCCGCTTATTAGATATCTTCTACCTCCAAATACAAGTAACACCCGTCCATTGAGAACTAATTCCCCCAAAGAGGCCGATATGACACTTCCATTACTTTCTTTTGAAGAATCAGCTTCTGAAAATCTCTCTAGAGCAAAAGAGAACATATCCATGCTAATGGAAAGACCGGTTTACACAATCCACTCCTATTGGAGGAGATTCGATGACACCTACATGCGACCTATATTCGGTGGGGCCCGTAGCAACGATATTTCATAGGACAAATCTTAGTGGTAACAAAGTACATGAAACAATAAACAGAAAAAGAGATCTTCCATGAAAAGTCAAAAGGCAATAACCGATCCAAGTTACACATATCGATGATCAGTTTACCAAAACGCCCTTTGTTCAGAGGCTTGCCACGTTCGGAGATTGATTGCACACGTTGCACGAATTCTTGTTCAAGGATGATGTTTTTCATCCATGAAACCGTGTTTTGCATATCGTGCTTTTATTATGTGGTAGCTAATTTTGCGAAAAATAAATACTTATAAATGCTCTTTTGGTATTTCTTCATTGACATAAATAAATATGAAACGTTCAAGCTTAACATTACAACACGTTATATGGAGCATTCGAAGCTCACTTAATTAAGAACACATATATGATATAAACGAATTAAACGAGAGTGTGATCACTCTCGGTATAGATACGACTTAGCATCTCGGTCTAGCTTTCATACCGCATTTCTTAGGTATGGCCATGGCAGCTACGGGGTTGACCCCAAACTTAGCCAGCTGTGGCTTGTAGCGGCAGAGGCACGGGAGGTTGACCCTGCGCATAACCTTGCAACACTTCCTGGTAGGTGCTGGTGGGCGTGCACCAGTGATAGCCGGAAGACATTCCAAAAGATCTGTCATTTCGACATTGCAAATAACGGAGCTGCTAGATGGTGCTGGTGCAATGGTGCTGCTAACTGACACAATGAGTGTTATTGTCAACACACACCTCAGGAAAACATACCCTTTGATTGCTACCATGTTTGTGTGTGTTAGTTATTGGTGTGTGCGCATATAGGGGAATAAGGAATTTATAGAAGTATATAAGTCATGTGCGTTTAGCATGTGAATCCAGTCCGTGGTGTATGTTTGTCTTTTGATGAGTCTGTGTGGCCACTACAGAAACTGGCCCGTGACTATAACATCAATAAATTATACATTTTTCAAATTAAAACTCAGCAGACACTCACAGTGCCTTGCTGTGTTTTCTTTTCATTTGATTGACAAATTGTTGAAAGCCAAAAAAACAACAGGTTAAAGAATTGAGACAAAAATCAATTACCATGATTATCTTTATTAATCATACTGATTATCACCGCGATTCTGATCCAAATCTAGACCTAAATTTGACCAGGGTGATTCGGAACTGATTTTGACGACTTTGACCGATGTTGTCTGACTAGTGCCTAGAGGCTCCAACTAGCCAAAATCGAGGCGCTGGGTTCGGCTAGCGCCTAGCTAGGCAGATTTTTTTGCAACACCGGTTTCACCCAACTTGATCGACAATTTTTAGTAGCTACATTCTCTTGCTCATTCTTGGATGCTACTAACATATAATCTGAAGTTTGGTAACCAAAATCGAAAACACAAAAACGAATTTAGATCATAAGCTCGATCCTTGTAATTCTCATTAGCTCGAAAAATTATAGAATGCATAATGATATAACCCATGAGCTCATTATCATACGCAAATACTAATTAGTAAAAACATATTTAAACAATTAATTAAATAACTTTGTAGCCCAAGTAATGTGCTTGACTTGGTTCCCAAGATACCGATCCACCATAGGCTCGATGGACCGGCCCAAACCAAATTATGGCTAACATCATCCACATATAATAACACCACAAACTCTCTAGTTGTGTATTCCTTGAAGTAGAGACAGCTATCATGACTACTTTTTAAACAATGAGTGACCATATAATCATCTAGCAACAAGTTACCATTCTCAGAAGGTCTAATATTGCGCCACGTGTCCTGGTCTCCAAACTCACAAAAAATCAAAACCCGGTTTTTTTTCACAAACACTATTGACACTACAAATAAAAAGCCATTTAATAGCACACAAAAAGTGTCACAAAAAATCAAAAAAGTGCCACTAAAGAACCCTGTTGGAATGAGTGGCACACAAAAAAAGTGTCACCAGAAGCACTACCCCTAAGCCTTTTAGTGGCATTTTTTTCGTCTGCCACTATAAACGTTTGGGCCTTTTTATGGCACTTCTTTTATTTGCCATTATAAAAATTTAAACTTTTAGTGGCACTTTTTTTGTCTTCTACTACAAACTTTTAAACTTTTAGTGACACTCCAATACAAACTTTTGACTTTTTGGTGACACTTTTTTTTGTTGCCACTACAAACTTCTACACCTTTGTGGCACTTTTTCTTTTGTCTACCAGGGACACTTTTTTTCAACTACCACTAAACTTTTTGAATATAGAAATCATAATATCTTCGCCACAATTAAAAGCTCGATCACATGCCAAATATCTAATAACTAAACTAAAAGCAAAATATAAAAGGAAATTGAATAAAAACTAAAAACTTCACCACTCTCATTAACCTCTTTCACCATCTTCAATTTTCATGTGAAGTACCTAATAAGAAAAACAAAATGTTTTCAATATATAAACAAATGAACACTAACTTGAGTAACCGGCTTAATTATTAACCTAAAACCATTCTTAACCTATTGAAATAACCCATATCAACACCAGCCTTATTTAAAGAAGCAAACGAGCTGAACGGCTTGGATTTTTTAACTCTTACATGTAACGTCATGATAGGACATGAGCTTTTTCTTGTTTGACTTTTCCCGAATCAGCTCGCAAAATAGTCATGTTTTCTAACTCACATAAAAGAAAGTAGTTAGTAATTATGAACTACTTTGAATTTTGTAGAACTTACAAGGATCCCAGTGAATATTCCGGCTCTTGTTAATTCATGGAAATTTCATTTCCCTACCAAAATAACAACAGTTAAGAGTTAAGAATCGTGACTTCAATTCTAATTATGTCTAGATACTAAGTATTGAACATTAGTATTTATACTAGTATTTAGTACCCGCGCAACGCGCGGGTATGTGACAGAAAAAAAAAACTCTAAACATATGAAAATGTTAACGTTGATTAAAACATAAATGAAAAGAAGAAAGATACAAAGAAACTATAAGAACAACTTGTATAGCCATAGAAAGTAAGTACAGAATGAGAAAAAAACCATCAATTTGTAGTTGGCCCAATTGTAGTAGACCATCATTAGGAATCTTTTGCATACTCTACCATAAGCTTGCCATCACCTCGTAATAGCGTACCTGCAAAACATTTGTACTTGAGATAAAGGCGAGATAAGTGACAACTGAATACAAATTATGAGATTGTTACCTTGAGCATTTCCCGTTGTGGTAATATTCCCAAAAAAAAACTACTTGAGTACTGTTCATCTTCATCTGCAAGTAAACGATATTACATACTGTATAAAATGATTTTGATTAAGCTTACTGTATCCAAACATTGTCCCTCTCTCACAAACCATTACATTCTGATTACCATCCAATTTGCAATGCCTATCTATGAGTAACTTGATAGGTGATTAAAGGAT
Source organism: Bidens hawaiensis (assembly GCF_021521415.1). NCBI lineage: Eukaryota > Viridiplantae > Streptophyta > Magnoliopsida > Asterales > Asteraceae > Bidens > Bidens hawaiensis. Next base: position 307,631 of record NW_027493372.1, on the reverse strand, counting down.
GGGTGAGTTTATAAGCATTACTATCATTATCATTATATTTAAAATGCCAAATCCAATTCCCCGTCAGATTATTTGAACTTCCAAAAAAATGCTATAAATGGAACTTTTTATAATCCCCTCATAAACGAAATACTCACACCACCCGAAACCGGAAAGGCAACCCGAAACGTATTACTGCACTGCAAACAACTCCATCCCGAATTGTGACCCCACAACCCACACCAAACTCACATAAACAAATAAATTAAACATACCGTATCGCTCCTGAAATTCAAGTGTGCCCTGTTAATATATCCAGTAGTAGCATCTTTAATCAACATGTTACCATTAATCCAATAATCAACAAATGCATCCCTACAAACAAACAAATAGCATTTACAAAACATGAATAAATATGTATCCTTGATAAAAGTAACTATATGAAAACTTATTTTGTGGAGTAAAGTCGCACTTTCATTGCAGCTTCTTGACCTTGAATTCTCCCTTTTTTAACTGATTTACATGTTTGCCTAAAATGCCCTTTTCCTACTTTTTCATGGCTTCACCAACCTGGAACATGTTTCCAAAATGCTTTTAAAAAAATGGCGAAACATTTATCCAGTCTTGTAGCCTAAAACCCCTGTTCACTAATCACCAAATGCCTTTAACAAAGAAAGAAAAAAAGAATTAATCACCTAAGAGCTCCGCAGTTTAGACTTGAATTTTTATCTGAATATATTCAATGAAGCAAAAACAGAATAAATAGAACTGTCAATGATTACAAACTGCAAAATTAATGAAAACCTATAAGTGAAATAAGAAGTACCATCAGTTTCGTGGCAAATTTGGCACTCTCTCCGGAACCAACTTACAAGTCGATAATCTGATTCAGTGATGTGCAAGTGGATGAATCAACATGCAGACTCATGATCAATCTATCAAATATCAATAAACACAACAATACATACATCCTAAATCAAAAGGTATAGAAATCCAAATCCAGCAAAGAAATTATAAAAATTGAAAGAAGAATGAAGCAAGATCTGTACTCTTTTTTGGGATTTCAAAGACGTAACCGTAACCATATAAATCTGCTGCAAACCTGAAAAATGGCTTCAGGCTGTTATTGCATAAACAACTTCAGACTGAAAAGAGTATCGATAGAATCAAATCAAGGGTTGTAAAGTAGAGAGATAGCCAGATAGGGTGAACCAAAACACTATTGGGGTTAAATTAGGGTTACCTTTTAGCTTGAGAGAAAGATGCATCACCCAAAGAGACAGTCGCATGAAGAGGACGAATGGCGTTAGGATTGTGTTTCCATCAGTTTCCTCCATCTCTTCTACAAACCATCAAATTGATGATCAATCATCCCACCATTAAAACCCGTTGAACAGAAAGGAAAAGAAGTTGTCTGCAACCAAGGAGGAAAAAAAAAGCGAAGCATTCATTATTCAGAGGGAAAAACAGCGAGGGCAAGACACGCCAAGGAACACGTGTAAGCATCAAGAGGTCTTCAAACGTACAAATGATGATACCTTGCGTACAGCTCCTAAAGCGGCGTTTGCAATGAACAGTTAATTTGTGTGTGTAGCCTATGTTTAAATTTAAAACGAAGATCACCGTAAATATACATAAAACTTATATGAATGAAGATAATGCCAACTTAGAAAATTAATCTAGAAAGTAATGGTCACGGTTTATACAATAGAACTATGAAGTGATCATTCAAAACCATTATGATGCATTTAGTAGTATACCTTTAGACTAGTTTAACTGATTCACATGATATCTTATGAAATCCTAAAAACACAATTAGTATAACATTCTTAAGTTGAGAGTTTTAGATGGTTGACAGTCCTAAAGGAGATGGATGACTAATATAACAGATTTTAGTAAATGCATTCACTGATGAATAAAGGCAACACAAACAAATATTTTTGTAATAACTCAAAACATTTTGAGTTCTCCATAAGCATAATTTAGGATCCTTCTGGATTACAGTATGAGTAGTTGAGAACTAGTGGAACTTGATCTCAATCTTTAAGTTTGCTACATGAATTATGTGTAAACTAAAGTCTAAAATCATAAAATAACATATTATTATATAAATATATAGATCTAGTGAATCAATGAAGTTGTTATTATTATTTTTACTACTCTTATTATTATTAGATTATGACTATTAGATCGTATCTAACAGCTTTAGTTGACAGTTGTTAAAAGTCTAAGGCAGAATATGTAAATTATGAGGCGCGAACTCAAAACTGACTGGAATTTAAGCCAAATTCAATATTATCGGAACAATTTCTATGAAATTTCCACCATAAATCAAGAATTTTGTTATTAACAACGCTAACTATAATATACCAAAAATAAACTAACCTAAACCCTAAATGTCATGAAATTAGGTTACGATTCAACAAATTTACAATTGCAGACAACATTAAACCAATCTAAACAAGCTGAAGTGAGATTAAAACAATAAAAACAATGGCTGACCTATAAATCGATGGAATTGAGATGGAAGTAGTCAGATAGAACGTATTGTGATGAGTGTTTGCCGATCGAATCGCAACCATTGGTAGCGCATAGACTGACACAAGCTCTGGTGCCGACGTTCACATCTAGGAATATTGAACGACAGAGAAGAGAAGAGGCGGAGGCGATTGCGGCGGCGAAGACGGCTACGGTTGCGGTGGTGGTCATCTGGGAAGAGAAGAAACCGTCGTACCTCATAAACTAGGGTTTGAGAAATTGGGGGAACATAAATTAACATTTTTATTGCTTTTGCAAATGAGTTAAATGGTGGCAAAGTTCCCGATTTTATTTTTGTTTTTTTATATGTTTAATTTTTCTCATATTAAAAATGCCATTAATCTTAAATTAGTGGCATACACACACCGTCACTAAAATCTTAAATTTAGAGGCGTTAAAACTAAGTGTCACTACAAATGTGTTATAAACAAAGGTGACATACGTCAAGTGCCATTAAAAAACTAAATTAGTGACACAAAAGCTAAATGCTATTAAAATCGTGTAACACTATATTTTTAGTGGCATACGCGAAGTGTCACTAAAATCATAAATTAGTGGCATTAAAACTAAGTGCCACTAAAATGTGTTATAAGCAAAGATAACATACGCAAAATGCCATTAACAATGTAAATTAGTGGCACAAAAGTTAAATGCCATTAAAAACGTGTGACACTGGATTTTTAGTGGCATACACAAAGTTCCACTAAAATCATAAATTAGTGGCATTAAAATTAAGTGCCACTAAGCATGTGTCATAAGCAAAGGTGGCATACACAAGGTGCTATTAAAAACCTAAATTAGTGACACAAAACCAAAATGTCATTAAAGATGCGTGCCACTAAATGACTTTTTGTTTGTAATGTGATCTCCACCACCGATTCTCTCTCTAATCTCCCGATGATTATACCAACCCTAATTCCGGCGGCGAGATCTACAATCAATTCTACCACTGATTTTCGGTGTAACTTTCCGATGAATATACGAATCCTGCATCCGCCGTTCAGATCCACCATCGAACCTCTATATTGTTTATCAACAATACGAGCCCTATTTGTGCCGTTTGGATTCGAACCGATTGGAGACATCAAAATACTGGGATTTGATTATCCGATGATTATATTGAAGGTAACTATCAATCCAATTTTGCAAATACAGTTATTTTATTTAAAAAATCCTCAATCTTTCCGACAAATCTGTTATACGCCTATTTAATGTTTACTGATTCTTCCGGTCAATTATTAATTTTTTTGTTTACTGATGTGGACTGATTCTTCCGGCAAAAGTTTCCTTCAATACTTTATATCCGACCGATTTGTTGATATATTTCTGTATAATTTATAATTGTTTTCTTTGTCCCAATATTAAAATTTTCCGGCTAACCTGTTCTTATAGTTTTGTTTTTCAAATATTTATATTTAAAATTCCGGCTAATTTTCGTTCAATTTATTTCCCTGGTGGTTTTTGTATTGTTATGGAAATATTATTTTAAGTAATTTATATCCGACCAATTTTATGATCTATTTGTGTTAAATTTATAATTGTTTTCTTTGTCCAATCTTAATTATGATTTCCGGCTAATTTCCGTTAAAATTTTTTTTCCGGCCAATTTATTTTTAGTTTTATCAAAAAAACAGAAAATTTTAATTTTTGTTAAGATTATACGTTTAGTAAGCTTTCTAAATCATAATTGTGATTTTGTAAAACAAACAAATAATTTTAAGTTTGGCGATAATAACAATAATTAAGTAATTAAGTAAAGAATTAATGATCTCAGTAACTGATTTCATTGATCAATATATAACAATAAAATAATTCTAACCTTAAATATTTAAATCAAATATTTTTGTATAATAATACATTCTAAATTTTATAGGGTTGCAGTTAGACCTGCAATGCTATATGGAGCAGATTGTTGGGCCATCAAGAAGGCACAAATGCGGAAGATGGAGGTAGCAGAAATGAGAATGCTACGTTGGATGTGCGGGCACACAAGGTTAGACCGAATAAGAAACGTCGTGTTTCGGGAGAGATTAGGGGTGGCGAACATAGCAGACAAGATAAGAGAGTGGAGATTAAGATGGTTTGGACATGTGAAGAGAAGACAAACGACGAATCCTGTTAGATCCATAGAAAACATTACTATAAAGGGGAGAAGGGGTAGAGGCCGACCTAAATTGACTTGGGATGAGAGGATTAAGCATGATTTGATAGGCCTAAACCTCTCCGAGGACATGGTTGAGGATAGGAATTCTTGGAGAAGTAGAATTAAAGTTAAGGATTTTTAGGGAGAAAAGAATACCTTAGGGCTTCTATTTACCTTATTTTAGTCACACACCATAATAATATTTTCTCTACATAAATAGTATTAATATCATTATTATTTTTATTATTACTATTATTATTACTTTTGAACTCTGATTACCTTTGTATTGCTTCATACATATGTACGTTAGAGCCGAGGGTCTCTCTGGAAGCCACCTCTTTATCCATGTGGATAGAGGTACGGTGTGCCTACATCCCACCCTCCCCAGACCCTACTTATAACTATGCTATTGGTGGGACTTTACTGGGTATGATTGATTGATTGATTGAATACATTCTAAATTTATATATTCGATATGTTATTTTCGGGAAAAAAAAATCAATAAACCGATTTAATTATATTAATAATGGTTTTCAGTTACCTTTAATATTTAAAAGATTTTTATTATATAATAATACATTATAGATATAATTTCATAAAATTATCAAGCGGTTATTTTTGGAATAATGAATTACAATTAACCGCTTAAATTATATTCAAACTATATTTAGAAAGTGTCTAAACATAATACGTTTACCAAAATTTTTATTTTCTACATCCTACTATATAACATATGTCTAATCACATAAGCCTTTATCATACTTTTCTGAATTAAAAAATTCTGCAACAATGTAAGCTCCTCCCATTTTAATATTTGTTTTTATGTTTCAATTATTTTTGTCTAATCTGTTAAATTTAATTTTATTCATAGGACAATGGAAGCTCAAAATTTTACCATGCTTAATGAGATTGATATTCTAAAAACATCACCATCAACTCTTAAGGTTAGAGTTATAAGACTTTGGAGCATAAAAGACAATAAAAATGTGAATGAGGATTTTCTGATCGAAATGGTGCTCATGGATGAAAATGTACGTATGTAATTATGAATCTGTATATATGTTACAGATTCTACCTTTTTATTTAATTATTGATTCACTTGAAATTCTAATTCTCATATATATTTTTGGCTTTAATGATAGGAGAATCATATCCAAGCAACAGTTTACAAACAGGATATCTTTAGATTCAAAAGATTCCTCAAGGAAAACTCAACTCTGACTATAGTTAATCCGAGCGTTGGTCTAAACGGATCTAATTACCGTGTCATTGACTGTTCCAACAAATTAGTGTTGGGACCAAACACACATGTGAATCCATGTCAGGAGTTTGATAGTCGGCTATTTGGTTTTAAGATGATTTCTTTTGCATCACTAATCAATAAAGATATTTCTTTGAAATCCACAGTTGGTATATAAAAGTTTTCATTCAAATAAACTGATTTATATATTTAGCGTTAGATGTCCATTAAATCTGTTAATCAATTATTTATTTATTTTTGTTTGTTTTAGATATTATTGGTCACGTGGTTCATGTGTTCAAGAGCAATGCTTCAATCGTCAAGGAAAAAAACAAGCGTACAATGGAGATATGTGATTTAAGGTATTACTATTATTGTCTGTAACATGTAACATCCTACTTTTGGTTATAATAATAAAATAAATTTCGTCTATTTTATAGTGGGTTGTTATCGGTTTAGATAAATAGAATACGAGTTGGGCTAGTGTTGGGTAAATGGATATGGGTTATGGACTTGGGTTAGGAAAGAAAGAAGGAAAGACCATGGGCTTAAACACATGATCCATAAATATATAAACCCTTAATCACCATTTAACTCCTCATTTACACATATTCCATACACCACCAAAACACACACTTAAGCTTTCTCTCTAGTCCTCTCCTTACCTAAGCCGAAATCAAGAAGGAAACCGAGCACCGACCCGAGGTAATGATAGTATGATATTGTATAAACCCAACCTGTTAGATATGGTCACGAAACGACGAGCCGACACCGTTTAAACCGTTTAAGTCACGAGATCCGAATGGAATCAGGTATAAACCGAACCTAAGATGAGCTTAGGGATCACCCTAGCTCAGATCTGGATCAAACAGGACGAAAAACGGTGAAAACGGTGCTGAAACACGTTTTTCCGGCGAAATCACGCTTTTCCGGCGACGACGGCGCCGGAAAGACAACGCCGGAAAGGCGGCTGGGAATTTAAGGATGTTAGAGAATGTTTCTGACATTCCCTGACCTAACCCTAATTCGCTAACGAAGAGTTAACGAACTAGGGGTAATTCATCAGCTGATTCGCTAAGGAAAGATTGACGAACTAGCTTTAATTCGTATCCAATTCGTTAAGGGAAAAAGGATAACGAATTACCCTTGATTCGTTATAGTCATTCGTCAACAGAGATAACAAATTAGAAGGTCCAATACGTTATATGGACTGATTCGTTATATGGACTGGTTCGTTATATGGATTGATTCGTCAGAGGACCAGTTCGTTTAAGGGTCCAATTCGTTACAGGACCAGCTCGTTATGATAACCCAATTCGCTAAGACCAAAGTAGCGAATTAGAAGTTTAATAAAATGGCAGAATGGTCCCTGGACATATATAAGAATGGTTTATTTGCAAAGAAGCCCTCGAACTTTTAAGTTAGCTAAATAAATAATGATTCAAATTCTAATGGAAAATGTGTTAAGACAGTTAATGGAAATAAAATTTTTCCAAGCTGACCTGGCAGCTCGACCCCATCTAGGGGCTCTGACCCTTGGACCCTGCTAGGGGCTGCCGCCCCTAGACCCCGCTGCCAGGGGCGCTGCCCCCGGACCCCCGTTCGTTGTGGGTTATGAATAAACTAGAAACGTGATATAGATAGTGATAGTTAATTAATATGTGTAATTGCTATACAGTTAGTCGTGCACAGCTCAAGAAAGGAATAACTATAAACGGTGAACGTAACCGCATTCAAGTGAGTTTCTAGCCCCATTCCTTATTATGTTTTCGGGGCTGTGTGCATACTCGATGTGATTACTTAATACACTTATCCTAAGTGATAAGTGTATGTCATATATGTATCATGCGAAATGTATGAATGCTTTCTTGTCGGTACATGAACGGTCTTCGGATATTGCATGTACTGCCAGGTAGCGGTTGATGTTATATGTATGTTGTAAGATGACGAATGAATGATGTATGTATGTGCGAAACTTACGATTATGTATATAGGAAGTATGTTAAGGAGGTATGGAAGAAAGGGTACCGGACCCTAATAATATCCGAGGATGAAGGGTGACCGGACCATAATAATATCCGAGGATGAAGGGTGACCGGACCCTAATAATATCCGAGGATGAAGGGTGACCGGACCCTAATAATATCCGAGGATGAAGGGTGACCGAACCCTAATAATATCCGAGGATGAAGGGTGACCGGACCCTAATAATATCCGAGGATGAAGGGTGACCGGACCCTAAATGTTCGAGGATGAAGGGTGAACGGACCCTAATAATGTCCGAGGATGAAGGGTGACCGGACCCTAATAATATCCGAGGATGGAGGGTACCGGACCCTAATAATATCCGAGGCATGTAGGGCGAATGCTCTTTATAACGTAAGGTTAGTTATATATGTGTATGAAAGATTGATGGACAGGTTAAGTATGTAATGCGTACCTTCGGGCACGTATATGTATATGTAAAGTAAGTTATGTGATTAACTAGAACTCACTCAGCGTAGCTGACTTTTAGTATGCACGCAGGCAAATAGGTTGAGGCAGCTCGCGTGATTGAAGACACATGGCATGGAATCGAAGATACTGACATCTCGAAGAAATGTTGTGATGTTTTAAAGACTATGTTTTGTTTTAAGTGACTATGAATGTTTTATAAGACAAGATTTGGAGGTTATGTAAGATATTATGGTTGAAGTTTATATTCCGCGTAAAGTTTTAATTAACTCTGATTTGTAGAACTGTGTTTATGAGTAAATCCAACACCAAAGTAGGGCTACCGGTAACGGGGCCTTACAAGTTGGTATCAGAGCAAAGTTCGAGAGATTTAAGCATCCTATATGCTTAGACTCGAACAGATAATGGGATTAAAGTAAGAAAATAAAGAAGATGCCAGTTCGAGATAGCCATGTGTCACTCAAGTAAGCTCAGTAACGATAAAGTGTATGATTAAATATGTATGTAAATGTTAGCTTAATTGCTAAAGAAAGAATATGTGAATGTTAGGGATAGGATTAATTGATTGTTCGATTGGTTAACTGTTTACAGTAGAACCAACACAAATAGACTCATAAGAGGAAGTGTATAGGACACGGAAAGTAACGTGATCAGCTAATCAAAGCTAACCACTGTTATTACCTGTTAGCCTTACTATCCTTGTACTAAATAGTTCCTTGAGTGATGACGTTTGTGTTTTCCTTTCTAGAACACGATGGCTGGATCTAGGGCAATTGTTGGAGCAGGAGGCCGTACTGGACGTCGTGGCAGGCCTCGTCGTGCCCAACAACCTTCAGTAGAAACAGCTTCCAACACCGGAGCTGAAGGAAGCGCAGCTGGAAGAAACCCTGATAACAATGAAGGGGTTCAACTCGATCCCTTAATCCAAGCAGCTATTGTTCAAGCTGTGGCCACTGCTGTAAAGAACATGAACCCGGAGAGGTCTGCTGGAGATCGTGAAAGAACGGCTAAAGGAGCAGGAGGAGATGGCAGGAAAGACGATGAAGGAGAAAGAGAGGCCTCAAGTGAGGTTAAGTCTGTGAAGGTCGATGACAGGAAAAGGGGCCGAGGTGGTTGCAACTATAAGTCCTTCAAGGGTTGTGACCCGCCGAAGCTGACTGGCTTGGAAGACGCAATCGCTACTCTTCAATGGATAACCGCTATGGATAAAATTATCTGCATTAGCGAGTGCCGTCCAGACCAAGCTGTCGGTTATGCCACCCAATCGTTTGGTGAGGAGGCCATGTATTGGTGGGAATCGATCGAGTAGAGGAAGAGCCAAGAAGAAATCAAAGCACTAAAGTGGGAGGATCTGAAAGAGCTGGTGATGAAGAAGTTCTGCGCTGACGCCGAAGTCGAGAGGGCGGAGATGAAGTTCCTAAACTTGAAAGCTGAGACGATGACACATCGTGAGTACACCATAGAGTTCAACTGAATGTCTAGGTTGGTACCCGATATGGTCAACACTGAGGCTAAGAGAATCAAGTGCTATGTGAGGGGATTGCCACAGAAAGTCCGCATACTGGTCAGGGCGAATAAACCAGCTACTTTTGACTCCGCTGTAGAACTCGCAGAGATGGTTTATGAGGACCTGGCGGTAGATGAAGTTGTGGTAGGGGAAGAAAAGAAATATAAGAAGTGGGTCAATCATGTCAAGCGACCGGGTACTCAGTTTGGAACTCTACGGACAAGAAGCAGAAGGTGTGGGAGAGGAAGACGTGCAAGACGTGTGGGAAAGTGCATGGTGGCGAGTGCAAGTGGGGTACTGGTTCGGATGTGTGTCATAAGTGTGGAAAGGCTCATGGTGGAGAGTGTAGGCTTGGGACAAATGCCTGTTATAAGTGTGGGAAGGTGGGGTACTATGCTAATGAGTGTTATGTAAAACCCGCATGCTACAAGTGTGGTAAGACGGGTCATATGGCAAGGAGTGTACTGATGGTGGAGCTGGAGGTAGTGGAAAGAAAGATGCCGACCAAACTAGGACAAGGACTAGAGCCTACATGTTGACCCAGGAACATGCCAAGCAGATTCCAGAGGTTGTGACTGGTACGTTTTTTAGTAAACGGTATTTCTGCTTCAGTATTATTTGATTAGGGTGCGAATAAAAGTTTCGTAGCTACACCGTTTAGTAAATTAGCTAAAATGAAATGTTGTCGAGTTTCTGAAACTTTTATAGTAGAAACCGCTAGTGACGCTTCGGTTAAAATAACGAGAGTGGTTAAAAACTGTAAGATAGAGTTAGAGGGACATGAGTTCCCTATTACCTTGTATGTTATGACCTTAGGAGGGTTCGATGCAGTTTTGGGAAAGGATTGGTTTTCTGAGTATGAAGCTCAGATAGTATGTAAGAGTAGGATGATAAGGTTAAAATCCTTGGATGGTAGTACGGTGACGGTTTATGGTGATAAGGAAAGTTATGGGCTTAATGTCATTTCGATGATAAAAGCCGAGGGTTTGCTAAGGCGAGGGTGCGGTTCCTACCTGGCGTATGTAGTCAACGCTACGGCCGAGACGAAAGAAATGAACGATGTTCCTATCGTGCGCGACTACCCAGAAGTATTCCCTGAGGATCTTCCGGGGTTGCCACCGGAGCGAGAGATAGAATTTCAGATAGATTTAGTACCAGGAGCCCAACCCGTCGCGAAAGCGCCTTACCGTCTAGCACCGTCCGAGATGAAAGAATTGATGTCCCAACTGCAAGAACTCCTTGACAAGGGTTTCATTAGGCCAAGTGTTTCCCCGTGGGGCGCACCTGTGCAATTTGTTAAGAAGAAGGATGGAAGCATGAGAATGTGCATTGATTATCGTGAGTTGAACAAGCTTATGGTAAGAATAGATATCCTTTGCCAAGGATCGATGATCTGTTTGACCAACTGCAAGGTTCAAGTTGGTTCTCACGAATAGATCTCAGATCAGGCTATCATCAGCTGAAGGTGAAAGAGGAAGACATCCCTAAGACAGCGTTTCGGACGCGGTATGGACACTACAAGTTCCTCGTGATGTCATTCGGTCTAACGAATGCTCCTGCAGCATTCATGGACATGATGAATAGGGTGTGTCGGCCGATGTTGGACAAGTCAGTTATCGTCTTCATTGATGATATAGTGATTTATTCAAAGAACGAGTCTGAACATGCTGAGCATCTGAGAGAGGTGTTGGAGACTCTGAAGGAAGAGAAGTTATATGCTAAGTTTTCGAAATGCGCGTTCTGGTTGCGAGAAGTGCAATTTCTTGGTCACGTGATTAATCTCGAAGGGATTACCGTGGACCCAACTAAGATTGAGACAATAACGAATTGGAAGACTCCACAGAATCCGACTGATATACGAAGCTTCCTAGGGTTAGCTGGCTACTATAGGAGATTCATCGAAGGTTTCTCCAAGATAGCCGCACGGTTGACCGGTATGACCCGAAAGTCGAAAGTATTCAGTTGGGGTAAGTTTCAAGAAGAAGCTTTTCAGGAGTTAAAGAAGAGACTCACACAAGCTCCAATCCTTGCTTTACCCGATGGTGACGAGGACTTGGTTGTTTGTACTGATGCTTCGCATCGTGGGTTAGGTTGCGTGTTGATGCAATGAGGAAAGGTGATAGCTTACGCGTCTAGACAGTTGAAAGTCCATGAGAGTACTTATCCGATGCATGATTTAGAGCTAGCAGCAGTAGTGCATGCCTTAAAATATGGACGCATTACCTGTATGGTACTAAGTGTACTATTTATACGGAACATAAAAGTTTAAAGTATTTCTTCGAACAAAAAGAGCTGAGCATGAGACAGAGGAGGTGGTTGGAGTTGATTAAGGATTACGACTGTGACATCAAATACTATCCTGGTAAAGCTAATGTGGTCGCCGACGCGCTAAGTCGTAAGAATGAGGAGGTCATCGCAACAGTGAAGTCATACCAGTTGATTATGAATTCAAGTCTGTTTGATGAAATCATCAAAGTACAGTCTGAAGTGTTGGTAGATTAAGGGCTAGTGAAGAAAGAAAGGATTTTCGGTCAGAAAGACTAGTTGATGGAAAATACTCATGGTGTTAAGACTAGGTTTGACCGTATGTGGATACCACGCCATGGAGATCTCAGAGGCCGAATCTTAGATGAAGCTCATAAGTCAAGATATTCGATTCATCCAGGAACTACGAAGATGTACCAAGATTTGAAAAGAGATTACTGGTGGCCAGGCATGAAGAATGATGTAGTAGATTATGTCAGCAAATGCCTAACTTGCTTGCAAGTCAAAGAAGAACACCAGAAACCTTATGGAAAGATGCAGCCTCTAGAGATACCAGAATGGAAATGGGAACACATCACCATGGATTTCATAACTAAGCTACCTCGTAAAGCTAAGCATCATGATACCATCTGGGTGATAGTGGACCGTTTGACCAAAAGTGCTCACTTTCTACCCATACGAGAGGCCATCTCGTTAGAAACGTTAGCAAATTTGTTCATAAAAGAGGTTGTGGCCAAGCATGGAGTGCCGTTATCGATCGTGTCTGATAGAGATACTCAATTCACTTCGAGGTTTTGGAAGAAGTTCCATGAAGCTATGGGAACGAGATTGAACATCAGTACGGCGTATCATCCTCAAACCGATGGACAGTATGAAAGGACGATCCAAACCCTTGAGGATATGCTACGTGCTTGTGTTTTAGACTTTGGTGGAAGTTGGGATGATCACCTGCATCTAGCAGAGTATTGGTATGCCACCATTTGAAATGCTTTATGGTAGAAGATGTAGAACCCCGATGTGTTGGGGCGGGGGGGGGGGGGGGTGGGGATTGGTCAGAAACAAATGGGAAACCTAGAAGTGGTTCAAGAAACGTCTTCAAAGTTCGATCAGATTAAGGCTAGGATGAAAGCTGCTCAAGACAGACAGAAATCGTATGCTGATAAGCGGCAACGACCGATTGAGTTTAACGTTGGTGATAATGTGATGCTCAAGGTCTCGCCTTGGAAGGGAATTATCCGTTTTAGGAAAAGAGGAAAGTTGAGTCCAAGGTACATTGGACCGTTTAAGATTATAGACCGTGTAGGTGAAGTGGCTTATAAGCTGAATTTGCCTGAGAAGTTAGAAGGGATTCATTCAACCTTCCATGTCTCTCATATGAGAAAGTGTCTTGCTGATGACACGTCGCACTTTGTTAGTGCACGGTTTTGCGTCTTGAGTCTTTGTAATTATCGTTAACGTTTTTGTTTTATATTTAATGTAATAATTAATTAAGTTATTCTCTAGTTCGTTATTGTAATGTCTAGTTCGCTAAGGATGTTTAGCGAACTAAGACTTAAGTTATTATCCCTCCTGATTCGTTAGGGGATGTTAACGAATCAGGGGGTGATTCGTTAAGTTATTTTGTTTATTAATGTATGTAACGAAGTAGTGTCTGGTTCGCTAGGGAATGTTAGCGAACCAGACCTATCTTTTATATATAGTGAACACTGTTCACCTTTAATAATAAGTTTTGAGAGTTAATTAACAAAACCCTGTCCAAATCCTCTCTCTATCTTCATCCTAATATTAAACAATAACTAATACATATATACTGATAATACATAAACATATATAACACTTAATCATACGTAATTATGAGCTAGATCTATAGTTTAGGTATTAATCGATTATACACAGATCTGAGATCTGTTATAGTTATTGGATTGATACACCCGGGGTTCCAACAAGTGGTATCAGAGCTTTCGGGGCTCAAATTACACTTGATTCTGATGTTTAGACAGTTAATTAGTCTTAGTTATTATTAGTGTTCTGTTTTGGTTAAATTTGGATCAAATTAAGGTTAACTGAATGAATTATGGACGAGTTGGATTGGATTTGAGTTGATATGAGTATTGGTAGGGTATTGTGAGTTGGAATTGAGTTTTGGTTTGGTTTTGGATTTATTCGGTATTGTTTTGGTTTGTGGCCGAAACAAGGTTGATGTTTTTGGATAATTGAGTTAGTTATCGGTGAAAATCGGTTACGAGGTTTGGTGTATTGGATTCGCGATCGTATTACGAGTGTTTTGGTAGGCAATTTGTGGATTTTGGTAAAGAATCGAGATTGTATTACGGATTTTAGGCTTTTGGGTTTCTGGGTTTGGTGTTAATCATTTCCAGATTTCTGGAAATCCTTTTTGAAGATTTAAAGATTCAAAGATGAATATGATTCGCTACATTGATTCGCTATCCTGTTCACTTTGATTCGTTCATTAAGGTCGTCAATTCGTTATTCATTTCAAGTGATTCACTATCCAGTTCGCTATAATAGTTGATTCGTGTTATCTAATTCGTCATTTGGGTTAACTGATTCGTGTGACACGCGTCCACTTTGGGATTTGTGTTATAACAACCTTTGCCACGTGGCATAAGGTGTCAGAGTTTGTTACAAACGGTTGTAACAACCTGATTCGTTATAATTGATTCGCTAATCAACTGTAGCTGATTCGTTATCTATTTCGCTAAGTGTTTCTTAGTGATTCGCTACTGAATACTTTCTAATTCGTTAAGTTTTTCTTATCAATTCGCTAGCTAATTCGTTAGTTTGACTATCTGATTCGTTGACTTTCTGATTCATTAGATTGATTCGTTAAACTCAATCGTGATTCGTTGTTTGA
Organism: Bidens hawaiensis; assembly: GCF_021521415.1. Lineage (NCBI taxonomy): Eukaryota > Viridiplantae > Streptophyta > Magnoliopsida > Asterales > Asteraceae > Bidens > Bidens hawaiensis. Next base: position 292,630 of record NW_027493372.1, on the reverse strand, counting down.
TCAATCTTAGCTTCGTTAAGATTTGATTCGTTAATCTACTGTTCACATTTCGCTACAACTGTTTACAGTTTGTTACAATTCTCATTCGTTAATCTTATTCTCTGGTTGATTCGTTACATCATAAAGTTTTGGAAATTTGTCAAAAATGGCCGGTATATATGCATTAGCGTCTCAAAACATGTTGATGCAACAAATGTTGCAACTTGATACCGAGATAGGTTCACATTCGAAATGACCAAGATTGATGAAGTTCAGTGACTTTGCCAAATGGGAACCTCGGTTTCGTGCTCATCTAGGATCAGTTCATCCTGACTGCTCATATTGTTTAGATGAATTTTATATTGTTCCTATGATTGGAGATGAGACTATCGGATTCAGACCTAAAGCTATATCTCAATACTCACAAGAAGAGAAAAAGGCTCTAGAGATAGAGATGAAAGCATATTCTACTCTAACTATGGCTTTACCTGAAAATATATTTCACCAAGTGGGTAGTATTAAGATATGTGCTTCTTTGTTTCAACATATCCGAATGAGAAGTATGGGCAATACGGCTGAAAGCAAAAAGGTGATGCTTAAGTTTCAGTTCAGAAACTTTAACTTACTTAAAGGTGAAACGGTTGAAGAGATGACTACGAGATTCAATCACTTGATTGCTGAAATGGATAAAATGAAGATGGAAATTTCTGAGATTGACAAGATTGATACTATTAAGAGTGCATTACCAAGTTCGTACTCTACTTTTCTAATGGTATTAAAAGAAAACAGTTATTTCAATGAAGACTTGACTGCAAGTGAGTTCTTACAAAAGATTGAAGCTCGTGAGTATGATCTCAAGTGTCAAAAATCATCAAAGGAAAGTCAAGATCCTGCTTTCTATGGTGGTAGCATGCCTTTAAGTTCAACAATTTCACCAATCACTGCTTTTCTGACACAGAACGCAAAAGAGAATGAAACAACAATCTATAGTGATCCTGGAGCATGTTTTTATATTGCTAGTAACTCTGGATCACCAAATGTTTCTGCTGGTTCAGGAAGTTCGTCTTCAACAAATCAATACTCATCACCTCCGGATGTCAACATGAAAGAAGTTGAACAAAATTTTGCTTTCTTATCAGCTTTCATGACGTCTTATGAAAATCTGGTGAGTAGTAAAATTGCCACAAGTGATCTGACCGATGAAGACTATGATCAGATTGATCCAGATGACTTAGAAATCATGGATTTAAAATGGAACATGGCAATGATTGTTCGAAAGGTGAAAAGATTCATGCAAAGATCTGGAAAAGATCTTCCTGCTCTAAACAAAAAGTTGGGATTTAATAAGTTGAAGGTGAAATGTTATAATTGTCAAGAATTCGGTCATTTTGCAAAAGAATGTGACAAACCGAAAAAGGAGTATAATGGTCCTCGTGGTCAAAGTTCAAACTCTTCAACACCACGAGGTAATGATGCTGAGAAGAAACCAACAAGTTCCGAGTCACAAGCAATGTTAGCTAATGGAGATGATTGGTCACAACGATTACTGTGCAACGATAATCAAGCTAATTTGGCTTTGTTCGGGTTGACTCAATTTTTTCCATGGAAGTGAGGTGTCTTCTGATAATGATTCTGGATCGGATTCTGACGATTCATGTGACAAGCCTACAACAGTCTTTGCATGCATGGCTAAGATAAACGAGGTTAGTCATTCTATTTCTGCTACATCATTTGTTAAAGTAAATTGTGCTGATTGTGAATCTAACAAACCTAAGTTAGAATATTTGAAGAATCACAATGACAATTTAGTGAGAGAAATTGTGTCTCTAAAGGATACTTATCGACAATCTCTTGAATCTCAAATGAGATCTCGAGAACAGATTGAAGCATTGTCGACAAGTAATCATGATCTCAAAGCTGAGTTATCTGTGAAAATGACAAGTAATGACCAAAAGTTTCAAGAAATCTTGAAACATCATTCAAAGATAACTGAACTTGAGAATGAGGTTCTTGAGTTAAAGAACAAATTGGGTAAATTTCGAAATTCATCTTTTATGTTGAATGAAATTATCGAAGTTTCTGGAAAACAAAAGGATTCAAAGAAAGGTATAGGCTTTGTTGAAATTCCACCACCATTTCACAATGATTATAAAATTAATCCTTTTGCTCCAACTGAGGAAGATGTTATTCTTAAAGAGCCTGTGATTTCAGAAAAATCTAAACCTAGTAAGTCTGAAACTGTTAAAACCCAATTTGTTTCTCAAAAACCTCATGTTCAAAGCAACAACGTTTTTGTAGAAGATGTTGACAAAGTTATCATTGAGGATGTGTTTGAACCAGAACTTATACACAAGAACAAGAACGTTCCAAGTTCTAATCACATACTGTGTGAACCTCATGAATTTGAGGAGGCTGTGTATGGTTCGCGCACAACTAAGATAAAACAAGATATTCAAGCTAAACCAGTGAAGACTAAGAGACCAGAAAAACCCAAAATTTCTGATGAGGATTTGTTGCGTTTTATAAATCCTAATGCACTTAAGCCATCATCTGCTCATGTTTTTAAGTTAAAATGGATGGACACAATGTTCACTGAGAAAGACATTCCAATAAGTATCATTAAACCTGAACTGATTGAGAGTGTATTTCACAATGAAACCTCCAAGGTTCGTGAACTTGAACGTCAATATGCTCATGCGAAAACATCAGTTTCATCTGACACGTTGACTAAAGCAAAACAAGTTTTAAAACAAGCTAAGAAAATTAACTTTGTGAAGTCAACTGGGACAGATACGTTGAAAAGTTTTTCTGACTGTTCTAATTTAGATTTTTACTTGAAAAAGAAATCTGAATTATCTGATGATTTTGCTAAGAGCATGGCTAAATATGTGAGTCATCAGTCATCATCTGTGTCACATGTTCCAACAAATTTTCAACATCATCATGTTGACATGCGAAGTTGTTTTATTTGAGGTCAACAAGGTCATGTTGTAAGAAACTGTGGCCAGAAGAACTATCAGAATCTTCATCCTTTTATCAAGGACCACTACAAACTGATTCCTTTGGTAAAGGAGATTCTAAAATGACCTGTGTCGTATGCTGATGATACTCATATTATGTTTTCGAATGTACATCCTCGAAAAGTTGTTCATGTGAATGAAACTCATGGTTCCGTTAAACCTAAGTTTATTCCTACTGAACCATTATGCAAAAATGTTAATTCAAATGTGGTTCAAGCTGCATATATAAGACAAAAGTCTAAGAAACCTGTAACTTATTCTCAAGTTGCTGAACAAAAATTGAATGCAACTAAAGTTAACTTTTCTCAAGGAAACCAAAAGGTGCCCAAGACTGAGGCCTGGGCTGCCTTTTTGAACTAATCATTTTCTTTTGTGTGTAGGGTGCATCCAAGACTATTTCTGGTGAAAACCGGATCATGGATAGTGGATGTTCTTGTCATATTACTGGGAATCTCAACCTCTTAACAAATGTGAGAAATATACAAGGGGGGTTATGTGGCGTTTGCTGGGAATTCTGGGGGTATGATTACACAAGAATGTGATGTGTTAAATGGGGAGATTACTTTTGAGAAGGTTAATTATTGTGATAAAGTGGATCATAACTTATTAAGTGTGTCGCAAATCTGTGATAAGCAATACACGACAGTATTTACGGAAAAAGAATGTCTGATTTTGAAACCGGGTTATGTGATTTCGAGGACATGGTTGTCATGCGATCACCTCGATCAAATGATATTTATGTCTTGAATATGAACTCTAAAGTATCTACTTCGATCGAAACATGTTTTATCTCGAAAGCAACCGAGAAAGACTCAGTGCTTTGGCATCGAAGAATGGGTCACATATATATTCGAAAGATGAATTATTTAATGGCAAACGATCTGGTAGAGGGGGTGTCGTTAAAGAATTTTAAGTTATCCGATCACCGTGTTGCTTGCAAGAAAGGCAAACAGATTAAGAAATCACACCCCTCTAAGTTATTGAATTCCATTGATACTCCACTTGAACGACTTCATATGGATTTATTCGGTCCAGTGAATCGTGCAAGTATCTCTGGAGACTGGTACTGCCTGGTTGTTACAGATGATTATTCACGATATTCATGGGTTTTATTTATGAGTTCAAAAGATCAAACACCGAGTCTCGTTCAAAATCTAATCACTAAGATCGAATCACTTTACAAACTGAAAGTGAGGAGAATTCGGAGTGACAATGGTACTGAATTTAAAAATACTGTATTGGATTTATTTTGTGTACAAAAAGGAATTCATCGAGAATACAGTGCCCCATATGTACCACAACAGAACGGTGTAGCTGAAAGAAAGAATAGAACGTTGATTGAAGCTGCTAGAACAATGCTTGCTGATTCAAAGCTTCCTGTCCAGTTTTGGAATGAAGCGGTGAATACTGCTTGTTATACACTCAATCGTGTTCTAACTGTTAAACGACTCAAGAAGACCAGTTATGAATTATTGAATAATCGTAAACCTAATTTAAAGTACTTGGAGCCATTTGGGTGTCCTTGTACTATGTTGAAAAAGGATGAAGGAAATTTGAGGAAAAAGCCATTGAAGGTTATTTCTTGGGGTATGCGTCACCTAAGAAAAGAGTGTTTAACTTCACGTCCGGCTGTGTTTAGGAATGGTACCATATCAAAAGTACACTACTCCTCCACAAGGGAAAGGTCCTGACTGGATGTTTGACTACGATGGCTTATTCAATTCATTTACTCCAACAATCGATCATCCATATGAAGATTTAGTTCGTGCTTATTTTGAAGAACATTTGGAAATTCCAAGGTTCGCAAGTTCAAATGATGTTGAAGCTCCAATTGCTGCTCCAATTGAAGAACCTGATAATGAGTCTCCTGTTCATTATGATAATGCTTCTACTTCATCTGATGATAATGCAATTATGGATCAAGTTATTGAACTTGACAGTGATGTTTCATCTCCTGAATTGGGTGAACATTACACTAATTTATTTGAAAATGTTGCTGTTTCTGAAAATCCTACTCTCAGGATTCATAATTACCATCCACAAGAATACATTATTGGAGACCTTGATGTAGGGGTTCAGACAAGACATCAAGTTGCTTCCTCAAGTGAAAATAATGCTTTATGTACTTATGCTGACTTATACTCATCTGAAATTGCAACTGTTGCTAAATTCACTTGTTTTCTATCTCAAGTTGAGCCAACGACTCCTCGTGTGGCACTTCAAGATCCTTCTTGGGTAGAAGCCATGCAAGAAGAATTACAGCAATTTGCACATTTAGGTGTTTGGGATCTTATTGACAAACTTGCTAGAGTCAAGAAGGCAATTCCGACTAAGTGGGTATATAAGTGTAAGAAAGACGATCGTGGGGTAATTGTGAGAAACAAGGCACGATTAGTGGTACAAGGTTTTCATCAGCAAGAGGGTATTGATTACACTGAGGTTTATGCTCCAGTTGCAAGATTAGAGTCGATTCGAATCTTCCTGGAAAATGCTGCTTACCAGAATATTAAGGTGTATCAAATGGATGTTAAAAGTGATTTTCACAATGGTGAACTTCATGAGGAAGTGTTTGTCTTACAGCCTCCAGGTTTTGAAGATCCTGATTATCCTGACCGTGTTTACCGATTAACAAGGCATTATATGGTCTACATCAAGCCCCGAGAGCTTGGTATGGCACGCTCTCCGACCACATGACGGATAATGGTTTCAAACGTGGAACTGTCGACTGCACTTTATTTTATAAGAATATTGATGATGATCTTCTGCTCGTTTAGATTTATGTTGATGACATAATCTTTGGGTCTACAAACGACACGTTGTGTAAGGAGTTCGAGAAGTCTATGCAAACCAAGTTCGAGAAGAGTTCGATGGGAGAGATGAATATCTTTTTAGGATTGCAGGTTCATCAGTCTGCGAAGGGTATCTTCATTCATCAGACAAAATATGTGAACAACGTCTTGAGCCGATTCAAGATTACTGCCGGAAAAATCCCTTCTACTCCTCTTCCCGTGGGTCACAATTTATCACCGGATGAATTGGAGGATACCGTTGATCCGACCCTCTATTGTGCTATGATTGGTTCTTTAATGTATTTAAATGCTTCTCGACCCGACATAATGTTTGCTGTTTGTTTATGTGCTAGGTATCAAGCTAGTCCCCGAGTGACTCACCTGGCAGCGGTCAAGCGTATTCTGCAATATCTAAGGGGAAATCCTGACATCGGGTTATGGTACCCCAAAGATGATACTTTTGATCTTACCGCTTACTCAGACTCAGATTATGAGGGATGCAAGATCAATTTCAAGTCTACTACAGCGGGATGTCAATTCTTAGGAAGCCGGCTTGTTTCCTGGCAGTGTAAGAAGCAGACAACGGTCTCCACTTCAACCGCTGAAGCTGAGTATGTTGCAGCCTCGAGTTGTTGTTCCCAGGTTTTGTGGATACAACAACATCTTCGCGACTACGGTTTGAAGTTTCTTACTACTCCCATCTTGATTGATAATTCTGCTGCTATTAGTATCACCAAGAATCCCTTACAACATTCGATATTATTTTATACGGGATTGTTATGAAAAGAAATTAATTGACCTTGAGAAAGTACATACTGATTTTCAAAAAGCCAATCTATTTAGCAAAGCCTTTGATAAAACACGTTTTAACTTTCTGCTTGGTTTAAATGGATTAAAGACCCTTGCTGAGATCCAAAAATTTGGATAATTATCTTTATTTTAGTTCTAGTTTCAATTTTATTTTGTTTTTAGGTTTTAGGGGGTGAATCTTAAAAAATACAAAAATATTGTGCTTTTAGTTTGTATATATAAAACCCAAAAACATTAGAAAACTTTGAAAATACCAAAAAGATTGTGATTTTTGTTTGTACAGAAAATTCTGAAAAAGTAAAAAAGAATGTGTATTTTTTAGTTTGTAAAAAGAAAAACCAAAAATATTTTTGCTTATGTTCGCTGAAAATTATGTCATTTGCTTCTATTTTGAAGGACATATACTTGTATATGTTTGGTCCTGATAATTTCTTGTAAATCTTCGGGTTAGCCATTTACCTGACAAATGAAAAGTACTTGGGGCGATCGTTAAGCTTCTATTTTATTCTTAACTGAAAATTTAGTCAGTTATTTAGGTTTGTGAAGCGTGCTTGCATGTTTTGGTCCTGTTCTCTACTTGTAGATGGATAGGATAGCCATTAATTTATAAACTTAAATTAACTGGGGCACTTAAAATCATTTTATTTTATGCTCCTCAAAATTTTGAGTTTTTGAAGCAAAAAGAGAAAATGATAGTACATTGATTATTGACCCCAAATCCAGAAAGAAATAAGCTTAAAAGACTGAGTGCTTAACCATTGGTGCATTGATAGGTCTTAAACAAGCTGTTAGAGTAAAGTAAGTGATATAAACTTAAAGAAAAGCCAAATTGAAAGAGGTATTAGTTTCTAGCAAAAGTCTCGGTGAAGATGGCAGAAATGTAATAACCGGTCATACTCAAGCCTTATAGTTGTTGATCACCCAAAAATATAATAAAGCAAATAACAAGCGTTAGGGTTCTAGACACTGTGAGTCTTTATGCGGCTTAATCATCTGGGTATTCATAAGCATGAATATTTCACTCGCTTTTTAGAGCAAACCCAAAGTCATTAAACTTGATCACCGCTGTACTTCGTACAATCCAAATTACTGACTTGATCAAAATCCGCTGTTAGTCATACAATTGTTCCTCCCTTGCGTGCGTCTCAATACCAATAAGAAATGGACCCCAGGGGATACAATGTATGGAAGCAGACAGATGGACTCGTGCATACTCACTCACAGTAAAGGAAACTTGATGCATTGCTTAAAATTTCACAATTGGTATCAAAATTTTTGTTCAACACTATAATGGTTTAAGTCAAGTTGGGGTGATTTGGCAAAAATCAAATTAAGCTTGAACCGAGATTAGAGGCTGATAGTTTCTGATATTCTATGCGCAAATTGAACAATAAATCATACCACAAAAATGCTCGAAGGTTTGATATAAGATTTAAGTGGACAACAATATCAATGACCGACTTAACGCCAGTCATAATATCGCTGAAATATAAAACTGTGATGGAAGGACATTTTGGTCAATATGATTCTCTGCTCAAACTCAACAAAAATACAAAATTATGTACTGCTTTTGATAAATCATAGAAAAACACAAAAAGATTGTCAAATTTTTATGTTCGGATGCTTCATTGTAAATACATTCTTTAATTCTTTACAAAATACCAAAAATATTTTATTCTTTTTACTTTACATATTATTTATTGATTTTAAGTTATGTTTCGTAAAAGTGAAACGTGTTTAAGTTATTCAATTTTCGGGATAAAAGATCCTCGGTAATTAATTTTAAGTTAATTTTTTTTTAATTTTATTTAATTAATTACTCATTTAATTAATTTAATTATTTAAGTTAAAATTAAATAAAGATTTAATTCGTTATAAGCTACTTCGTTAAGTATGGATAACGAACTAGGTGATTCTTTAGCGAACTAAGTTCTAGATCGCTCACGTTATTCGCTTCCGCACTCTGTAACGAATCATCCCTACTTCGTTATACATATTTAATGAATCAAGACACGATTCACGTCTTGTTCGCTACTCTGAGGCAACGAATTGGAATAGCGAATTGTCTAATTCGTTGTTTAAAATTCAAACGAATCGTTTGATTCGTACATAAGGTACTTCGGGAAACGTGTAAGGCTACATAAGACAAAGCAAACGAACAGTTCTTCACTGTTCATCTTCTTTCTTCAACCCAAAGTCACATTTTTCAAAAATTTTCTTTGATTTTAGACCATTTTTCGATCTTTTACGAATATCATTGTGTTACTAAGGTATAAACAATCACGGCGATGTGAATTTCGTCAAAAATGACGGTGTCTTAATAGACTAATTATGGGTTTTTATTCTCTAAGGGTTTTCCGAGTTCAAAACCCTGATTTATTTATGTTTCAGTATGTTAATGTAGCTTATTTATGATTCAATGTAACCGGAATGTGATTCCGAGACCTTGGGTAGACCTTAATCAACGATTGATTATCGTTTTGCTGGGTTTGATTGAATGATAATAAGCTTGGGGTTTAGACTCTGTTTAATTTACTGAGCGTTCTTATTTGAGTTATGATGCTAAGCGTTAATCTTCGTACCATGTGCTTCGGATTGAGATTCCGAGTTGGACAAATCTGTATTTTTGATTACTCGACGATTAGCATGAGCGAATTGAATCTGGTTTGTGTCCAGTTGACCGTCGGTGTTCTTATTAATTTTGACTTTGACTATGCGGGTCAAAGAATAAGTCTAAATTATTGACCATTTGTGATCTTTAGTGAATTGGAACTGCTTCGTGTCCAATTAGTTAAGAAAATACACGAACTAGCTCAGCGAATCTATTTCTTAACGAATCAAATATGGATTCGCTAAATCTGTAATGAACTAGACTTTAGTTCGTTAAACTCTTATAGTTGATTCGCTGTGTCTCTTTCGTTACCCTATTTACATGATAGCGAACCGCTTGATTCGTTACTGGATGGTAACAAATCATAGTGAGTATCACACAAATGACATTTAGTATTATTTATTTAATTAAATTTTATTTATCATTTCAATCAACTAAATTTATTCCAATCATCTAAACGCGTAAATATATTAATTACACATAACATATGAAAGTTAATACACCATTTAAAATAAATAGATATATATATGTGCTAAATGTATACTACATCTTCACATTTCTTATATTCGTTTATACTTATACAGTAATAATGGCTGATCAAATAAATCAAGATCCACCAGTTGCTGATCAAGGGCAACAAGAACAACCACCACAAGAGCAACCACCTCAAGCACAGCAGGAAGCTATCGTTTTATTACCTTATGACAAAAAGCACAACATATGTGTTTATGTTGACTCAGATGTTGCTGATATAGCTACATTTGGAGATATGTTGGCTTTTCTAAGACGGTCAGTGATACATTACGCCATTACTGTTCGACCTAAGGTGTATCTGAGTATTATCAAGCAGTTTTGGGCTACTGCTGAGTTTGTGGAGGTGGAGAATCATATTCGAGCAACGATTAATCAATCTCCTATCACAATTGATGTTAAAGTAATTCGGCGTGTGCTTCGATTTGGTGATAATGATAACAACCCGAGTGAATTTGACAAGCAATTGGTCAAGGGTTTGTTTACACGTGTGCGTTACGGTGGAGACATTGATAAATCTATGTTGAACAAGAATGGTTTATGCCCACCATACAAGTATCTTCTCCATGTTCTTATTCATTTCATGAGTGGTCGTCGTGGCGGTTTTGACGAATGTCGACTCAGTTTGCAATCAGCTTTTGTAGCTTTAATTCTGAACAAGCCGTTTAACTTCTCTGAGCTTGTCTTCGATCATTTGAAAGAAAAAGTTCAGCAAACGATTCAGTCGAAGAAATTTTTAATGTATCCTCGTTTCTTGCAGATGATTATTCAAGATTTTATACCTAATTTAGCTATTGATCAGACCTTGGTGAATGATGTACTTCCTATGGAACATATGACGACGGATACCGTACGTCGAATGTCGCTTTATAGAAAGGGGAGGCCAGCAGATAAACGAATGATTGGTCATATAATTAATCGGAATTATGTATGTCCTCCTGATGAACGTTGGATCCATGACGATTCGGATTCCGAGCGTGAAGGGGGAGAAGGTGGGAAGGATGATGATGGGAATGATGATGATAATGATGGTGATGGTGGAGCTGGTGATGCTGCCTTTCAAGAGCAACAAGAGGCAGTAAATGCTGCATTAGCTGCCACCATTGCATCTCAACAAGAACGTAAGAGAAAAGGGAAAGCGGTGGCAACTGGAGAGCCATCTAAGAAATAACGTGTGTCAGCCGGGGCTGGGGTAATTATTGGTGTACCACCACCTCGTCAATCAACGCCTCAACGCTCGGTAATGCCGCCTACTACTAGCACTCCGATGCTTACATTGACGACGACGTTGGTGTCCCATGAAAGACTTGGTTTAATTCCGCAAATGGTGTTATTTGAAATACCAAGGCCTCCTGCTACATTATCTATTGTCCCTTCAACACCATCTATGAGGCCTCCTCCTCCTCGTCCTCCTCCTCCCAGTGATGTCTCTTTCATTTGAATCACTCGGCCTCAGGGACCAATCCAACCTGTTCATCCATCGTTATACAACTTGCCACCAAACCTTCAGACTGAGATGCTGTTGAATATTCTCCACCTTTATGAAAGTCAAATGGCAGCCGACCGTCAGAATCAAGAACGTCTTATGGAGAATCAAAGACGGATGATGAGTTATATCTCATTTTGTCAAAAAGAGACTAAAGCGCTGCGGGCGATTGTTGAGTCTCAGGGGGTGAAAATGAAGGAACAAGAAGAGTTAATATTGCAGTTGACTTGCAAAGAAGACGCCCTAAAGAAACTCAAAAACGATGATCAAGATCCTGATGAGTCTGGTGCATGAGGTGAGCCTAAACAATCGCACGGCTCATCTTCCGGTGCTGGTACAAGTGGCGGTGAGGACTCGGGTAAACAAATTATTATATATTAGGATCCAACTGCCGCTAAGCCAATTGAGATGATTGCAGCTAACACCATATTATTTATGGATGGTTCAGGAGTTGTGAAGAGTATGGTGAATAGGGATGAGATAGAGGTGGGTGAGTTTGTTGATAGGACTCTGACACGGGAGCAGATTTCCATACTGCTTGGGTTGAATGACGATCAGTTGATTGTATTAGAGACCGAGCCTGATGTCGAGGTGGTGAATGAGGAAGGTATATTGGATGATCCGTCTATTCAGATGAATACGGATTTCATTTATGAAGACGAGGATGTTGAGATGGAAGATGTAACTGCTGAGGAGTATCCTGATTTGTTTCAACACACGAACGTTGATCAAGGTGCTCCTGTGTTTGATGAGCAGACGGTTAAAGCAGCAGAAGATGATTTGGAAAAGATGTCTAAGGGAAAGAAGGTTGTGGATACTCGTTTCAGATCGATTGAGAACCCAACTGATGCTGATATTGCTAAGTGGTTCAACTACAAAGCGGCGGGTAAGATTATCAAGGCATATCATTTTGTTGATCAAGAACGAAAAGACACAGCTGCTGCATGGGTTAAAGAAAACCAAGTGACCTCCTTCAAGACTGTTTCCAAGGTACATGGTGATATTGTCTCATGGCTTTATGATTCCGAGCTTAAAGTATGTATTATTAAGTGGGAGAAGGGGATCCAGTACTACGAAAAGATAATGGACGTTCTTACTTTACCGCGTTGGGATGTTCGTACCCTCACGAGACGTCCATTTATCAATCGTGGGGGTTATCGGACAACTGAGTGGTTTCATCAACACTTACTATTCGAGGTCAATCATGGCTTTAAGTTCTTCAAGCCCCAGGTCCCGAGACGCAAACGTATTGACGAGATTGATCCGAGGACTGGCTGGAGGAAACTTGTCCTTAAGGTAAAACCGCCAAAGACGATGAAGAAGGTTCCTGTGAAGACGATGCCCCAGCAGATGCATCTCTCGTTCAACCGCTGGTATTATGATAATCGTACTGGCGAGACCGTCATTGTCCTTGGTAAAGGACTGAAGACAGAGCTCATCAAGATAATCGACCCGATGTGGTTGGTTAATTTATCTGAGACCGACAATGACGTGCTCCACAGGAAACAGATTCTGATCGAGCGCAATGAAGACTACGACCTGGCTATGCAATTTCAACGCATTGTGCGCGTTTGTCATGAAAATGGAATTCATAGTTGCAGAGACTGGCAGTCCAAGCGCTTCAAGTAATTTAAAGACAAAGAGCTCAAGACGAGGGGGTGTCTGTTAGTGCACGGTTTTGCGTCTTGAGTCTTTGTAATTATCGTTAACATTTTTGTTTTATATTTAATGTAATAATTAATTAAGCTATTCTCTAGTTCGTTATTGTAATGTCTAGTTCGCTAAGGATGTTTAGCGAACTAAGACTTAAGTTATTATCCCTCCTGATTCGTTAGGGGATGTTAACGAATCAGGGGGTGATTCGTTAAGTTATTTTGTTTATTAATGTATGTAATGAAGTAGTGTCTGGTTCGCTAGGGAATGTTAGCGAACCAGACCTATCTTCTATGTATAGTGAACACTGTTCACCTTTAATGATAAGTTTTGAGAGTTAATTAACAAAACCCTGTCCAAATCCTCTCTCGATCTTCATCCTAATATTAAACAATCACTAATACATATATACTGATAATACATAAACATATATAACACTTAATCATACGTAATTATGAGCTATATCTATAGTTAAGGTATTAATCGATTATACACAGATCTGAGATCTGTTATTGTTATTGGATTGATACACCCGGGGTTCCAACACACGTGCCATTGATGGACATTGAGGTTGATGAACAATTGAACAACATTGAGCAACCGATCGATATAGTTGACCACAAGGAGAAACAACTTCGTAACAAGGTTATACCTTTAGTGAAAGTGATATGGAAGCATCGCAAAGGTTCAGATGCTACTTGGGAAGCGGAGGATGAGATGCCCAAGTTTTACCCGAATTTGTTTATGTAATAGTTAGGTTTCGGGGACGAAACCTCTTTAAGGAGGGAAGACTTGTAAAATAAATTCGTCTATTTTATAAGGGGTCATTATCGGTTTAGATAAATAGAATACGAGTTGGGCTAGTGTTGGGTAAATGGATATGGGTTTTGGACTTGGGTTAGGAAAGAAAGAAGGAAAGACCATGGGCTTAAGCCCATGATCCATAAACATATAAACCCTTAATCACCATTTAACTCCTCATTTACACATATTCCATACACCACCAAAACATACACTTAAGCTTTCTCTCTAGTCCTCTCCTTACCTAAGCCGAAATCAAGAAGGAAACTGAGCACCGACCCGAGGTAATGATAGTATGATATTGTATAAACCCAACCCGTTAGATATGGTCAAGAAACGACGAGCCGACACCGTTAAACCGTTTAAGTCACGAGATCCGGATGGAATCAGGTATAAACCGAACCTAAGATGAGCTTAGGGATCACCCTAGCTCAGATTTGGATCAAACGAGAAGAAAAACGGTGAAAACGGTGCTGAAACACGTTTTTCCGGTGAAATCGCTGGGAATTAGAAGTTTAATAAAATGGCAGAATGGTCCCTGGACATATATAAGAATAGTTTATTTACAAAGAAGCCCTCGAACTTTTAAGTTAGCTAAATAAATAATGATTCAAAATTCTAATGGAAAATGTGTTAAGACAGTTAATGGAAATAAAATTTTTCCAAGCTGACCTGGCAGCTCGACCCCAGCCAGGGGCTCTGACCCTTGAAACCTGCTAGGGGCTGCCGCCCCTAGACCCCGCTGCCAGGGGCGCTGCCCCCGGACCCCCGTTCGTTGTAGGTTATGAATAAACTAGAAACGTGATATAGATAGTGATAGTTAATTGATATGTGTAATTGCTATACAGTTAGTCGTGCACAGCTCAAGAAAGGAATAACTATAAACGGTGAACGTAACCGCATTCAGGTGAGTTTCTAGCCCCATTCCTTGTTATTTTTTCGGGGTTGTGTGCATACTCGATGTGATTAGTTAATACACTTATCCTAAGTGATAAGTGTATGTCATATATGTATCATGTGAAATGTATTAATGTTTTCTTGTCGGTACATGAACGGTCTTCGTATATTGCATGTACTGCCAGGTAGCGGTTGATGTTATATGTATGTTGTAAGATGACGAATGAATGATGTATGTATGTGCGAAACTTACGATTATGTATATAGAAAGTATGTTAAGGAGGTATGGAAGAAAGGGTACCAGACCCTAATAATATCCCAGGATGAAGGGTGACCGGACCCTAATAATATCCGAGGATGAAGGGTGACCGGACCTAATAATATCCGAGGATGAAGGGTGACTGGATCCTAATAATGTCCGAGGATGAAGGGTGACCGGATGTCACACCCTCAAAATCCACTAACGGAGTTTTACCGTCAGAGGGTGTGAACTAACAGAATCGGAATCATCAGTTATAATCAAACCATAAAAACGTTTAAATGAAAATAAGTGCGGAAGCGTAAAACCATAGAAACAATGTTACGTCACGCAGGACGATTTAAAACCAATGATAACAGTTAAAAGTAAGTTTGCATGGTTAAAAGTTTTTCAAGCAATGCATGTTCCTAAACCGCGCGCCCGCCTCGGCTACCTGAGAATAACATACTAAAAGTGTCAACACAAGGTTGGTGAGTTCACAAGTTATATAAAAATAAATCGTTTAGCGTTTGCGTTCAGCGTTACAGCGTTACAGCGTTATAGCGTTTTGCGTTTCAGCGTTACAGCGTTTTGCGTTACAGCGTTTTGCGTTACAACAAGTATTACTAAGTGTTCGACACCGAAGCTGACTCGTTTATTAAGTGCCTTGTCACCAGGTCCTCCAGACCATGGTACGTGTTAGCCAAAATTACACCCGCTCGACCTCCAGTCGAGTTTAGCGTTGGGTGGGGTTTGTTAAACCCAGTAGTACTACTCAACAGTGACTCGCTATTCAAAAATATTAACCGGTTCGATGTGTAGGACTTCAAATGTTTCGTTTGCCACTTAGCCTTTACAAGTGATATATAATTTATAACAAAATCTTAAATGCGTTGTGGAGTATGTTATCTCCCCCAAGTGAAAATCGTTTGAAAAGAGTTTAAAGAGGGGAAAGTGAAACTCACTGTTTGCGAAGAATTTCCCAAATTAAATCACCAAGATGCGCGTCACCGAAAAACTCTCTCTAGCGTTCTAAAACAATAAAGAGATTTTTCTAAGTGTCGGAATATTATCGAGTCTCTAGACCCGGCACATAATACCAATGCACATAACATGTTTCGTGTTTCGTTTGTGAATCGTGTGTGGCTTTAACCAGCGTATTTGGGACACATTACATGTGTAAGCAATCATATACATGTCGTATATTCATAAAGTACCTCACTATCAATTATTCCCCGTAAGGGCATTTTGGTCAACAAATAACAATTAACTAGCCATTATTCCCCATGAGGGCAATTTGGTCAAATCATGGCAATCAATTAGCAATTATTCCCCGCACGGGTATTTTGGTCAAAACATAACAATTATATAGCAAGTATCATGTTTCATGCATTTTTACACAACTCAGCAGCCAGTTTCACCGAGACAGAAATCCTACTAGAAAGATTGTACTATTTCACCGATCATAGCATTTCAATTAATTTACCAATAATCATCACAGAAGCAAATATGTCTTAGGTTTCCAGAACATATTTTATTATATTTTTATTCCACATAGTTTTCTCACAATCATCAAATCATTACAGAAAACTCATAACAGTCAAATTCATGCGCAACAGAATGTTATTTGCAATTCCCGTTAAACGAAAAATCCAATAAATGCAAGACCACTTGGGTTAGGTTTCTAACTCAATGAGTCAACTTCCAGAAGTGGAACCGACCCAATTGTTCTCGTAGTTCATGAGATACAACATTTACAAAACAACCTAACAGCAGGTCTAACAGCTCAGCTTTGCACAACGTTTTTGTAAAATCATAAAAGTTAACTTCTACTTGTCCAAAAATTACAAGTTTATATTCTTTAGAAACTAGACTCAACCTAGTTTACTGTAGTATTAATAATCTCAACCAATTTTCATGTTTACACTTCATTACAGTCACTTAAACATCAAATACACATTCTGTCCAGAAACTGTTTGCATCCAAACTCAACATAATAACAATCTATGAACTATCATGCATTCATATAACACTCTAGACTCCATAAACACCATCCATGCACATCAATTACCCATTACATACATGATTAAGGTTTTTGTTTGAACTCAAATCATAGACACAACAATCAACATGTAACAACATCAATACTAGTTATCAATCATCATTAATTCAACAACAATCATGTTAACACACACCATACAAGAAATCGGCAGCTTAGGGTTTGTTATTAACCCAACAAACATCAAAATCAAGTAACAAGGATGTATAGGATAATCAATTATACCTTCCTAGCACCTAGTTTTTCAATCAAAGGCTTGATTTCTTGGTGTTATGTGTGTGTGAAGGTGACGGCAGCCAAGAGGGATGGAGGGGGTGGCTGATCGGTTTTGGGAGAAAAAAAATAAGAGTTAGGGTTTATTATAACATAGTATTTATAGAATACTATGTTACACTTTAGCCCCTCCACTTCTAAGTATTACTTATCTAGCTTAACTAACTTGTTTACATCTTGAGTTAACGTTTATAACCATGTTATCACATAACACATAAGTCTAACACATAATTATCACATAATTACTGTTTTGACGTTTTTCGTTTATTCATCAATCGTTTGCGTCAACTCGTTTGCGTTTCGGTGCAATTCCCGAAAGACTACACATGTAGTAAGTGTTAAGCGTCATTTAAACCCTAGTTTAATTGTAATGAAGTGTGTGTTATAGATTCAGTGATCTTAAGTTTTGAATTGACGGAATTGAGTTAACGGAGTTAACCTGAAATTGACGATTGTCACACCGGACCCTAATAATATCCGAGGATGGAGGGTACCGGACCCTAATAATATCCGAGGTATGTAGGACGAATGCTCTTTATAACGTAAGGTTAGTTATGTATGTGTATGAAAGATTGATGGACAGGTTAAGTATGTAATGCGTACCTTCGGGCACATATATGTGTATGTAAAGTAAGTTATGTGATTAACTAGAACTAACTCAGCGTAGCTGACTTTTAGTATGCACGCAGGCAAATAGGCTGAGGCAGCTCGCGTGATTGAAGACACATGGCATGGAATCGAAGATACTAGCATCTCGAAGAAATGTTGTGATGTTTTAAAGACTATGTTTTGTTTTAAATGACTATGAATGTTTTATAAGACAAGAGTTGGAGGTTATGTAAGATATTATGGTTGAAGTTTTATATTCCGCGTAAAGTTTTAATTAACTCTGATTTGTAGAACTGTGTTTATGAATAAATCCAAAACCAAAGTAGGGCTACCGGTAATGGGGCCTTACATAACATAACATTTGCTGACATATTTTTGTAATAAAAGATTTATACTTATTGCGGTTTGTAACACTTCTCTTATTTCAGTGGAAATTGTGTGTATCTCACACTATGGGATCATTATGCGTCTGAGCTCTCCAAATATGTAATTGATCATTTTGATGAAGGCCAGGCCATTATTGTTCTGCAGTTTGGTAGGGTTAAGTATTACACCGGTTCTGATGGTAAAGGTAAGTATGTTTACTGTTTTGAATTTTCTTGAGTTTTAACATGTCACTAACTTAAACTAATGTGTCGTTGTATATTTTTCAATTTTGTTAGAGAAAATGTATGTGTCCAATTCTTTTGGATCTAATGTTAGCTGTTTCTTTATAAACGACTTTTTATTTGAAATAGAAGAATACAAAAACCGGTATATTATTAAACCAATAATTATATTTTTATTTATGTATTTAGTTTTTTAAATTTCATATAATGTTACTTATTCCTAAATTGATTCAATTATAAATTTTGTAGTTTGTTGGCTTTGCTAAATGGAAATGATGTTTCTCTTCGTAAACCGATTCTGGTGAAGATGTTGTCTTCTGTTGATGATGAGTTTTTGAGGCAACAGATTTTTTTAACATCGGAGATATTTGTACCATTATATTTGTAAGTTAATTATTACACTCTTAATGTTATCGTAAATATTTTTCAATCCTAATTGAATATTTATTAACTAACATTATACTTTAATCAAGCCTAAAAGTATCATTATCCTTGGTACAATTAAAGCCATCTGCCCAGACACGGAATGGTATTACATTGGTTGTAATACTTGTAGTCGTAAGCTCATGGAAAATAATGGTGAAGGTGGAAAGGAGTATGAATGCAAAACAGTAAGATGCAATGTTTTAGGTGTTATCCCTACACCTAGGTATTTATTGAATTCAAATTCAAATGTGTAATTTGTGCATTGTAAAAGTATATGATATTCATGCTATTTACCTATTTATAAACTTTTTTAGGTTCAAGATCAAGATAAGGGTGCAAGATTCAACTAGAGTTGTGTCGTTGACTCTGTTTGATAGAGATGCTAAAATGTTGACTAACAAAACAGCAAAAGAATTGATTGATTCTCAAAAAGAGGTTTGTTTTCAATTAAAATACTTTGTTATTTATACATTGACATCTATATAATAGATTGTAAGTTTAACAACGATTAATATTATATTTGTTTCTTTGTCATCTAATTTTATTACAAAATAAGGTTGACAATGGTGGATTCCCTGCTGAATTGGATTGTTTATTAGAAAATATATTTGCTTTTAAGGTCGATGTGGCAGATTTCAACTTCAGAAACAATGTCGAGGACTATGGTATTGTGACATCCCACATCAGTTGGGAAGGAGAACTAAGCCTTCCTTATAAGGAGGTGGATACCTTCCTCATCATAACACGTTTTGGGCGCTTAATGGTAGTGGATGAGAGGAGAATTCCACAGTTAAGCGTGCTCAGGTGGGAGAAGTATGAGCATGGGTGACCACCTGGGCAACCAAAAAGCAAATCCGTGAGGCGATGGTGGTACGTCCCGGCCAAAGCGGACAATATTATGGTGCGGTGGTAGCTGGGTTGTTACAAGTGGTATCAGAGCCAGGGACGGACCGGTGGTGCCAGCGAGGACGCTGGATCCCTAAGGGGGGTGGATTGTGACATCCCACATCGGTTGGGAAGGAGAACTAAGCCTTCCTTATAAGGAGGTGGATACCTTCCCCATCATAACGCGTTTTGGACGCTTAATGGTAGTGGATGAGAGGAGAATTCCACAGTTAAGCGTGCTCAGGTGGGAGAAGTATGAGGATGGGTGACCACCTGGGCAACCAAAAAGCAAATCCGTGAGGCAATGGTGGTACGTCCCGGCCAAAGCGGACAATATTATGGTGCGGTGGTAGCTGGGTTGTTACAGGACATCCCACATCGGTTGGGAAGGAGAACTAAGCCTTCCTTATAAGGAGGTGGATACCTTCCTCATCATAACACGTTTTGGGCGCTTAATGGTAGTGGATGAGAGGAGAACTCCACAGTTAAGCATGCTCAGGTGGGAGAAGTATGAGGATGGGTGACCACCTGGGCAACCAAAAGCAAATCCGTGAGGCGATGGTGGTACGTCCCAGCCAAAGCGAACAATATTATGGTGCGGCGGTAGCTGGGCTGTTACAGATGGTATCAGAGCTAGGGCCGAACCGGTGGTGCCAGGTCCACGAGGACGTTGGACCCCTAAGGGGGGTGGATTGTGACATCCCACATCGGTTGGGAAGGAGAACTAAGCCTTCTTTATTAAGAGGTTACCTTCCCCATCATAACGCGTTTTGGTCGCTTAATGGTAGTGGATGAGAGAAGAACTCCACAGTTAAGCGTGCTCAGGTGGGAGAAGTATGAGGATGGGTGACCACCTGGGCAACCAAAAGCAAATCCGTGAGACGATGGTGGTACGTCCCGGCCAAAGCGGACATTATTATGGTGCGGTGGTAGCTGGGCTATTACAGGTATAAACAAGCTTACTGATGACACTAATATTATCACAGAATTACAGATGAGGCATAATGGTCGTTTGGTAATAATATATTCTTAATTATTTTATTATTAAATTCAATTTTATAACTATTTCCACTAACATATGTTGATTTTCCTATTTTGTCTCATCAACAATCAGATTCTACTCCTGTAACATTGGGAGCATCTATTTCTGAATTCCATTCATCCGGTTTGGTTTCTGTTAAGGTATGGATATTTTCTTAAATATAATAGTTTAAACTTATAAATATAGTTAATAGAAAGATGTGTAACATGATTGTTTACTGTCTCTTACTTTTTTAATAACAGCTTTCTGATATTGGAGATAATCAAACTCCAAGTTCAAATGTTGATGCTCAGGATTTGGCAACTGATACAAAAGGAATGTCAACGTCTTCTGACGATAAACTTAAGAGAAAACTGGTGGAAGTTTTTAAAGTTGACGATGATGATAGCATGTCTGCCACTAAGTTGAAGTTTAAGACTATCGAAGAGATGGGAACCACCCGTCAATCATGCAAAGGTGCGACACTTTTAACTCCTAAAGTCGAGAAGGAATCTAAGTGAACAATTTCATTTATGTTGGTTTACAGTTATGTTAAACCTTTTTGAGACATTTGGATATTCTATGTTTGGTTTTTCTCTTTTGTTTTTTTAAACGATTATGCTTGAATTTTGGTTGAGATGAACAATTTATTCTTCTTTGTTTTTTTTGATTATATATATGTTTTTATTTTAATTTTTTTAACTTAATGTTTAGTTGATTTTATCTATACTATCATATGCTTCCTATACATTATATAAATTATCATTTGACCATATTAACAACTAAATACAAAAATAGGTTGAATGTTCATAAATAAATATTATAAAACCATTGAGTTAAATTGTACTTTATATGATATATGTATTTATGTATAAACTTAATTTAAGACAAAATATTGTTATTTTGGAATTGTTGTTAATGTAACCCGTTTAATTGTTTGGTCTATATATAATTTAATAATTTGTAATATAACATGCAAGTAAATAAATTAGTTTTTGATTTTCAACTTTTTTTCTAACACGTTTTTAATATAACAATAAATTAGTTTTTGCTTTTCAACTTTTGTCTAATTTTGTATACAACGGTTTCGTTTTAATTTTTGTATTACAAATATATAGTATATTTTTAAAATATTTTGTTTTATAATTTACTAAATGTAACACATAAATAAAAATGTTATTTATTAATTATTTTTAACATATATTTATCACTATCTTTATAAAATACTGATTTTAAATTGTAATTTGATAACAAATCAGTAATAGAAATTACTAACTAACTTCTATAACTTTGTTAAAGATATTGGCTAATTTTATAAAGTTTTAACATGATCCAACAGAAAAAGCCCATTCCATTAGGCCCATACCCATATTTTCTGTATTAATTTTTAAAAATAAACGACTCTTCGTTTATTAATCTTAATTATCATCTAAAATTCTATTAAAATTTTCGGCCATTGAAACATAAGATCGACTGAACTTATAAAAAAGCTTCTTCCTCTTTGATATAGATATCAATCGATGGATAATGTAAGTACTATTATGTGAGATACTTTAATTTTCTTAATATTCTTATTTAATACAGTTCTAATCTTTAACTGAAGATGGGTTTTAGTCATAATCTTTAATGTTGTTGTTTAGGGTTTAGTTATAACATCAAGTTTTTCTATTTAGTTCGTCTTCAACTAAATTATAAACTGCTTATACTCTCTGTGCATGCTTGAGGGTGTTAACTGTAATATTTTTTTTTTTTAAACAGCGATCATTGTGTTATCGGTTTGTTGATAACAACTTATTGGTTTTTTATTCTTATTTTATTATTGTTATGTGTCATTGGATTTGTTTTGTTAAGATTTTGGTATAAGCATGTTTTAATAGGACTAATTACTATATTAACACAATCATATAATTATCAATGACAGTATATGTATATATAATTATAAAAATAATAACATATTAGTTAGTGTCTTTAAAATTTTTTATTAACTCATATTAAATTTTAACTAAATAGAATGTTATTCCTGCGGTTTGCATTTTCTATCACAATTTCAACGGAGAGACGGTATGTATGATAAAGTCTTTATTTGTTTTTCAACTCTTGCATTATACTTTACCTACCACATAAAATTCATTTCAGACACTTCCAGCTGTGTTTTGTCAAGAAATTTTTGAACCAGGTGCTAATATGCACCCGGTTGTTTTATATCACAAAGACAAAGATTGGTTTGTTCAAGTTGAATTCACAAACGGACGTTATGTTTTTCAAAATGGTTGGGCTGAATTTGTTGAAGACAATCGGTTGATGTTTGGAGATGTCTTGGTTTTCTCTCCAATTAATGAAAATGAATGGAGATTCGTTTACGTTAGAGATCATCCAGTTCATGACGACATGGTTGTTGATGCTGTGGTTCGTTACCCTACTCTTAAATATCTTGTAAGTCACGGTTTAAATTTTTTTATTACTTAATAAATAAACCTTTTTGTCATTTATAAAAGTATTAATTTTTCTTATACTATTTATGATCTTATTTTTTTGATTTGTTTGTAGCCATTGAGAGATGATCAGGTTAGAAGCCACTTTAGTTTACAGCCAGGACAGTATGATGAAATCATTGCTGAGTCTGTTGATGGATTTAAATGGAATCTGTACATTTAGTGCGTCAAGCTGACTACTCCTAGATTTGGTTTTACTGGTATGTGGGAAGAGATGTCCAAGCATTGTAAGCTTGCCGTTAATGATTATTTGGTGTTTCAACGTCTTCAAGGTACGTGGACGTTCAGAATGCATGTTTTTGATAGCCGTGGTATCGAACGTGTAAATTTTAATGATGATTTGGTTTACACCGGTCCAAATCTCCATCCCGAACTCGGTTATGTTCCAATGGTTATTGAGATTGAAAGTGATGACCAACCTGACCAAGACAATCTGCTTGAAGGTATTTTTATCAATTTTTGATATCTTCTATATTTTTTTACACTTTATATTATTAATTACTTTATAAGTTATATGATGCGTATTTTTAGCACTTGATGTTGGTATGGAAGATGTTGATGAGCCGGTTTTGGATATTATTGTTCCTCATGTTCAAGAAGACAACATTTTGGAAGTGATAGTACGAGATACGCTGGTAAGTAAACTCATTTTATACAAGTCTTTTAATTTCATATGTTTGATGTTCAAACAAATAACTTTTATTTGATAGCGTTTGCCGGTTGAGTTTGCATGGAACAATAACTTGGATGTGGAAACAGATTTAGTTTTGTAAGGCCCCGTTACCGGTGCCCTACCATTTGGTGTTGGATTTATCATAAATGCAGTTCTAAATATCAGAGTTAATTAAAACTTTCGCGGAATAATATAAAACATCAACCATTCATTACAATTATCCATAAATTGTCTTTTAAAACATAACATAAATTATATCATTCAAAACATCATGACAATCTTCAGATGCCAGCCTCTTCAATCCTGCCATGTGTCCCTCTCAAACCAGCTGTCTCAATCTGTTAACATGCGTGCATACTAAAAGTCAGCTACGCTGAGTGAGTTCTAGTTAATCACACATTAAACCATACATACACTTACCTCCGATTATGCATCCAAGACACATAATCGTTACTTTACTAATTTACTTTCATTACATAAGTTCATACATGCGTTCATACTTTATTACTTTCGTACTATATAAATTACTGTCCTTTTTTATCTCGGATATTATTAGGGTCAGATCCCTTCCTTTTCTATCTCAGATATTATTAGGGTCTGATCCCTTTCTTGTCTATCTCAGATATTATTAGGGTCTGATCCCTTTTTTTACTTCTCTATCTCAGATATTATTAGGATGTGATACATTTCTTCTCTATCTCAGATATTATTAGGGTCTGATCCCTCTTTCTTCATCTCCGTACATACTGTCTATACATGCCCTTAACATACATACTTTCTTTAATCATTCCCACATATTCATATGTTGTACATATTTCTATCATACACATTCATCTATCATAAACATACCTCCCTTGTCAACACGTGCAATATCCGAAGATTGTTCACATACCGACAAGCTTTCATTCATATTTAAGATATACATTCATAACATATAAATCATACATGGCATACACTTACCATTTACGGTAAGTGTATTAACTATCACATCGAGTATGTACACAGCCCCGAAAACATAACAAGAAAATGGGGCTAGAAACTCACCTGAATGCGGTTACGTTCACCGTTTATGGTAATCCCTTTCTTGAGCTGTGCACGGCTAACTGTATAATATGTACATGTATCAATTAACTATTGCTACTCATATCGTATTTCTATCTTTATATAACCCACAACGAACGGGGGTCCGGGGGCAGCGCCCCTGGCAGCGGGGTTCTAGGGGCGGCAGCCCCTAGCGGGGTCCAAGGGGCAGAGCCCCTGGCTGGGGTTAAGCTGCCAGGTAGGGGTGTTCACGGTTCGGTTCGAAACCGTGAAACCACCCAAACCGGTCACCGGTTTGGTTTCATGGTCGGCTTCTTTTCTTAACTTTTGGTCGGTCGGTTTTGAAAATTTAAAACCGTAGTTAACGGTTTGGTTTACGGTTTATACCAAAAACCGGACCGGACTGTAAGATTTTATCATTATTATAATTTTTTATGTATTATGCTAAGTTAACTAATTGTAATTATATTTACCTAAATATCAAGTTGGGTTTTTATCAACTATATATGACTTTTATCAAAATATGTCATCTAATAAAACCTTATCAATATTGTGTCAATCCCCAATTTTTTCCTTCTTCGTACAACACAATCTAACATTAAGTTTTAGCTTCAAGTTTCTAACGATCTCCCATCTCTTGTTCTCTACTATACTGTTAGATAGTTCGTTGTAACTTGGTTTAAGCATTTTTATGACTCTTTAAATTTTGAACATCTTGTATCAGTTATTAAGACTCTACAAGCTCAAACCATGAAACCAAACCGGAACCAAACCGTAAGTAACGGTTTGGTTTTGTTTGGTTTCAAATTTCAACGGTTCGGTTTCGGTTTTTAATAACAAAAACCGTTGCTAACGGTTTGGTTCATGGTTTGACTTAAAAATCGTCAAAACCGGACCGTGAACACCCCTACTGCCAGGTCAGCTTGGAAAAATTTTATTTTCATTAGTTGTCTTAACACATTTTCCACTAGGATTTTAAATTATTTTCTAAATCGCTAACTCATTCTCTATAACGAATTAAGCCTAATTTGTTGGCTAATTCGTTATCCTTTGTTCTGATTCGTTATGTTTTCCACCTTAATTTGTTACCTTGATTCTTCCTCTTATCCTCTGATTCGTTATTCCAATTCGCCATTTGGACATGACTTAATTCATGGTCTAATTCGTTATTGGATCTTAGCAAACTGGTGAGTAATGAATCACCTGATTTGTTACCTGGTTCGCTATCCTAGTTCGTTAGTCTACTTCGTTTACTTGAGGTAACGAACTGGGTGAGCTGATTCGCTACCTTGACACAACGAATTGCACCATCCTTAACGAATCATTCCTGTTCTTATCCAGACTTTGACTTAGGGTCAAAGTCAAAATTACCAAGAACACAGAATAGTCAACATTCATCAACATCTGCAATTAAACCCTCGTTTCTTAACCAAATATCATGATTTAGGTATCAACGGATTCGGAATTACAACGGCTACAAACCCCAGCCATCAAATCGACCAAACATTAATGTTTAAGGGGTGCGATTTAGGCATATAGGTCACGGGTTCTTAAGCTAACAATTAACCTATCAGATGCTAGCCAATTTCAGTGATATTTGTTTGGTTAGATTCGTTTTCAACACACTACAACAGATTTGTGATTATCTAATTGAATCCGGACCTAAATGAACGATTCCTAGTTATAAACGTACCTTAAACGAGTGAACTACGGACACGAGCTGGTCTTTGATGTTGTTTTGGCTCTTCACAACGATCTAGCACCAACAAGCTCGGGTTTTCGCCTTCGGATCTTGGTTCGGGTTAAACGATAGTGTTTGTGTGTGTTTTCCAAGGTGTACGCTATGGTGTAAAGATGGATAAAATGGAAAGGATTAGGGTTTAAGGGGTATTTATACTCCCTTAAGCCCATGGACCTAAGGCCCGTTCCATTTTATATTCCATCTTCTAAAGTGCAAGCCCAACCGTGTATAGTTTATTATCTAAATCGATAACGACACAATATAAAATAAACGAAATTTATTTTATTATTATAACCAAAAGTAGGATGTTACAAGTTTTAATCAATCCAAATGGTGTTGATGTCTCCACTGAGATTGCTATTGAACTCTATTGAACTGAATGGCAATAATGAGAGGTATAGGGTTAGACATTGGACAAATTTTGTTCGGTCGAATGGGCGTCAGATTGGAACATTGGCTGTTTTTTAGTACAACGAGACTAGTCATTCGTTGATACTCACTTATGTTCTTGGTTGATGTTGAAGTTTATCATGGACTGTTTTTTTTTTTTTTGATGTATTAGGGTTTAAACAATACAATTATGCTAACATGTTCTATATATATTCTGTTAGCTTTACTTATGTAAATTATCCTAATTATTTTGTTAGCTTTAGTATGTATGCTTTGTACTACTAATTATGACTTTATGTTATGGTTTTTTGGTTATAATTTTAAGAACATTGTCATTAGTTGTATTGTATTTATCTTTTATAAGTATATATATTTATATTTAATAATTATTACCTATAATATTTATTGCCATCCGTGCATTAGGAAACAAATATATATTACCTAAAGTTGAATGTCATATAATATTTATTCTATACAATAATTCGTATATAATTATCTATGCCATAAATTAATTATTTATCAAAACCTTATATATTATTTTATACGAATACTTATACGTTAATTGTTTTAAAAAAGTCAAAATTAAATTAAGAATAATATTGAGAAAGATTATCATATATTAATGGCATAAATCTATTTTATTTTAGCCATCATATTTCTAAAATTATTATCACCATATTTCCTCTAAAAATAAACCAATCCTAATATAATGCCAATTATTGTTTCCATTTAAAGAGTATAATTTCCATTATTTGTGTTTATATACACATATAAATTTACATTCTTTGTCACTTATATTCGTTTTCATTATTGTCATACGTTTGTTCCTCAAGAAGCGTTTACACAAGAAGCTTAATATTGATTTTGTAAGTGTTTTCGACATTTTTTTTAGTTTTTTTTTTGTTGGTAGGATGTGAACCATGTCAATTGTTTACGTTTGGCAGAAACAAAAAATTGTTTATATTCAAACAATAATTTCCGGATAAATTTTTGGTTCATAAATACCAATTTTAAAGTTTTGTTTTTTCAATTTCATTTTTTTTATATATTTAGCCGACCGTGATGTTTATTTAAATCCAAATATACACATATAGAAAATTGATTCTTAAGAAAGCAGTTGTTAAATATTTTGTTTTTCGATTTTTTGTGTAAGAATTAAAGGTAATATTATTTGTTTCTGGTATTCCTCATTCACTTCGATTTTCATTTTGAGTTATATTACTTAATGGTGTTTTGAAGCTTTAATCTATAAGACTTTATTTTTCTATCTTATGGTTCAATAAATTAGGCTTAACTCAAGTTTTAGGGTTGTTATCTATATTTTTTGAAGATGTCTACATTAAAAAAGAAACGAAAAAATGAAGGATCATCATCTTCTCAGAATAAGCTAAGTAACAGTGGTAGGTACAGTAATTTTATTTGTTTTTACCCATTTAATGATATTTCTATGGTTTGAATTTGTTTAACGGTGCAATATTGTTATTATTTTAATTTTTCATTTTTTTCAATGTAGCCCAAAGTCAACGTTTACCATTGTCTACCATATCCAATAATAAAAACTACATCGATTATCAATCAACACCAATTGTCACTCTACCATATCAAGCAAGTATGTAAATTTTAGTAAATCATGAATTTAAATTTGAAATCACTTTTTAAAATAAATTAATATTTGATATTCTATAGTTTAGGTGGTTGTAATTTACCGGTTAGTAGTTACCAAGATAATATCCATCGTTTATCTAATAATACAAATTCTTATCCGCATTCAACATATTCCTCCTTTAATCCTTGTGTCCCTGCTACGTTAATAAAAATATCGTTATTATATATATATTATTGATTAGTTTTATGTTTTTTATTTTTTTGTTTTATATTTAAAACGTTACAGTTAATCGGATCTTCGACACCTTGCAAAATTTTTCATCATCAACACAAGTATCGCGTTTACAATGTAATAAGGAGAACGTGTCTCCATCAACAATTTCGAATGTCTACTCTTCGAATGTAGTAAACAGCGGTTAGTATTCACGAATTGTTTTCAATTTAAATATACTCTGTTAATATTTTTAGTATTTTTTACAACCTTTATTTTTGTTTAAATAATGATGTTATAACCTTTGTAATTTCAAGACTCTCAAATATGTACACCATTTTTGAACTCTGCTGCGTCCAAAAGGAAAGAAAGACGATCAATTTTAGACGCAAAAAGAACTTCCTCCGTTGACGGGAACAAAAATGGTCTACAAAATAGGTCTTCAAATATATTGCATTTTCCTTATAAGTATTATTTTCTTATTTTGAATTTATTTTAAATAAATGATAAGCATATGGCGGAAACCAATTCGCAAGTATGTAAATTGTATTAAAATTATAACTTTATATTATAAAAATTATTTATAAATGAAAATTAACAAATCAATTGTCTATTCCAGGTGCTTCTAATATATCTGTTAGTGGTTTAAGCAATAACCCAAATTACTTTCCGCATACAACATATAAATCATTTAATCCTTGTATCCCTGGTATGTTATTAAAATGTTTTTCACTATGTATTGTCATCATCAATTTGTGTTTCTTATTTTTAAGATTAATATGTTAAACGATACAGTTAATCAAAATTTTGACAAATTGAAAAATATCCACTCATCCACACAAGTTACGCGTTTACAATCTAATAACGAGAACCTGTCTCCATCAACAACGCTAAATGTCTACTCTTCGATTGTATTAAACAACGGTTAGTGTTTTAAAATATTTATAAATAAACATGTTTTATTTAGTCTTTAGTTATGCTTAAATATTGATATTATTACCTTTGTAATTTCAAGACTCTAAAACATGTACACCATTTGTGAACACTGTTGCGTCCAAAAGGAAAGAAAGACAATCAATTTTAGATTCCAAAAGAACTGCTTCTGTTGACAGAAACAAAGCTGGTCTCTGAAATACATCTTCAGGTAATTTGTTTTTCAAATTAAACTATTATTGTCCTTTTTTATGTATGTTTTTTTAATAAAACAAAAAACAATTGTTCAATCAAACGTTTCATAATTTGTTAATTTAAACATGTTACAATTTAACACCAAATAATTTGAATATAATTTACAATTTGAATAACTTTCTTTTTAACAACTTTCTTTTTTTAATTTTGTTGACAACCTTTATAATAACTTTCTTTTTTTAATTTTGAACAGGTCGTATAAATAAATTTAATGTTCAAGAAGGATCAAACGCGTCTTGTGTTGTTGATGACATTCCGGAGTCGTCTACAACCTTTCGTAGAAGGTTAAGAAAAAGAACCCCTATAGTACCTATACCTATGACTGATTTAAATGAACATGCTACAACTATCAATTATCATAATGTTGTAGATGTTTATAAAGGAATATCATCAGGTATGATATATATTTCATAATTTACTTGAAATCATTTATTATGTATTTAGGTATACTAAGTAACTCCAAATGTTGATATTAAAATTTTACTAGAATATCTTGATCATGGAAATCAATCCGTTATGTGTCCAAGTTGCAATGCTTTGTTGTGGAAAGCCGAAGTTAACAGACCAAGTAGTGCTAGTGAAGAAGGAGCTTTTTCACTTTGTTGTTATAATGACAAAGTCGAACTTCCCGATGTTAGACAACCAGATGACACTTATCTTGACTTATTTTATGGTGAGAGTTCCATGAGTAAGTATTTCTTGAAAAACATTAGACGTTTCAATTCGATGTTTTCGTTTACGTCTATGGGAGGAAAGATTGATCATTCCATAAACAGAGGCAATGCACCATATACGTTTCGACTTAGCGGTGAAAACTATCATTGTTTGGGAAGTCTTTTACCATTAGAAGGTTGTAAACCACAGTTTTCTCAACTTTACATTTACGACACTGAAAACGAGGTTTCTAACCGTCAGGGTGTTTTTGGGTAAATACTTTTAATGATATTCGTCCACTTTTGTTATGTTATTAATTTTTAGTATAATTTTTATTATTTATAATCTTAGGAAATGTTTTTTTTTTGTGGGCAGTGATAATAATTCAATGGACGATGAGCTAGAGATGTATATTATTAATTATTTGAAGACTATGTTAGATTCAAATAATCATTTGGTCCAAGCTTATCAGATGGTAAGAGATTGTTTTGAAGAAAACCCACAACTCGATTTGAAGTTGTGTATTATTGGAACAAGACAGCATGATGCGAGACAATATAACTTACCATCCAGTTCTGAAGTTGCTGCTTTAATCGTCGGTGATATTGGTCACGCTGTCGACAACCGAGATATAATTGTTACCAAGCAATCTAGTTCGTTAAAGCGTATTATTGAACTTAATCCATCGTATACACCTCTTCAATACCCGTTGTTTCATCCTTTTGGTCAGGATGGTTATCAGGTTAATATACTTCATAAGAATGTTTTCTCTTCATCAACCGCAGCACGCACGAAGGTTACAATGCGTGAGTTTTTTGCTTATCATATTCAAGATAGGACAAATACGTTTTCAACCATGTTAAATGGTAGGCGTTTGTTTCAGCAAATTTTAGTTCACAAATATACGATGATTGAGGCTCAAAGATTATATTTTATAAGCGGTAAACAACATAAACTTCGAT
Source organism: Bidens hawaiensis (assembly GCF_021521415.1). Lineage (NCBI taxonomy): Eukaryota > Viridiplantae > Streptophyta > Magnoliopsida > Asterales > Asteraceae > Bidens > Bidens hawaiensis. The sequence goes on along the minus strand of NW_027493372.1, from coordinate 260,977 downwards.
GTGATACGTACCAAAGTTTACGGGGTATGCAATCTGTTGGGAATACTGATATTTCAACAGCTGGTCAACGTGTTATTCTACCATCCTTATTTACTGGCGGAGCAAGATATATGATGCAAAATTATCTAGACGCTATGTGTCTCTGTAGATGGTTTGGTTATCCCTATTTTTTTCATAACCATAACATGTAATCCCAATTGGCCAGAAGTTAAAAGATTTCTTAAGGATACAACATTAAAGTCGGAGGATAGACCTGATATTTAATGTCGGCTTTTTAAAGTCAAACTTGATGCAATGATTAAATTGGTGAAGGATAAGTCTTTGTTTGGAAAGGTTCTAGCAGGTAATTTTATTTAATTTGATGAGTATAAAATTTTAAACATGGCCTACTTGAATATTTTACTTTCTATAGAGTTAAAAATCAATTTAAACAAACAGATTATTTATTTAACTAATAAAATTTGAGTAATTTTTACTTTTATTATGTATGTTGCAGTTGTTTACACGATCGAGTTTCAAAAAAGGGGGCTACCGCATGCTCATATTTGCATATTTATGCATCCAGGTAGTATATTCATAATCCACAAGATGTAGATAAATTATTTCTGCTGAGATTCCAAACAATTTATTTTTGCCGAGATTCCAAACAATTTATTTCTGCTGAGATTCCAAACAAAGACACTGATCCAGACCTATACAAGCTTGTATATGATCATATGATTCAAGGTCCGTGTGGTGATGCTAATTCGAAGTGCACCTGCATGGTAAACAAAAAATGCTCCAAAGGTTTTCCTAAAATGTTTAATGATGAGACAGCTGTTGATTCGCAAGGTTTTCCGGTATACAAAAGAAGAGATAACGGGAAATATATTGTTAAGTCAGATATAATGATGGATAACAGAACTGTTGTTCCATACAACAAGACTTTATTAAAATAATTTCAAGCACATATTAATGTTGAGTGGTGTAATCAAGATGGATCGATAAAGTATTTGTTCAAATACATTAATAAGGGTCCAGACCGAGCAACAATTTCTCTTGTGCAAAATAACAATGCTGATAACCCAGATCCTAATTTAGATGAAATCAAAGCATTTTATGATTGTAGATATGTGTCTGCATGCGAGGCAACATGGAGGATATTTTCATTTGATGTGCATTATAGAATTCCGTCTGTTATGAGACTTGCTTTTCATTTACCTGGTGAGCAACAGGTAATATATGGTGCTAACGAAGATATTGAAGATATTTTAAACAAGACAACTAATGCTTCTTCGATGTTTACCGGTTGGTTTGAGTGTAATAAGAACCATGACCTTGCAAAAACTCTCACATACGCAGAGTTTCCAACAAAGTATGTTTGGAAAAAACAGTTACGTAAATGGGAACCTCGCCTAAGGGGTTTCGCAATAGGTAGAGTTCAAGCTGTTCCGTGGCATTCGACGAGGCTTACTATCTAAGGATATTATTAAATAAGGTTAAAGGCCCAGAATGTTTTGAAGACATTCGAACAGTTGATGGAGTTGGGTTTGAAACATTTCGAGATGCGTGTTACAAAAGAGGTCTTTTAGATGATGACAAGGAACACATAGAAGCCATTGAAGAAGCAAGTCATACCTCTACCGGATATTATTTAAGAATTTTATTTGCTACAATGTTGATTACTTATAGTTTATCTAGACCTCATTTTGTTTGGGAAAGCACTTGGCAACTTTTAGTTGACGGTATACTATATAAACAACAAAAAGATCAAAATAACCCAAGTACGATTAACTAATTTTTTAATTTTTTCAATTATGGAAAATATCTAATATCCATTAATATTTCATAAATATTAATTTAATTAGTTTTTTTATTTATTTTCAGGTTTGATTCTTAATGAACAACAGTTAAAAAACCTAGCAGTTCTCGAAACTGAAATTTTTTTAATTTCAAACAACTCCAGTCTTAGAAAATATCAACAAATGCCATTTCCAGATATGGAGACAATTTCACGAGCAACTAATCCGTTAATGGTGGAAGAGCTCTCATATGATACCGAGACCATGAATAACGAATTTAATAATCTGTTTGATTCGTTAACAGATGAACAACGAGGGGTTTATAACGAAATAATGAGTGCTTTGATTGGTAAAAAAGGTGGAGTATATTTTGTTTATGGTTACGGCGGTACTGGAAAAACTTATTTATGGAAAACCTTATCTGCATCGATAAGGTTAAAAGGAGAAGTTGTGTTGAATGTAAATTGGTATAGCTTCTTTGCTTTTGTAGGGTGGAAGAACCGCACATTCGAGATTTTTAATACCTATTAATTTGACCGAAGATTCCATTTGTCCGGTAATATTACAACCCACTTTATGTTAATTTTTATATTAATCATTTTTTGAGTATATATGGGTTTATTTGTTATTCCAGTATCAATTTACTTTTAAATATCTTACTTTGTTTATGTTTTTTAATTTCTTTCATAAATTAGGTTAAAGGAAATACCGACGTATATGAGTTATTGAAAAAGACAAGCCTAATAATTTGGGATGAAGCACCCATGATTCATAAGCATGCTTTCGAAGCGTTGGACAGGACTTTAAACGATGTTATGCATGGTGATTCTTGTAATTCTTCTGAAGCCGTTTTTAGAGGTAAGGTTGTTGTTTTTGGTGGTGATTTTCGTCAAATTTTGCCCGTTGTAACCAACGGTACAAGAAGTGAATGTGTCAATTCTTGCATAAATTCTTCTTATATCTGTCAAAATGTAAAGTTCTTAAACTAACTAAGAACATGAGGCTTATAGTTGGATGTCGATCTTCAGATGTTGAAAACATCAGAGAGTTTGCTGATTGGCTATTAGACATACGTCAAGGAAACGTTGGTGGTCCAAATGACGGACAGTCATTGATATTCCAGACGATCTTTTAATATTGAACTCAATTAATCCGATGGGTGACTTAATAACCTTTGTATATCCTAATAAATTAGATAGATTCAACGAACTTACTTACTTTCAGGTGGAAGGCCCCGTTACCGGTAGCCCTACTTTCGTGTTGGATTTACTCATAAACACAGTTCTAAATATCAGAGTTAATTAAAACATTCGCGGAATATAAAAACTTTAATAAAACATTTCATAGCAATCCAAAACTTGTCTTAAACAACCAACTTGTCTTTCAAAATAAACAAAACATTAACTTAAACGTCTTAAGTCTTCCGATGCCAGCCTTTTATTCAGTGCCACGTGTCCCCTCAAGCGAGCTGCCTCATCCTACTCACCTGCGTGTATACAAAAAGTCAGCTACGCTGAGTGAGTTCTAGTTAATCATATATTATACAATACACACAAACTTGTACTCTTTCATTCATACTTTCATACTTTCATACTTTCTTTTGTACTAACTTGCTTTCATATCTTACGTTATAAAGAGCATTACGCCCTACATTCCTCGAGTATTATTAGGGCTCGGTACCCTCCTTCCTCGAGTATTATTAGGGCTCGGTACCCTCCTTCCTCGAGTATTATTAGGGCTCGGTACCCTCTTTCCTCGAGTATTACTAGGGCTCGGTACCCTCTTTCCTCGAATATTAGTAGGGTTCGATTCCCTCTTCGTTACCATACAACCATACATCATACCTCGAGTATTATTAGGGCTCGGTACCCTTTTCGTAACCATACAACCATACAACCATCCTTTCCTTCTTTTATTAACTTTATCACGTTCATACACATAAGCATACATATCATACTTACCATATACATAGCGTTACAACCTGACAGTACGTGCAATATCCGAAGATCGTTCACGTACCATCAAGCAATCATTCATACATTTCACATTATTCACATAAGGCATACACTTATCTCTTAGGATAAGCGTATTAACAAACATATTGAGCATTCGCCTCTGTTCATTCGTAATCACCAGAATCACCCTCGTTTTGTCGAGAAATTCTTGGATAAGACGTTAACAAGTCCCACGATCATTCCCATGGCCTTGTTCGGGTAAAACTTAGCCCGGAATGACGTAAAGTTTGGACCTTTATGGTAAAAACGTTCAATAAAACGTACAATTTAAAGGTCAAGAACATACCTTTTGTGCTCGTTCGATCTCGTTTAACTTGTTTATGCACTCTAGATCTCGTGTAATAAAGATCTAATACCAACTAACGTTTAATCTCTCCCGGATCTTGCTCGTTTCTCTCCCTCGGCCGCCGACCGTATATGGCGGTGTGTGGTGTGTGTGTGTTTTTGAGTGTGTAGAGATTAAGATGGAAATGAATGAGGGTTTAGGGTTTTAGGTTGGTTTAGGGGATATTTATATCCCTTAAAGCCCATGGACCTAAGGCCCATTCCCATTTAACCCACCTTAATTAATCTAAGTCCATGATCCGTTCTTTACTCGATATTAATTAATTAATAACGCGAAATCACTAAACGTAACTTTCTTTATTTAACATTATAATATTTAGGATGTTACATCAGGATCGTGCACTGTTGGCACCTTTGAATGAGGTTGTTCAAGAAATTAATGAACGTATGTTAGCCATATTTCCTGGTGAAGAAGTCGAGTATCTAAGTTCCGACAGTTTAGCTGAATGTGAAGACGTTTCAGAGGATTTTGATCCACAGTTGTACTCTCCTGATTTGTTAAATGTTTTAAAGATGTCAGGAATGCCCAATCATAGATTGGTCCTCAAAGTTGGTGTTCCCATCAAGCTATTAAGGAATATTAATCATAAAAAGGGTTTGTGCAATGGAACGCGCCTTCAAGTCGTTAGTCTCGGTAGGCGTGTAATTGATGCTAAAGTTGTCTCTGGTACGAATATAGGATATCGTACTCTAATTAGTCGAGTAACTCTTACACCAACTGATAAGAAACTTCCTTTTAGATTAAAAAGAAGACAGTTTCCTATCTCGGTATGTTTTGCCATGACAATCAACAAAAGTCAAGGTCAATCTTTGTCAAGAGTTGGATTGTATCTTAAAGATCCAGTATTTTCCCATGGTCAGGTTTATGTCGCTTTGTCAAGAGTGAAGAGTCGATATGGTATTAAGTTAGTGATACTTGACAAAGAATCAAAGCTTACAAATAAAACAACAAATGTTGTGTACAAGGAGATTTTTGGAAACGTAGAATGAAAACATAGTGAATTTGTCATGTCTTTGAAATTGTTATATTCTACACTTATTGTTATCATGTAACTTTTTTTTGTCTATACTTATTTTGTTCTATACTTTTGTTTGTTATCATATCTTAAAAATTGTTATTAAGTTATAAATAAATATTTAATGTTAATATATACAAAAAAAATTTCGGATTCAAATGTTTAATAACATACCATTGTTTATATGAGTATTTCAATTTTAACTTAAAGTATTAAAAATAGTAAATATAATATTTAATAAAATATTAGAAATATAGGGTAACTATGCATGATATACTCATTAGATAGATATAATGATTTACATCTTTGGAAAACTAAACCATCACTTCATTTTTATATTTTATAATTATCAATTTAATTCATCATCATCTTCTTCTTCTTTTACACTCTAAAGGTTTTCATAACAAAATTAATAGGAAAAAAATGTCTACCATTGTCAATTGGAAGTTTTCTACTGTTTTACGTAAGTATGAATTTCTGTTTAGCGATTTACTCATAATACACAAAGATAATATTGAATCTGTGATGATGTTTAATAACCTCCTTAAACATCAGATTCATGAGATTGGTGTTAGACTAACTAATAAGTATTTTATGAACTTTAGATTTGTAGGTTGTACATAACAACTTTGTAATGCTTAGATGTTAGTATTTATTAAACATGTTGTTATGTTAAGTTTAATTTAATTGAATATTGTGTTGTTTTTATAACTTTTTAGGTTATTAGGAAGTGGAAGTTTATGTTGGTATAACTTTTGAAGACTTTGATGATGTTAATATCAAAAAACATGTTTAGTGTTTTTCTTAAGGTCTTTTGGTTGTTTTGTTTCAATTAACTTATTGTAATTTTGAAGTTTGAATCTTAAGACAATGTAATTTTATAAATACTTTGGTAACAAAATATGAAAATTTAATCACTGTAATGTACTTTAAAACAATTTGAAAATACTTTGAAAGCATTATCCGTCATAAATTTAATAGGTTTAAAAATCATCACGACAATATTGAAAAAGTAGTTGTCTCACGTAAATGTGAGTTGTACAAAGACTCGAATGTCTCACCTTGTAAGTTTATAATAAACGAGAGCTTCCTGGTATTAAATACTTAGGTTAAAAACGAAGTAGCATATTTAAATAAGTATAAACCCAAAAATTATAACGATAATCATGAGATTAGAAACTTTACATATTGCACAATGTCTTACATTGTACAGGCAGAGCTTTCAGATTCGTGTATAAAATTTTCTATCGATCGGAGAGGGTATCGTTACGACTACTAGGGGTATTATACCAACTTATAAATATAAGAAAAATTGAGAGCGAAAGAAATTTTTGGACGAGAGATTGAAGCCAGGATCCCAACCTATTTATAGTTGAAACTAGGTCAGTTCGCGTAGCGCGAACCAACACCATCAACCACTTCATGTCGAGTGAAGCAACAATAGGGTCGTCGAGTCAGCCCTAGTTATGCCACGTAGAACACCACGTGTCACTGTTGCGTGACTACCACCTCGCGTAGCGCGAAGGACTACTTCACGTAGTGCGAAAGACAAAAGAGTTTCTGGATAAATATAAGACTTCGCGTAGCGCGAAGGGACCTATGTTCATTCCTCCGCGCAGCGCTAGAGAACAACTTTTCAAAAACACTACGACTCTTAAGCAGCGTGCAAAGTGCGCCATCAAAGAGCACATTGCACATCGCCCGAGCCGTGCGCGTCGGGTGCTTCGCACACTCCGCTATGACCACTGGGTGTGATTTGTCTTATAAGAGCATTATCATATAAACTAGTATTCTTATAAAAAGCTTACTAGTTTTATAATCTAGCCATGTAGGACAAAAACTCACTTTCTTATTTATACCAAGGTGGAAGGGTTCCATTTTCTTTCCTCCACCAATGAGGGATGGAATTCTCTTATTTTATTTTCTTCACTTTTCCTTTTTCTTATTTTATGGATTATTATATGCATTAAGCCTAAAGTGCGTTGGTGATTTAAGAGGTTGGACAATTACTTATGAATCAAGGATCTCTCATGTCAACAACTAATGTGGGATTCATCTAGGGTTTTACAAATAGCCCTCCCCCATTTGAACTCATCGTCCTCAATGAGGTTTGCCCCACCATCCAATCTAGGATGTGGGATTTGCCTAAGGTGCACCTCTCGACACCCATGGGGACTCACCATCCTTGATGAGGTTTGCCCCACCATCCCGAATGGCACATAAGTGGCTATGATATCACCAGTAACATCCGGCATCTCGTATCACCAATATTGTCCGCTTTACCTATGAAGACCTCACAAATTTGCTTTTGGTTGCCTAGGTGGAGACATCCCAAGAGGTCATTCATCCTGCTACTACTCTCATCTGAGCATATTTAACTATGGAGCTCTCCTCTCGTCCACTAGCATTAAGCCCAAAACGATTTAAGATGTTGGATATTTACTTATGAACCAATGATCTCTCTTGTCCACAACCAATGTGAGAGTTGTCTAGGGTGCTACTGATAAAGTGCTAACATGAAACAAACACCTATGTAAGACTCTTTGATATCCCACAGAACTTTAATCGATAATATTAAAGATAATACTAATAACTATTAAACCATGAAGAAATTAATATTCAATAGCCTATTGATCTAGTAATTTCAAAGAGATAAATAAACAGGCAGATTCCTTATCTGTGGAACAACCCGTCAAAGTATTAAACAATTACTCGAATCACTACTAGTATAGAATAAAGGTGAATTGGCCTCATATAATCCAAACTATGCCCAATTGGCTAATACAAGTCCACACTATTGAAATGGCAAAATATAATCCCAACTACGCATGTGGGTGCAAAGTTAACGGAAACTTAATCATTCGTTAGTTTTTGTGACGTGACAACTGAGTTCTCGAAACCGGTTGATGGGGATGCTGACGGGGCCGATGAGCTGTCTATTAAGAAACTAACAATGGATGACGAAAGGGATGTTGAGTTGTATCTTATGGAGGATTATAAAATGTCGATGTTTAAGCCCTAAACCCCCAAATTGGGATCCTTCAAGAACCCTAGAAACATGAAATCCATGGAATTAAGCTCGTCTTCCACTTTGTCATCCCGTCATTAAGGATTGTGGATGGAGGATTGGAGGGTGAAGACGACGAAGTGGATGGCGGAGAGAGAGGCGTCAACGTCCTTGACAGAGGAGAGCTGGGAGAGGAGGTCATCATGGCGGGAGAGGACTTCGAAACGGAGTTGTTTATGTAGGAAGCAGATTCCACCTTGGATTTTCTTGGCGTGGGCAGCGGCGGTGACAGAGGAGAGGGCGTTAGAGGAGAATTGGGTGGAGTTGAAGTATGAGGAGAGGAATTTGGAGAAGATGGGGTCGGAGGAGAAGGAGTCTATGAGGGTGGATGTGGATGTGGTGGTGGTGGTGGGTTGGAAGGTGGGGAGGCATTGGATGGAGGTGCATTGGACTGCCGGATATGATGACATTGTTGGTTAGTCATTTATGCTAACACGATATATTTATTTGATCGACCTCGTAATCTATTCCATTGGTTTTATTGAAGTTTTTTTATTAATAGACAGCTCAGCGGCCCCGTCAGCATCCCCGTAGCCGGTTACGAGACAACTCAATTGCCACGTCACAAAAACTAACGGAAGGTTAAGCTTCCGTTAACTTTGCCCCCACATGCGTAGTTGGGATTATGTTTTGTCATATCAATAGTGGGGACTTATATTTGCCAATTGGGAATAGTTTGGATTATATGAGGCCAATTTACCTAGAATCTAACAATATTATTAAAGCAATACATGTTCCACATGTCATTCAACTAGGGCATCCACATATAATGCCACATAGATTCCATGTCACATATTACCTTTTTTATTAATGTCAAATCACCCCTAACTACTATATAAATTTTAACATTAAACACCTCAAATTCATTTTTATTTCTCTCTCTCTCTCTCTCTCAATATACGATATATTATTCTTCAAGATGAATCCGTTTTCATTTCAGTCTTCCATTGCTTCGATTAGCCGGACACAACATTCAGGTAAAGTATTTATTCGATATATTAGTCATTTTTATAAACTTATAATATTAGTTGTTGCTAACTTTTGTTTCATATTTATATAATCAGATGATGATAGCTTTGGTGTCGTTGATCTGGACGTGGTTATTGTTATACTGACGATGACCATGTGAATAATAATTCTCTTGAAGTTCTTATTAAGGATCGTTTGGTAAGATATATTGTCATACCAAAATTATTCGTTATTTTCGTTGTCATTTCAATTTCTTTCCACTTTGTTTTTTTGTATTTTTTTAATTGTAATCTAATTTTACTATAATCTATATATGTTCTACATCAAACTCTAAAATTCAATTGACATGTTGAAGGTTTTGAGATATACGAAAATATTGTTTATTTATTTCCTTATCGGAATTATTATGATAATAATTCCAAATACATTCATTGATAATTCTTACTGATTTGTTTTTTAATAGTTCAGTATCTAACATTAATTTATTTTTAATAATTTCAGTTTATGGTTGCCCAACTTGGTAGATTGGCTAATTGCATGGAAAAAGTATTTGATTGAGAGTAGGTTGATTGTGTTTGTTTTGGTCATTATGAATGTATTTTAGTTATTAATTTTCTATCATTTATTATTTTATGTAGCTTAGACAATTCATGTAAATTAATTCATTTTTATATGAATAACAATCTTTAGTTTTTCTGTGTTATAATTTTTGAATCTTATCTTGAAAGTCTTGCCAGTTAGTTATTGAACTTCCAAAAAAACGGAAACTTTTTTATAATAATATTTACATTTATTTATCCTAGTTTTAAAAATCCGAAATTGACCAATATTGCAACATCTCTCATTCGCTCCTTTTATTCACCTTGGTCTCCAAGTTGGTAAGTACATGACGGGTATTAATACTTGGGAGCCGGTGGTGGAGGTGTTTAAAAAAAGATTATCTAGGTGGAAAGCCAAACATCTCTCATTCGGGGGGCGCCTGACGGTTATAAATTCGGTCCTCAATTCCTTACCGACATACTATTTCTCCTTATTTAAAGCTCCCGAAGGTGTCATTGAGAAGCTTGAAAGGTTGAGGAGGGTGTTTTTTTGGGGGAGATCAGAAGAAAAGGCGAAAATTAATTGGGTGGCGTGGGATAAGGTAGTGGCTCCAATTGAGGCTGGTGGTTTGGGCATTGGTCGTTTGAAAGATGTGAATATTATTTCTCTTTTATCAAAGTGGTGGTGGCGGTTTAAAAAAGAGAAGGGTAGATTATGGTGGAAGGTCATATGGGCTTTACATCATACTTCGAGATCTTGGACGGGTGTTCCAGCCAAGTTGTCTTGTCCGGGTCCGTGGAGTCGTATTGTCAAACTTGATGCAACTCTAAGTGAGGACGGAGTCGAGATGAGGCATAGTTTCCAACATTTGGTAAAGAATGGTAGGAAGACTTGGTTTTGGCTGGATAGTTGGGCCAGTTCAGTGCCGTTGGGGGTTCGGTTCCCGAACCTTTTTGGTCTCGAAAATTCGAAAGGTTGTTTTGTGGCTGACCGTTTGTACATGCGTGATGGGTGGATATGCGGTCAATGGGATTGGTCTAGAATGCCGGTTGGTACTGTTGAGATAGAAGGATTGAGAGGGTTGCTCCAAATTTTCCAAGGTGTGTTTCTTAGTGAGGAGGATGATGAGGTGGTTTGGAAGTTTGACACTTCACGGGGTTTCTGGGTTAAAGTGGTTAAAGAAAGGCAGGTTGAGAACTACTTTGTAGCTCCTGTTTATAAGTTTGTGTGGAACCGATTGGTGCCAATAAAAGTCAACTTGGTGGCTTGGAGAGCGATGTTGGGCCGGCTCCCAACTATCAAGGCTTTGTAAAAGAGAAATATCCCGGTGGTTTCAAATATGTGTTCGTTTTGTGGGAGGTTGAGGAAACGGTGGAACGTGTAATGGTTTCTTGTGGGATTGCACAATATTTGTGGAGTGTGCTCGCTCAATGGTGTAAAATGCCAACACCTTTCTTGTTTAGGTTGGAGCTTCACAAGTTTTCGAGGTTTGAGAAAGAAAAGGCGGATGTTCTTCATGTGGTATGCCTAATTGCGGCATGGTGTTTTGGAAGAAAAGGAATGCGCTTGTTTATAAGGGGATCCCGACACATGTCGCGGGTTTGGTGGAGGAGATAAAAGTGTTGAGCTTCCTTTGGATAAAGCATAGGGGGAGAAAGAGAGGGCTTACTTGGGATGATTGGCGTAGGTTTAATGTATAACGCTTGTGTAGTTCGGGTTTGTTGTTTTTTGTTGTTTGTTTTGCTCGTGTGAGCCGTTGTCTGTACTATGGTGTGGTTGTTCTAGCTTCTTGCTAGTTCCCTTTTCTTAATATATTTTGTTGGTCTTTCAAAAAAAAATATTGCAACAATATTTTGTAATTTTTAGTAATATTCTATCTCAACAAACTTTTCATCTTTAATATTTGACCATTAGTTATTGAACTTTCAAAAAAATGAAATGCTTTTTTATAATAATACTTACATTTATTTATTTCTGTTTTTAAAATCCGAAATTGACCAATATTGCAACAATATTTTATAGTTTTTAGTAGTATTAAATCTCAACAAACTTTCCATTTTTTATATTTGACCAAATTTTTATTATCATAAATGACAAATTTAATATATAATGGAAATTTTAAATAATTTACTTTTGATTATACTTTAAATTTGATATGTTTTGTATTAAAAACGCATTAATTTATTTGACCAATTTAATATGTGGTGTATTACGTATTTCAAATTTATATTTAAAAAATCTTAGATATTTACTATAATTGCTTATTTATTTTAAATATTCAGCATCTTTAATTTTAATGATACATTTCAATCATTTATACATTATACATTAATTCGTTTGTGTTTTTAAGAACTGAATTTACCACTTTTTTTTTTACTTTTTAATATTCTCCAATCTCAATAAACTTTACATCTTTTATATTTGACCAATTTTTAATTAGGCATAAATGTCAAGAATTACAGTTTCATCTAAATTATTTCGGCTAAATTAAAAAATAAACTAAATAGAAATTAAAAACTTTCCATCTTTTATTTTTGACCAACTTTTAATTAGGCATAAATATCAAGATTGATGTATAAAAATGAAAAAAAAAAGAATTATCTAATAAAATTTATTGTTAAATAAGGTAATGATGCTAAAGTCTTACAAATAATTTCGTGATAATTAAAAAAGTTAATAGTATATTGTTTAGTTAGTAAACTTCTAAAAAATGAAAAGTTTTTTATGATAGTATTTCTATTTATTTATTTCTATATTTAAAAACGAAAATGACCACTCTTGCAGCAATCTTTTGTATTTTTTAATAGTCTTCAATGTCAAACTTTTCATCTTTTATATTTGACCAATTTTTTATTAGCATAAATGACAAATTTAACGTATACTGGAAATTTAAATAATTTCATTTTGATTATACTCAAAAGTTAATAAGTTTTGTATTAAATACACATTAATTTATATGACCAATTTAATATGTTGTATATTACTTATTTAAAATTAATACTTAAAAAATCTTAGATATTCACTATAATTGTTTATTTATGCTAAATATTTATCACCTTTAACTTTAATGATACATTCCAATCGTTTTGACCACTCTTTTGTAGTTTTTTAATAGTCTCGGAACTCAATAAACTTTCCATCTTTTATATTTGAACAATTTTTAATTAGGCATAAATGTTAAGATTTACCTACTTGTCTAAATTATTCCGGCTAAATTAAAAAAAAATAAACTACTAAATTAAATAGAAAATAAAACTTTCAATCTTTTATATTTGACCAAATTTTAATTAGGCATAAAAATCAAGATTAATGTATAAAATTGAAAAAAGAATTATCTACTGAAATTTATTGTTAAATAAGGTAATAATGCTAAAGTGTTGACAATAATTTCATGATAATTAAAAAAATTAATAGTAGTATGTTGTTTAGTTAGTGAACTTTCAAAAAAAATTGAAAGTTTTTTTATAATAATATATACATTTATTTATTTCTGTTTTTACAAAATCAAAATTGACGACTCTTGCAAAAATCTTTTGTAGTTTTTAATAATATTCAATGTAACCAAACTTTCCATATTTTGTATTTGACTAATTTTTAATTAGCATAAATGACCAATTTAATGTATACTGGAAATTTAAATAATTTACTTTTGATTATACTAGAAAGTTAATGTGTTTTATATTAAATACACATTAATTTATTTGACCAATTTAATGTGTTGTTTATTACTTATTTCAAGTTTATATTTAAAAAATCTTAGATATTCACTATAACTGTTTATTTATGCTAAATATTTATCACCTTTAATTTTAATGATACATTCCAATCATTTATACATTTATTTATTCTGTTTTTAAGAACCGAATTTTGACCACTCTTTTGTAGTTTAGTAATAGTCTCGGATCTCAATAAACTTTTCATCTTTTATATTTGAACAATTTTTAATTATGTATAAATGTCAAGATTAATGTATATATAATGAAATTGATTTTAAATAAAGTAATGATGTTAATAAGTTTGAAACATAATTTACTGCAAATTACAATCACTTTAATAAAATATTAATTAGAAAATGACTTCTATGTAATAAAAATTAAATTAACCGGTTTAGTTATAATTATTTTTATATTATTTTAATTATAATTAGTTAGTGAAATTAGTAGAATAAAACTTTATTAACTTAATACATTTAACTAAAAGGTCCTTGAATCCAGATTAAACAAAAGTTTAATTAAAAAGTAATCTATAATAAAATATACATTTATTTATTAATGTTTTGTTGAAACTCATGTTATTTCAATAAATAATTAACAAAGAGATTTATTTGGCTCGGATGTTAGCCACGTGTTTATCAATAACTAATTATTTGAAATTGAAGAATAAAAAATACTTATATAACAATTACTGTTTGTTTTTTTCTTCTAATATATTTTTATTAATATTTTTGAATATGTTACTTTTATTTAATAACAATATTTGTCATTTGCAGTTTGTTTGGATTGCTAAGTGGCAATGATTTGAACATTCGCAGACCAATCCCATTGAAGTTGTTGTCATCTCTTGGTGAAGAGTTTTTTCAAGCAACATTTTTCTATGATATTTGCGAGATTTGCACAATAATCTTGGTAACTTGTTGGCTATTTTTTAAAGTTTCCAATTGATCTCCTATACCCTATTATATAACGATTAATTAGTTTATTACTTTTGCCAGCGGAAAAGTTGTCACACCCCGAAAATCTTAACTTAAAACAACATAAAACTTTGACTAAGTCGTTTGGGTGGTGAAAGACGCCGTTTTCAGCCAATCATATTTAAGTATACATTTCTAACGAATGTTGAACTTTATTTAACCATTAGAGATATTACATGTGTCATATTTCACGATTTTTATTCAAACTATAAGTTCAACATACAATCAACATTTTTCATTCAAACACACGTCACTATTTTCCCGCACTCTTCGCAAATCTTCCATACTTCATTTAATTACGTGAAAAGCATATTAAAATAACGATCAACACGATGTGTTGGTGAGTTTCCCTTTATAATAAAAATAGTCCATATATATATATATATATATGAATCGAAAACAACATCCATATAATGATCTTTAGTCATTATATCCAATATCAATTCGTGTGTAATCATCACTACATCCCGAATTATATTAAAAACATCCCGTGTGTAATGGCATACCACCATTATAACACCAATCCGTGTGTAATGATCTACCATCATTACATCACAAAAAACAATAGGCATTTTACTTCTTAACCAAATTGTGCTGTTGTAGACGAGCAAAGAATACAACATCACGTATGACTACCATAGTTGATAACCTGACACATACCAGACTCAAAATACGCACACTTCTAACCCAGCGCGATGGAAATGGGGAGCGTCACCCCAATAGATCTACCCATATTTTTTGGCCCCTTTCTAGGGTTAACCGTTATTTAGCCAACTAGATTCATCTCTGGTTTGACACGGTTTGTAAAATAAAATGCCTTTATAAAATCAATAGGTTCCATATGAAATGAAGAATATGCTTTTTCCCCAAAACACAATTAAATATCGATTTAAAACAGTTCCAGTTAAAAACGAATGGGGGTTCGATAGAGAAACTTACGGTTTGAAGCTTTTCGTTCCAAAATTTGTGTGTCCTATATTAGTACATGTTTGTTAATAAAAAATTGGTTTTAGTTTTTATAACATCCTTTTAGTTTATTAATCTTAATCTAGTGACCACACAAGCACATAAGCAATTAAGTTCTTATAATGTTAATGAGTACACATAGTTCGGTTTCCTGTTATGTAAGGCCCCGTTACCGGTAGCCCTACTTTGGTGTTGGATTTACTCATAAACACAGTTCTACAAATCAGAGTTAATTAAAACTTTACGCGGAATATAAAACTTGAACCATAATATCTTACATAACCTCCAAATCTTGTCTTATAAGACATTCATAGTCATTTTAAACAGAACATAGTCTTTAAAACATCACAACATTTCTTCGAGATGCCAGTATCTTCGATTCCATGCCATGTGTCTTCATTCACGCGAGCTGCCTAAACCTATTTGTCTGCGTGCATACTAAAAGTCAGCTATGCTGAGTGAGTTCTAGTTAATCACATAACTTACTTTACATACACATATACGTGCCCGAAGGTACGCATTACATACTTAACTTGTCCATCAATCCTTCATACACATACATAACTAACCTTACATTATAAAGAGCATTCTCCCTACATACCTCGGATATTATTAGGGTCCGGTACCCTACATCCTCGGATATTATTAGGGTCCGGTCACCCTCCATCCTCGGATATTATTAGGGTCCGGTCACCCTTCATCCTCGGATATTATTAGGGTCCGGTACCCTTTCTTCCATACCTTCATAGCATACTTTCTATATACATAATCGTAAAGTTTCGTACGTACATACATCATTCATTCTTCATCTTACAACATACATATAACATCAAACCATTTCCTGGCAGTACATGCAATTTCGAAGATCGTTCATGTACCGACAAGAAATCATTCATACATTTCACATAATACATATATGGCATACACTTATCACTTAGGATAAGTGTATTAACTAATCACATCGAGTATGCACACAGCCCCGAAAACATAACAAGGAATAGGGCTAGAAACTCACCTGAATGCGGTTACGTTCACCGTTTATAGTTATTCCCTTCTTGAGCTGTGTACGACTAACTGTATAACAATTACACGTATCAACTAACTATCACTATCTATATCATGTTTCTAGTTTATTCATAACCCACAACGAACGGGGGTCCGGGGGCAGCGCCACTGGCAGCGGGGTCTAGGGGCGGCAACCCCTAGGACGGTCCAAGGGGCAGATCCCCTGGCTGGGGTCGAGCTGCCAGGTCAGCTTGGAAAAATTTTATTTCCATTAACCGTCGTAACACATTTTCCATTAGAATTTTGAATCATTATAAGTTTGCTAACTTAAAAAGTTCAAGGGCTTCTTTGTAATTAAATCATTCTTTTTCTAAGTTCAGGGACCATTCTGTCCTTTTATTAACTTCTGGTTCGTTACATTGCTCTTAACGAATTGACTTATCTTGGCGAACTGGTCCAAGTAGCGAATTGAACCCTTTCACGAATTGGTTATTTAAATGAACTGGACCCCTTAACGAATCAGTTCCATAGTGAACCAGTCCATATAACGAATTAGTCCATCTAATTCGTTATCTCTTCTAACGAACTGGTCCATCTAATTCGTCATCTCCCTTAACGAACTGGTCATAACGAATCAAGGGTAATTCGTTACCCTTTCCCCTAACGAATCAGAGACGAACCAGAGCTTGTTCGTTGTGCTCCCTTATGCGAATCAACTAACGAATCACCTTCCAATTCGTTAAGTTCCCATAGCGAACTAGGGTTAGGTCAGGGAATGTCAGAACATTCCCTGACATCTCTTTCTTCGTAATCACCTTTTCCAGCGCCGCCTTTCCGGCGCCGTCGCTGGAAAACCGCGGATTCGCCGGAAAAAACGAGTTTTAACTCGTTTTTCATCGTTTTTCGTCCTGTTCAATCCATATCTGAGCTAGGGTGATCCCTAAGCTCATCTTAGATTCGGTTTATACCCGATTCCATCCGTATCTCGTGACTTAAACGGTTTAACGGTGTCGGCTCGTCGTTTCGTGACTATATCTAACAGGTTTAAGCTAATAAAATATCATACTGGTATTACCTCGGGTCGGTGCTCGGTTTCCTTCTTGGTTTCGGCTAGAGAAAAGGGAGGAACTAGAGAGAAGGCTTAAGTATGTGTTTGGTGGTGTATGGAATATGTGTAAATGAGGAATTAAATGGTGATTAAGGGTTTATATATTTAGGGATCATGGGACTCTCCTTCTTTCTTTCATAACCCAAGTCCATAACCCATACCCATTTACCCAACACTAGCCAACTCATATTCTATTTATCTAAACCGATAATGACCCACTATAAAATAGACGAAATTTATTTTATTATTATAACCGAAAGTAGGATGTTACACATTAATTATTAAATAACTAAGTCAATTAATAAACAACTAAAATATATAATATATTTTAAGTTTCAGTTGCTGGAAAGTTTTAAGAAAATATTAATCTTTTATTTTTCATAATTCTTGTCGGTTTCGTTGGTTTTGTCGATTTTATGTTTAAAATGAACCGTTTCGGTTTTTCGTTTAAAGTGTAACTTATAAATCATGAAAAATACTTGTTACATATATATTAATAAAGGTTTATAAGTTAACTTGTGAAAATATATTATTTTTCATTTTTGTTAATATTTTCTTAAAATAGCAACTTTTACGTTTTCGTGTCGGTTTTCACGACACGAACCGTTTAGTACTAAGTTTTATCATCTTGTCCTTTTCCCATGTATTATATTATGTTATATATGAGTATTTTATAACTTTAGGGGCTGTTCTAAAACAGTCCCTAAGAGTTGTGTCGGTTTCGTTTAAAAAGCTGATTTTTCGACCGTTAATGTTACCGACAAGTCAAATAAGTTGAACAAGTTTACACTAATCATCTTATGAACTAATCACACATATAATAACACATAATTCACCAAAAATTCCAGTTTTGATCAAATCATTTCAAAAGACACGTTTAACCCAATTTTCAAGTTAGTTCATATTCTAAGTTTATTAATAATGTTACTACTCAAGTTTTGTTATTTTATATGAACAAATATCATATTAATACCTAAATGTCCAGGTTCAAATCATCATATCATTTATGTATAAGTTCAAGTAGTTCATTAACCAATCAAATTATGAATTTCCTAAGTGTTTAACTAACAAAGTTTCCTATTATAGTAACTTTTATTTTTGATAATTCTATCTAATTCAATCTTCCCACTTTGATTAAGTACAATTCTAAGTTTAATTCATTCAATTTGTTTGATAGGGTTTCATGCATCCTAAGTGTTCTATCCAGTTTTGTTATTTCAATTAGTCATTCAACAAAGTTCCCTTATTTAGTAAGTTGTTTGCTAGTTCCATCAATGTGTTAACTATTCCATCTTGTTAATCATGCATCCTATCTTAATTCAAGTATGCAATTCATCACATATCAAACACATTCATCACAAGTATTCACATCAAAATCCAAGTTTCAACTTTTCTTAAATTAAAGTTTCCTTAATTAGCAACTTTAACAATCTTTGTTAATCTTCAGGTACCAACTATTGATTCTAGCATATATCCTATCTTATTTTCAATTAGATTATTCCATATCATTTATTGAAACAATCCATCCAAAATCCCTAATTAATCCAAAACCCAAAAATCCCCAAATTTCAATTATGAACAAATCTTGTTTTGTTTATCTCTAACAACAATTTCTCAATAATCCAAGTCCTTACTAACAAGCTAATTATGAATAATCAATCCATATTTCATTATAACAACAACCCTAACAACAATTTTATCTATGATTATACCAAACTATCAAGTAATCCAACAAGACTTCTAATCAATCTTAACAATCAATGTATGAACTTCAAGATGAATGTATGCATGTATTAGTGGGTTTAATACTTCCCTTTACACATATACACACACAAGCATCCAAAATTTTCAATCTCTAAGATCAATCTCAACCCAAGAACACCTTTTCTAACCAAATTAACCATAGAAATTATCTTATAACCATAACTTGTGTTCTTGAAGATCTAAGGATGAAAATGAGAATGAGATGGGTGTGAGTGTGATGATCCTTCCTCCTAATCTTCTTCCTAGTTGCCTAACTCTACCATGATCTTGATCTAACTTGAATGTGCGTGTGGTGATTTGAATGTGAGTATGTGATGGTGTGTTTGTGATGTGTATGTGGGGATATATATAGGAGATGAGGACATGGTTTTGTAAGTAAAACCATGGGTGGCCAATGGTTTTAAGGGAATAAACAATGGGATAAATCAATAGGTGGTGGCACATGGGTTTGGGCTACTAAGTAGGTGTTTAAACAGTAATCCTAAGTTTCTGTTTTAACGTATAAGAAACTTTAGCTAATCAAACGAGTCCCGTTTAATTTTTGTCAGGTTTTATCCGATATTGAATTCTAGATAATACAAGCCTAAGAAACTAATTTTCTGCCAACTTGGCGTCGGGTCCTTACGGTTACCTCTACTGGCTTTCGAACACTTATTTTCTAGTTTTCGCGATTCGAACCTTCTAAAATTAAGTTTATATACTGTCTCTAATATCCTAATATAAATTTTAATTTTTTTAGGACATTTAGACACGTTTAGGATTTTATCCGTTCTAAGTCATCACCCGCGGTTATGTTGCGCAGTGTTCGCTATGCGACAAAATTGAACTTTTTCACACATGATTAAATATATCTCAAATATTTTTGGAGTTTTTTGGACTAAGATAATAACATTTATTTATTATATTATTTTATTTACGTAAACACAATTATATTAGTCGCGGTTTAGGCTAATTTTTTGTCGGGTGTCACAAAAGTATCATCTTACTCGAAACATATTTGTGTTGGTTGAATATGTTGTCTATATTTATATAGTTTGTTGATATGTTTTTCCACCCATATGTAACACAGCTATATCCTAGTAAATAATAAATCAATAGTGAATCGAGATCACACACACAAATCAGATTTTAATTTTGATTAATCAGTTACCAAATATGTTAGAATTGTCTTAAATTAATTGATCATGTTAACGAAGATGAAATAAACGAACCTATCTCGTATGTGACAATCAAGACTCATTAAAACACACCAATCAAGATTAAAAACTAATTATAAGCATGCATCAACAATCATTCAACAAGAAATTATATATTAACTTTACTAAAATTTTCAAAGTCAAACTAGAAAGTCAACCGAAGTAGCTAAACCTACTAAAATTCATCACTATCCGAATAAGGGCCAAGTTATTCTACAAAGAAGAACAAAAATGAGAATAATAAGAAGGATTTTTAGTCACACAAAAAAATTGATCAAAAAAATTAGAAAAAAATAAATAAAAAAATCATAACTTAAAATTTAATAAAAAATGAAATAAGTAAAAACACAAAAATGTTTTCACCGTCTTTCTCGTTCTCATTAAAAAAACACAATGGTGAATGAAAAAAATCATTATGTCTTTTTGTTTATCATTGTGTTTTGTGTTTATTTTCGTCATTGATTGTGTCTTTTTTCCGTGAAATTGTGTCTTTTTTTTCTTTATATTGTGTTTTATTACTCAACATTGTGCTATATTTTGTTCGACATTGTATTATATTTTGCAATCCATTGTGTCTTTTTTAGTTATAATTGTGTATTTGTTCATTTTCGTCATTGTGTCTTTGATCTCGGCATTGTGTCTTTTCGTCATTTTTTTTGTATTTTTTAACGGGAATGATGGCGGAAATATTTAGTTTTTTAATTTTTTTCGTTGTTTATTTATATTTTGAGTTATGATTTTTTTTATTATTTTTTTAATTTATTTTTAAGAGAGTTTTTTGTGTGGTCACAAATCCTTCTCACACTTCTCATTTTTGTCTCACTTTGTATTTTAACTTTACACACCCGAATGATTAGATAGAATAGCTATTCATATCAATAAAAGCGAAAACAAAGTAAGTTGAGTTCACGAATGAAAATTGAATTAAAAATAATTATAGATTTTGAAATCGGATAACTAACTTGATGATCACGTTAAACGAAAGCAATCTTTCAATCTTTTTTCTCTGTTTCATTCTGTTTCATTCTCTCGTCCTTTTGTAGTCGTCACCGTTACAAGCAATTCGTGTTGGACTTAATTGGATCGAGCAACATGAACAACACGGATAACTCACCACGACTCTTTCAATATTATTGAAAACGAAAACCACACACAAAAAATTAACTCTAAAACATCTATTTATACTAAGGTGTTTGGGATTCTTTATTTTACCTCCTTATGACTTATACAGTCACAAAACCTAACTTTTCCAAACATCTTTTAGCTTATAAGATATAAAAGTAGGTTAAAAAAAGAATCCTAAACACCTTCAAAACTCCTAACTAAAGTGAAACAAAGAAACAAAAAAAATTGATTAAAATAAACTTTTTTTTGAACGGCCAACTAAGTAACGCCGGGTACCCCGTACGCGGCCCCTATTGGCTAAAGGTAGCCCGAGCCGGCCACTAGTCCGGACGGACGGAGCCCCTAGCGGTCCACCTGTTGAGGGATTCACCGGATTAAACTCGACCCCCACGCCCGCCAAACGGCACGACAGCGAGAAGCCGGTAAAACCGGGTGAGATCAGGACTCGAACCCTGGCAAGCCAGGGTCATCCCTCATATCTCCCATATAAGTTGGTGGTAGTGAGGTTTGATCCCCTACCTCTAACTTATAAAGTGAGTGCTCTACCATTGAGCCACAACCAACTTATATTAAAATAAACTTTATTCCTTACTTTAACAATTATCTTATAATAATAAATTAATCATTTAATGTATTCTCTAATCTTTATCTTAAAATTCGTTATTTGATTTACCCATCCACTTTAAAATTGTTCATATTTAACCCTTTAACTTGTTAATCCTTCAATTCGATCTCCTCCAATTATTCCTTTCTTGTGCGATTTCCTGTTTTATTCTGAAGAAACATGATATGGATCCGAGTCGGATCCATGTCCAAGTTCCCCGGTCTTCAAGATGAACGAACCACCGCCTTGATCTCCTTCTCCGGTTGCTCAGATCTGTCATATAAAAGTGGGGGTGTGGAGGTGACTGCTAAGAGAATGAACTCTTGTTTACAGACACAAAAATATGTGGGAGCCAATGGTCCAAGAGAAGGTCCTTTCAATGAATCATGAAGGCATCTTATATAGGGACTCCATGGCTACCATCATGAACCCTAACCTTTATTGGGTCAGGCCCGGTTAGGGGTTACCTCCACAAACCCCCAGCCCAATGGGCATAATTAGTAGACAATAATAATAATAATGTAATAAACATAATATATTATGTAATAAATAAAAGGTCGTACCGGGTTTGGCGTACCCTACACCTACAAGTCCCCCAGTCCAGTGCTTCTCTTGGGCGTGCAAGCGGTTTGGTGAAGTGTTGGACTTATAAAGAATGCTCAGGAGCGAGGAGTAGTGCTTTTTTGACCCAATGCTTTCTATATGGACCTTTTTGCATGTGCGTCTACTTTGTTTCGGGTTGTAAGAGGTTTTAAATCATGATGGCGATTTTGGCGCGTGGGCCTTTTTATCATAAGATAACCCGCAGGTCATTAATTCGGCGCGTGGCTATATGGGTTTATAAAGAATCCCAACCTTTAATTTAGCACTGGCGTTGAGATTAGCATGTAGCCTTGGCGTTGGCATTAGCCTGTAGCCTGGCGTTGGCATTAGCCTGTAGCCGTGGCGTTGGCATTGGCCTGTTATTTGGACGTCTTCCATCCAAAGATGACCCGCATGTCATTTTCGGCACGTACACCGGGTATAATAAGATGTCTTCCATCCTCGGGCGAATTATGAGGTGTGCCCAACCTTATATCTGGATGTCTTCCACGGCGCTAATGTAGTGGTGATATACCATGATAGTCCTCCAGTTCATTTTTGCTAAATAATGTTAGTAGCATTGAACTTGTAATAGTGAACTTGTTAACAAAGTTTTAATCACATGCGTGGACGAGCATGAACAACTTTTTATATCATGTATAAAAATGATATTTGTTGTTTTAAGATGTCATATGCAATAAAATAATCGCTCATAGTTATAATTTACTAATAATCGTCCCAAAGATTTGGTAATATACACGTTTATTAGTAAAGTCTATGACATCTCCATTTCATTTCATAAACTAGTATATAATATTAGTTTATTAATAAAAATAGAAATTGTGTCAAGATATGACTTGAGCACTCCACGCGTTTTATAACGGTATGTTTGCGTACCCGCATGTATGTAAATATATATATTTACGTACCATAAAAAGTCAAGAATAAAGCGTTAAGAAACTTACTTTTTTGTGAATCAACACAATTAAAAAGAGAGGGCCTTATGTAGTAGTTTTCAACCTTTGTCACATCTTGATGTATGGTAGGATGGGCGGAGTGTAAATAACTCAACTCTATACTTTGTTTCATGGTAAATATAACATAATAGTTAAGGGCCCTTGTGAAAATTGAAAATTAATTCTCTTTAACGGTTTGTGCACATGTGCTACTTCTGACAATGTTTACTTAAAAGATATTTGAATGGTATACCAGTTCATCATGACAATATATCCACCATCTTCCTCTTTCATTTTCTTTTTGTTAGCTTGAAACAGAGCAGCAGCCGGAAGAACTATAATTTCGTCAGAGCTTAGTAGAAACCTGCGGTGACTGGTGTTTAGTCCACCGCCATGCATAAGTAACCCACCACATTCATACGTGACCCGTAGTTATGATTCAAACATGACCAGCATAAAGTTTCGCGGAAGCCGCGACTGACTAGCCGGAGCTTTTCTCGCTGCCCGCGGAAGCTGCGGATGGCTGGATTATGCTCGAGGGAGCTTAGCAAGTGTTCCGCGGGAACGGAAATGCGGGAGCCGGAATTTATTCATCTGCGGATTGCCGGAATATGCTCGAAGGAGCTTAGCATGTGTTCGCGGTGGCATGTTTTTATCCGCGGGAGCACTTTGAGGTCCGCAGTAACCTACTTCCGTAGCTCGGTGGCGGGTGATAATGTCATTCCGCGTATATTACCCGTCTTAGTCGTTTCATGATATACATAAATTGGTCCGCATGGTTTGTTTTTGCCGCCGCGCGCCTAAGACTAAAGGCGCTTGTGATCCGCAGTGGCATCCCCCGATGCATGAGTGATCCGCGGTGGCGGGAGTGACTCCCGGAATGTTGTTCATGGCCCGCGGATGTTTGATTTGGCCCACCGGACCTCGTATGCTGGTGGCGGGAGCTATGACACGAAAGCTGAAAAATGACCCGCCATTGATTCGCTTGAAGTTTTTAAATGATCCGCGGAAGCCGGGATTGGTCTTTTTGAAGCACGCTAGTGACCCGTATTTGGCTTGCAGGAGCTTTTTGTTACAGCCGCGGAAGATGTAGAATGTTAAACCGGAGCTGTACTCGCGGCTCGCGGAAGTAAAAAATTACCCGCGGAAGCTTTGCTTGTTCGTGGTCATTGTTAATCATGCCGGAGCATGTAATTGACCCGCCAACAACGTCACACATCTGACCCATGGTGGTCGGATTTGATCTGCGGAAACCGTATGTGTTCCGCCAAAGATTTTTCGCGGCCACGGAAGCTGTGTGATCCATCATTGCTTTACTTGAAGCTTTTTAGGTACGCCGGAGCTTCTTTGCTCCCGTTGTTTGATACACCGGAGCTTTTATTTGATCCGTACTTGAAGACACATGGAGTCCGCGGTGGCCGTAGTTGACTTCGCGTAACACGCATGCGTGCATAGTAGCGGAGTGTTTCACCGTCACGGCGCACATGAATAGCGGTGTCTGCACCTACGGTGGCCGGAATAAATCCGCCGTACACCCGCGGTGGTCTTCACATATTCTTACTTGGTCGTGACAATCATAAAATATTTTAATATCTTAAATGACAATGACATTTGAGGTGATATGCTGCAGGTATTTTAGGGAGAAAATGTTCAGCATTCTCATCCTATTCTCTATAAATATGTTTCGAAAGTTTGTAAATTATAGGGTGGGGTGATGAGTGGTTGTGAGTGTAAATTATAGGGTGGAGAGAGAAATGTAGTGATTTTTTGTAAATTTGGGGAAACATTGTTTTCCCTATTTATTTTTTAATATTTGTTGGATTGGTTGTGAGTAGAGGAGAGAGAAAACTGTAATGATAAATGTATAAAAAATACTATTTAATTAAGCATGAGAGAGAAATGTAGTGTTTTTTAGTGTAATTATAAGGATAGAGATGGGGAACGGATTGAGAATGCTCTAATAAGACAAAAGTACCGTGTACTGTTGTATCAATTTATTGCTTTATGGTTGTAAATTAAACAAAAATTAGAAGCTCCTCCAACTCATATCTCAAAAGTCATGTTTGAAATAACCGTAACCCGATGCTTTTCGCCCCTAAAAACGCAGATCCAGTTTAAGATTTGTATTTATTTTAAAGATCATTGACCTTCAAAATCGACTGATGTTCTGACTCGCAAGTCGCGGTGCGGACGCCGGAGTATTTAAAAGATCATACAGCCGTGACCCGCAAGAAACCCGCTATGGCGAAGTATAATCGCCGGGAGCGCGCATGCGGCCCGCTATGGCAGAGTATAATCGCCGGGAGCGCGCATGCGGCCCGCTATGGCGGAGTATATTCGCCGGGAGCGCGCATGCTGCCCGCTATGGCAGGGTATAATCGACGGAAGCGCGCATGCGGCCCGCTATGGCGAAGTATAATCGCCTGGGGCGCGCATGTTTGCGGTTGCGGTCGCGGATGATGTAAAAGATCATACAGCCATGACCCGCAAGAAACCCATGCAATGGCAGGGTTTATCCGTTGTAGCACTTAATGGCTCGAAGTGGTGGAGTATTGATCTGCCATTGATGCTTGAAGCGTTTATACAGTCTACAGCGGATTTGTATGGTAGATGACTACTTGAAGCTTTCATCATAAGGCCCACTAGTTGCCATTTTTAAAGGCATTGGTCATTCACACACCCTTTTATGTTATTCATACACCCTTTTAACACACATCTATCTTTATATACACCCTATAAAGGGTGTATGAATAGCACATCCATTTTTAAATCTGGGTGTGGATGTGACCCCACCACGTGCTTTTGTCAGAATGTTTTCCATTGGGAAAAGTAATTACCATCCCTTTGGAATTAAAACATTATTCTATTTACAACTACCCGTAGATCTCGAGGTGTAGGACTCCAAAAGTTGGTAAATGTTTCATATCTTGGATTCTTAACCTTCGAAATCAGCTGACGCTTTTAGAAATAGAATCAGATCTGGGAATTTGTTGATCTTTTTTAGCCTCAAGGGATCAGATCTGCACCTTTAAGGATCAGATCTGAGATTTAAAAAGCAAATCCAACTTAAATGACTATTGCTTCAACTAAATCAGATCTGATGTAATTGAAACCGGATCTGGCCTCCGTCACTCCTGAAAAAACACAGATCTAAGGGTTTTCCCCCAAGTTTTGTGTGCATGCGGATCGCATTTCTGACTCGCGGGTCGCGGTGCGGACGCCGGAGTGTTGCCATGCGGATGACTCGCGGGTCGCGGTGCGGACGCCGGAGTGTTGCCATGCGGATGACTCGCGGGTCGCGGTGCGGACGCCGGAGTGTTGCCATGCGGATGACTCGCGGGTCGCGGTGCGGACGCCGGAGTGTTGCCATGCGGATGACTCGCGGGTCGCGGTGCGGACGCCGGAGTGTTGCCATGCGGAACGCGGTTATGACTCGCGAGTCGCGGTGCGGACGCCGGAGTGTTGTCAGGCGGATCGCGGTTCTGACTAGCGGGTCGCGGTGCGGACGCCGGATTGTTAACATGCAAATGACTCGCGGGTCGCGGTGCGGACGCCGGAGTGTTGTTAGGCGGATCACGGTTCTGATGAGCAATCATATTGTTGTTTGTTCTCCTGTGGTGGTGTTTTATACACGACTTGATCGCCGATGTAAAGATAAAGGCAAAATGTTTTTGCCATGTTATTATTTTTCACAAGAGAGAATTATGCAAAGTCTGCAGGATTCAGAAGTTGTCCCCTCATCAATTTTCTAGATTTGAGAAATTTGACCACCCAAAGTTTGGTGGGTTTTTCAAAAAGATATATCTAAAAGTTTTTTGTATTTATTACTCTTCTTGGTCTCCAATAAACGGATCTAAATCTCAAGATTTTGAACATCCAAATCAGGTAGGTTTTATGGAAAAACCAGCAGATCTGAAAGGATATCTAGATCTATGAATATGGAACGTGATTATCGCTCAAACGAACCCAGATTTGAAAAAATCAGAGCCAGATCTGGTATATCTCACTTAGAAAAAACACAGATCTAAGAGTGTTTCCAAAGTTTGATGATATTTATTCTTCTATACTTCCAGATCTGAGAACCGAGACGAAAAACAAATAGTGATTCGTTGTCGTGTCTGCACGGATGACGCCAATGAAGAAACATGAAATGGATCCGGGTCGGATCCATGTCCAAGTTCCTCGGTCTTCAAGATGAACGAACCACCGCCTTGATCTCCTTCTCCGATTGCTCAGATCTGTCATATAAAAGTGGGGGTGTGGAGGTGACTGCTAAGAGAATGAACTCTTGTTTACAGACATAAAAATATGTGGGAGCCAAGGGTCCAAGAGAAGGTCCTTTCAATGAATGATGAAGGCTTCTTATATAGGGACTCCATGGCTACCATCATGAACCCTAACATTTATTGGGCCAGGCCCGGTTAGGGGTTACCTCCACAAACTCCCAGCCCAATGGGCATAATTAGTAGACAATAATAATAATGTAATAAACATAATATATTATGTAATAAATAAAAGGTCGTACTGGGTTTGGCGTACCCTACACCTACAAACTATGATTGGGCTGCTCGTTCTATGTGCTATTTCAGGATTAGGCTAGCTGTTAGCTGCACTATGGATCTTATAGGGCTACATTGTTCTTATTAACTAAAATAACCGATTTATTTTTTAAGTTTGATTCAAGTATGCAAACAATATTATTTGGACTACAATGCTACAATGCAGATAATGTAAAAGGATAAAAGTGATAATTGGGCCAACTTACATTTAAGAGGGTTGTAATATGATCAGTTGGACTAAACCGGCCCAACTAAAGGGAGACTTGGTATCGGTTAGCAATAAAGAGAAAAGGAATATGAAGAAACATGAAATGGATCCGGGTCGGATCCATGTCCAAGTTCCCCGGTCTTTAAGATGAACGAGCCACCGCCTTGATCTCCTTCTCCGGTTGCTCAGATCTGTCATATAAAAGTAGGGGTGTGGAGGTGACTGCTAAGAGAATGAACTCTTGTTTACAGACACAAAAATATGTGGGAGCCAAGGGTCTAAGAGAAGGTCATTTCAATGAATGATGAAGGCTCCTTATATAGGGACTCCATGGCTATCATCATGAACCCTAACCTTTATTGGGCCATGCCCGGTTAGGGGTTACCTCCACAAACCCCCAGCCCAATTGGCATAATTAGTAGACAATAATAATAATGTAATAAACATAATATATTATGTAATAAATAAAAGATCGTACCGGGTTTGGCGTACCCTACACCTACATAGTTGAATGCTCAAATGCTCGAGTCCAATGTCAAACACTCAAACAAGCACCGATGGCTGGACTGGTGGATGAACCACTTAATTAACCCACACCGAACCAGAACCCATGTAACGGTGATGTCTACAATCCACCTTTATTCTGAACCGTCCTCATTTAGCTTGTTCGCTCTATAAAACTACGTGTAATGATTTAACTTAAAAATAAAAATATGACTGTTAATAAAGATCTCACCAACTTTTTCTTCAAAGGTGTGTAAATTGTAATGGTTTCACGTCATTACAATTATTTTTTAATCATTTGCTAACATTATCTTATTTTTGTATTATTTTCATTAAAATACAACTTTTAGAAACAAGACAAGAAACAAAATTAAAATTATTAAATATTAGTACTTAAAAAATTGAGGTTACAATTAAAAAGTTACAAAAAAGGAAAAAATGTCAAAACTATTACAATTTCTCTATTGGTAAAAGGAACAGATGACGTATAAGTTTATAGCTAGATTTGTAAATTTATTTTATAAAAAATTAACAATACATAATATTTACATAGGTATTACTTTACAATGTAAAGAAAAATGAAAGAAAAAGAACAGTTGACGGCCTACCATTATTCCACCATTGGAAGTTTTGTGGTTACAACTTATAAACACGAAGTCAAAACAACCAATAAACCGAGCAAGTAGGTGTGATACGATCCGGCACACCTGACCCGTTACTGATCTGACATTCGACTCAGCTAATGACCCGGTCAACAAAACAACAATTTAAAAGATTGGATATTATTAAAATTGTTATTGATTTTCTAAACGTTTTATTTTTGCATGCATGTGGCTAGAAAGTGGTTCCACCACTACTTGCATTTCCACCTTTCTTGCACTAGTTTAGGATCCATGTTACCCATGTTTACCATTATCATACTGCATATTATTTCCTATTTAAGTTGTACTTTGCATTGAAAAGAAACCAGAGAAGAAAATTGTTCCAAATTTGTGTTCTTTCCTTAATCTAATTTCTTTGGAGATTAACCCACTCAAAGGGTTGTATCATTGGTGCTTTCATTGCTCTTACTCCATGCCTCCTAGAAAAGACTCCTCATCTGAGGATGCCATTCAAACCCTTTGTGAAAAGTTCGACTAGTTCATGTCCCACAATTCAACCACCACTGCTAAGGCTGATGCCCAATTTCAATCACTGCAAGTTGCCTTCCAACAACAAATGGAGCTTTCCAATAAGCTTCTCGCCACTCTAACGCAAGATGAAGAAAAAGCGGTCCCGAAAAACTTTTCCTTCAGTTCGTTTGGCCCAAACCTATCCGACACAAACCACAGTCGTCATCCTAAAATAACATTGCCCATGTTTGACGGTTCCAATCCCTTGGACCGGATATTTCAAGCAAACAACTTCTTCAAGTATTACAACATACCGGAAAAAGAACGTGTTGCACTAACACAGTTCTATTTCACCGGGGAGGCTCTCAGTTGGTACAACTATCTGGATAACAACGATCTCCTAGGGTCATGGACCGAATTTTCCGTGGAGTTACAGCTCCGATTTGTCCCGTCCACCTATGCTAACCATCAAGCCACACTCTTTAAGCTTACCCAAACCACCACTGTCAATGCATACCAATCCGAGTTTGAGAAACTCAATAATTGTGTCATAGGGCTACCTAAAGAGGCCCTCCTCAACTGTTATATCTCCGGCCTTAAACCAGAGATCCAATCCGAACTAGCCATACTTAGGCCCACCTCCCTCCACCAAGCCTATGGCTTGTCCAAACTAATTGAAGACAAACTTGTCGGTTCACCCGGCCCCTCTTCTCCGCTGCCACCCGTTATGCTCACCACTACCACTTCCGCGACCCAAACCCCTACGCCATCACCTCCGGCCTTGTTACCTGCACCAACTGTCACTGCACCGACTATGCCCACAGCCAGACTCTCACCGGAACAACTGCAACAACGTCGAACCGCAGGGCTCTGTTTTTGTTGTCCTGAAAAGTACGTTCCCGGTCACCGGTGCAACCCACCTCAATTTATGCTTATCGCCGATAATTTGGACGATGTTCCACCTTCTACTCAACTACCATTGCTCGAGGATAACTCTACGGTTCCCCGTTTCCTTAGCTTAACCCCATCACTTTTTTTGGGTTTGGCATCGACTACGTCATTACGCCTCATTGGATATATCCACAATCACCCGGTTAGCATTCTGGTCGACTCGGGTAGCACTCACAACCTCATTCAGCCTCATGTTGCCTCGTTATTGCATTTAGCCGTTCAACCCACTTCACCTTTTCCGGTTCTCGTTGGAAACGGTGAACCCATTCAATGTTCAAGATTTTGTCCCGCTATTCCTGTTACTTTGGAGAGCACTTTATTTCAGGTCCCATTGTTCTTGTTAGCTTTCAAAGGATATAAACTCATCTTGGGTTTTGATAGGCTGCGTTCCTTGGGACCAGTTACCGCTGACTTCTCCATTCCATTGCTTACTTTCCGTCACAAGGATAAGATCGTCACTTTGAAAGGACTTCAGCCGGCCTCTAACACTGTTTCGTCCGGGGTTACGATCGCCGACCTTGAGGACAGGGTCGTGTCTCCAGGAGAGGGCATTGATACGATCCGGCAGACCCGACCCGCTACTGATCCGACATTCGACCCAGCTAATGACCCGGTCAACAAAACAACAATTTAAAAGATTGGAAATTATCAAAATTGTTATTGATTTTCTGAACATTTTATTTTTGCATGCATGTGGTTAGAAAGTGGTTCCACCACTACCTGCATTTCCACCTTTCTTGCACTAGTTTAGGATCCATGTTACCCATGTTTACCATTATCGTACTGCATTTTGTTTCCTATTTAAGTTGTACTTTGCATTGAAAAGAAATCAGAGAAGAAAATTGTTCCAAATTTGTGTTTTTTCCTTAATCTAATTTCTTTGGAGATTAACCCACTCTA
Source organism: Bidens hawaiensis (assembly GCF_021521415.1). Lineage (NCBI taxonomy): Eukaryota > Viridiplantae > Streptophyta > Magnoliopsida > Asterales > Asteraceae > Bidens > Bidens hawaiensis. Next base: position 229,014 of record NW_027493372.1, on the reverse strand, counting down.
AGGGCTGTATCAAGGCGTTTGTAAAAAGGATGTCACCTAGACGTTTGTGAAACAGGAACATTTGCATCAAAGATTTCTTGCCAACTCGTGGTGCTACTTGCTAGGAGCATATAAGCAATTTGCTTTTTTTACAGCTTATCAATAAAATAACTTATTTTCAAATTGGCCATATGGCAGTCCAGGTCCGGGAAACATGATGATAGCCTGCTGGGCTCATCCGATGGTGGTCTGGTTCAAATATGTTGTAAAAGGATAAGCATATATCAATGTTCGGTAGACTAATCCACTCTCAAGAAACAAAGTTTCATAAATAACAACTTAACCAATTATCAACAACCAACAACAAAATGCGGTCAACTTAAGAGACAATGTGCCATGTCACTGTAACCAAGATAATCTCTTTTTAGTGAGCTCAATGCAAAGTAGATTGTCATTACCTATTACTCAATCATCATTTTTATTTCTTTAGCTTGATTGTAAACAAGCAATCTTCTGTTGATCGTAGAAAGACAATCTTCTATGTAATGAGTCTATGTGTACGACCTAAATTCTGGTGCTATCATTTCATTACAGGGGCGGATAGATATCTCTTGTCGAACCGAATGCAAAAAAAAAAAGAAAAAAAAAAGAAAAACATTGTAACATCTCTAATAATAAGTATTGTTAAAGTAATAAAGTACATTGATAGATCCATAAGTAAAAGATAGTAACAAGGGAATAAGTTAAAGGGAAAATTCCCATAATAGCCCATTTAAAGAATGTGTTTTTAAGATTATCCCCACTAATTCAAGTTTTCAACTTTATCCCTCTGGTATCTCGTCGCCGACGACATGATAGCGAACACCGACGAAGCGTTACTAAAACAAATAAGATTATGACACGTGGCCGAAATCTGTGTTGACGATGCGTTATGTTGCTAACGTAGGGTAGCGGCGATGCGTTAGTTGCTACCCTATGTTAGCAACATAACGCATCGTCAACCCTATGTTATGTTAACACATCGTCGGTGTTTGGTAACATGTAGCCGGCAACGAGATACGTTTATGTTGCTAACATAGGGTAGCATCGATGCGTTAGCAACTAACGCATCGTGGAACCCCTGCTTTAAACATTAACGCATCGCTGCTACCCTATGTTAGCAACATAACACATTGTCAACCCTATGTTATGTTAACACATCGTCGGTGTTCGCTAACATGTCGCCGCCGACGAGATACCAAAGAGACAAAGTTGAAAATTTGAATTTAGAAGGACAAACTTGAAACCGCATCCTATAAATAGACTATTTTAGGAATTTTCTCTAAGTTAAATTTTGTTTGGTTGTTAGGGAAAATCGTATGTGATACGGGTGGAAGATCGGTGGGTCCGGACATGTAATGTGTCGTGCAAGCACATGATCGCGGATAGTGGGCGGTGGCCGGATTTTTATTTTTTTCTTGATGGGGACACTGATTTAATAAACTTGATATTGGTAATTGAAGAACTATTTATATAAGTAACCTTACTCTTTTATAAAGTCAAAAACATGCCCTATACGTGTCAACATCCTCTTTTTGAGGACATACATTAATAGATCATGAATTTGGTTCATGAAGACAAACAAGTCCTGTATTTTTCTACCTACTTTCATTCACATTTCTTTGTATCCATTGTTTAATGGTTGCAATGTCACGTGGTAACTATTTTGCAATAAGTTTGGAATTAAGACGTTTGATATTATTTCGTGAACTTTGCACATGACATACTTTGAAGTTTAAAGACAATTAGTCAATGGCCGTAGGCCAATATTAAGTTATGGGATCAATCCATGTAGTCCTGACAACAACACCGATCCAAGAAAGGGAGGATCTGTCTTGCAAAAACTAGGGGTGACAATCTTGACCCATGGGTTGTATCAAAATGTATAATATGGGTCAGAATGGGTCAAACTAAAAAAAAATGATTGAAACGGGTCAAAACGGGTTGACATTTCTCGGGTTTTTTTTATGGAACGAGAAAAACGGGAAAATTTTTTTGGTATTTTTACATTTTACGTTTTTGATTTATATATCGAGTTATAATTTTTTAATTATTTTTTTTTGAATTTTTTGGTGAGGGGTTTCACCGATCCAAGAAAGGGAGGATCTGTCTTGCAAAAACTAGGGGTGACAATCTTGACCCATGGGTTGAATGGGTTGTATCAAAATGTATAATATGGGTCATAATGGGTCAAACTAAAAAAAGAAAAAAGAAAATGATTGAAACGGGTCAAAACGGGTTGACATTTCTCGGGTTTTTTTTATGGAACGAGAAAAACGGGAAAAACTTTTTGGTATTTTTACATTTTACGTTTTTGATTTATATATCGAGTTATAATTTTTTAATTATTTTTTTTTTGAATTTTTTGGTGAGGGGTTTCACCGATCCAAGAAAGGGAGGATCTGTCTTGCAAAAACTAGGAGTGACAATCTTGACCCATGGGTTGAATGAGTTGTATCAAAATGTATAATATGGGTCAGAATGGGTCAAACTAAAAAAAGAAAATGATTGAAACGGGTCAAAACGGGTTGACATTTCTCGGGTTTTTTTTATGGAATGGAAAAAACTTTTTGGTATTTTTACATTTTACGTTTTTGATTTATATATCGAGTTATAATTTTTTAATTATTTTTTTTGAATTTTTTGGTGAGGGGTTTTGAAATGGGTCAAAATGGGTTGAGATTTCAAAACCCCTCACAAAAAAATTCAAAAAAAATAATTAAAAAATTATAAATCGATATATAAATCAAAAACGTAAAAAGTAAAAATACCAAAAAGTTTTTCCCGTTTTTCTCGTTCCATAAAAAAACAAAAACAAAAACCGAGAAATGTCAACCCGTTTTGACACGTTTCAATCATTTTCCTTTTTTAGTTTGACCCATTCTGACCCATATTATACATTTTGATACAACCCATTCAATCTACAGATCAAGATTGCCACCCCTAACAAAAACCTACCAAACACCATCCTCCACTTATATCCCCATGATATATACTATCCTCCATTTATAGTCACAAATGTCTATGTTGTAGCACATATATAATCAACCAAGATATGTATGCATGCTGGACATCTGAGGCCAATAGATTAGGTCGTATGTAATGGTTAATGCTTTTAAGAGCTATATAATAGTCACATCATCTTTTTTTTAGTAAAAAAAACTCATATGTAATGGATAACTTTTTTTTATATTCTCATTCCTAATAATTAACTTTCATGACAAATATGAATTTATTGTAAAACCACTCAGGCCCTTTTAGCGCCCCATGAAGCTTCGGGGATGATGTAGGAGCTTCATTCACTTCTATAATGTCCCATTGCATATAATCTTAAGCTCTGAATTACCCCTCAATAGATCACCAACCTTTTCATTTTAAGAGGTTAGATATACGATACATTCAATATCAACAAACATTCAATAGCATTATTGAGGTTACTTTGTGCCTTTCATTTCATTATAATCATTAATCAATATATGTATTATTGAGTGTGAACTCAATAAAAGGAGGCGACCGGGAAAATAAATATATTTATTTAATGGTACATGTAGTTGAAACATTAACTATAGTATTCTTGAGTGAGAGGACGCTAGGATGCTTTTGGCAATGCATAACACACACAGGATAGATTAATTTTTGAATTTCACCTGGTTATCACGATGCACACTCGGAAAATCCTCTAAAATATACGGGAACGCGTTTACAACCGAGACACGATTAGTATCCCTGTCTTCTTTAGTAACTTCTTAGGAAGTTTCCACATCATGGATCACGGTTTGTGTAATTGCATTTTGTCTATAAACATGTGTTTACATATGAAAAGTAAAATAATAGTTAACTAAGTTAAAGTTTTTTTTCTTAGAAAAAAGATTATATTGATATCAAATAACTCATGTCACACTCAAGCCATAACATGTCTACAAATATCAATTGAAAGACTATATTATTATTGCATGTCATAGATTAGGTGGAAGTATCATTATATCAACCATAAGAGGCAATCACGACTCTACACCGACATTACCCTTCTAACAAACCCTCTTATCTCCAATCATTTACAGGTCAATCCTTTTCTCCTTCTCTTCTCGTGCGCCATTTACATACAGATTGCTGGACACGTCTTCCTCCCTACTTGCTTCTCTTTCTTCCATGTCATGTGCTGCTCCATATGAAGGTGGTCTAAAAGCATTCTCAACACATACCCTAAGTTTTTGTGAGAGAGTTAAACAAATTATAGGATAGGGTTTTGAATGGCTGTGAGTATACGAGAGAAAAAATTAGTGATTATTTTGTAAATTTAGGAAAACTTTGTTTGCCTCCATTTATTTATTAATATTTGTTGAAGTAGTTGTGAGTAGAGAACATAGAAAACTTTAAAGATACATGTATAAAAGAATATTATTTAACTAAACATTAGAGAAAATTATAATAATTTTTAACGCAATTTTAGATATAGAGATGAAGACGAGATGTGAATGTGTGAATCGTCTAAGTATAGATAAGTGATCATTTTTGTAACTTAAAAGACTCGAGGGACCTCATGGTAGATCACAAAAAGTCTAGGGTCACAAGTAGACAAAGCACACTACTCACGTCACGGACCGACCATGGACCATCATGACGGGGATGTGGTTCAAAACAATTCTCCTGTATTTCTTTTCATTCATTTCTTAAGATGCGTAGCGTATCAACTCCAAAACACTCGGTAATATGTTTTCTTAAATAAATAACATCCTCCTTCCGACATTCCTGGTCCTTTGCCGAAAGTCGCCGCCACTTCTTTAACACAACATTCCCCAATAATAATATTAATAATATTCCCAATTTCTCTTTTTCTTGAATCCAACAGTCAAAACAGAGTCTTTGATCTTCAATTCTTCATCTACGGTACGAATTGCTTTAATTCCTTCCTGGGTTTTGTCCCGATTACTGATTCTTGGATTATGCCAAATGGGTTTTGCAGATTGTCTTGATTTGAATCTTCTTGGCGAAGAAATCAAGATTCGATAATATGTCTAAATTCGAAGGTGTTCTTGTGTCTGATCATTGGCTTCAAAGCCAATTCACACAAGTTCAACTTCGTAGTCTCAAATCCAAGGTTTGTTTCATACCCATTACCATTAAATTTTGAATCTTGAATCTTAAATCTTAAATCTTGAATCTTGGCTTTGGATTTAATTTATTTTGTAGTTTATATCATCCAAGAATCAAAATGGTGCAGTTACAGCTACAGATTTGCCTGTTTTGTTATCAAAGTTGAAGCCTTTTAGTGAGATGTTTAAGGAGAATGAAATTGAGGATTTGTTGTCTAAATCGGGTTTGGATACGAGTAATGGAGTTGATTTCGAAGGCTTCTTAAGGGTAATTATTAGTATTATTATTTACATTGATTATGTTATAAACATATGTTGGTTACATAATTACATAAATTGTATAGGCTTACTTGAATCTACATTCACAAGCGGCTGCAAAATCCGGGAATTCAAATAACTCGTCTTCGTTTCTTAAAGCAACCACAACAACTCTACTGCACACGATCGATGAATCTGAGAAAGAATCATATGTGGCACATATTAATAGTTATCTTAGAGACGATCCGTTTATGAAGCAGTTTCTTCCAATAGATCCGGCTACTAATGAGTTGTTTGAGCTAGCTAGAGATGGAGTTCTTCTATGGTATTTGATAATTTAAACATGTTTTGTTTAATTATGTTGTGAAAGCACGAGGTTATGGTTTTGATGTGTTGGCTGTTGTTGTAATGTAGTAAACTTATCAATGTGGCGGTGCCGAATACGATAGATGAACGGGCGATTAACACGAAACGAGTGCTTAATCCGTGGGAAAGAAATGAGAATCATACTCTTTGTCTTAATTCAGCTAAGGCTATAGGATGTACGGTTGTAAATATTGGCAATCAAGATTTGGTTGAAGGGAGAGTAAGTTATTAACTTATTATTAAGTAGGCTTGTAATTGAATCGAACGGACACGAATAAAGCATGTTCATGTTTGGTTATGTTTGACTGAACAAAGGATCGAACACGAACAATTAACGAACGGGGTATCCTTGTTCTTGTCCGTTCGTAAAGAAAATGAGCATGTTCGTTTTCATTTATGTTCGCTCATTAACAGTGTTAATGAATGGTTCACGAACGGACATATCTGAACATAGATGAATGAACATAATTGAGCTAAAAACTAGTTAAAACTAACATGAAAAACAAAGTGTTGGGCCTAAAAGTTATTAAATGAATATATTAAAGAACACGAACTAACTAACTTAAAACAAATATCAACTAACGAACGCTCACGAACATAAATGAACGAACGCAAAAGAACGTTCACGTACATAAACGAACGAACGAGACATGAGTTTATCATCATTCGTTTAATTAAATCAACAAAATATTTGTTCATGTTCGTTCATTTATTAAATAAACGAACATTCACTTTGCGTTCATGCTTATTATTAAGGTTTATTTTTTAATTTGTATTAATAATTTCGCCTCTAGTTTTGAAAATATATTTTTTTGTTTTGTCAATTTTGCAGCCTCATCTGGTTCTTGGTCTTATTTCCCAAATTATAAAGGTGGGTTGTTATCAAATTGTTATATTTGATGCATATAATTATTTTGTTTGCTATTCATAAATTATTGTTACTACTTCAGATACAACTCCTGGCTGATCTCAACCTTAGAAAGACACCTCAACTTGTGGAATTAGTGGAGGACAACAATGTAATTTCTTAAGCTTTTCTTTTATTTGCAATTTCATTATATTTGTTAATATTTGTATTTATAAATCACATGCAGGATGTTGAAGAGCTAATGGGATTAGCACCTGAAAAAGTCCTATTAAAATGGATGAATTTCCATCTTAAAAAAGCCGGTTACAATAAACCTGTCACAAACTTCTCATCTGATTTAAAGGTAACAAAAGTTTGTATCTTATTAAAAAAATTGACTTGTGAACCGTTTAATATTTGGTTAATTTAATAGTATTGGTATTTCTGTAGGATGGAGAAGCGTATGCTTACTTGCTTAATGTTCTTGCACCCGAACATTGCAGCCCCGCCACGCTGGACACCAAGGACCCCACCGAAAGGGCAAATTTGGTACTCGAGCACGCCGAAAAAATGGACTGTAAACGTTACTTGGCCCCCAAAGATATTGTTGACGGGTCCACAAATTTAAATCTTGCATTTGTTGCACAAATATTTCATCAAAGGTTAAACATCGCGTTATCTGTAATATCTACATTCAAAAAGTTACGTTTGTTTTATAATTTTGGTATTTTAACTTTTATGATTTGTTTATATTGCAGAAATGGTTTATCTACGGATAACAAAAAGATATCTTATGCTGAGATGATGACTGATGATGAAGAAATGTCTAGAGACGAGAGATGTTTTAGACTTTGGATTAATAGTCTTGGGATTTCTTCGTATGTGAATAATTTGTTTGAGGATGTCAGAAACGGGTAAGTTTATATTATTTTTAGGGAAAATTTCATCCAGCAGGAACCAAGTTTTTAAAGTGTCTCTCTAAAGTCGGTTAAAGTTTTTTTGTTTCTCTAAAGTCACTCAACTTTCGTTAGGGTTTTTAATCTTGAGTAAATTACATTTTTCGTCCTTTGGTTACATAGAAAGTTTCACTTTTCGTCCTTAAACTAACGAAATAACAGAAATGATCCTTTATGTTTGTTTGTTTTCATAGTTTACGTTCTGTCTACTAATGTGAGTTAGCTTTTTTTGCTAAACCGATATATCTTGCACATGAGGGTTTTTTGGTCTCAAAAGGACGAAAAGTGAATTTTGCTATATACTTAAATGACGAAAAGTGAATTTTGCTATATACTTAAATGACGAAAAGTGTAATTTACTCTTTTCTGAAATTAAGTGAAGCAAGTAAAAGATATATGAATCTTGATTACTATTTAGTGATTTTTTTCTTCAAATTAACTTGAAATAGGTGGTAATAGTAACAAAAAAAAATTCAATATATTATAACCGAGTTCCATAATTGTTCGTTTTTAAGTAAATTTGGAAATTAAATAACTAAATAGTAACCAAGATTCATATATTTTTCATCTTGCCTCAATTTTAAAGTTTTAAACACTTACAAAAAAAAGGTATACAAGATTGGAACACTAATGAAAGTTAAGTAACTTTAGAGGAACAAAAAAGCTTTGAATGACTTTAGGAGACACTTGGAAAAGTTTATATTGTTAAATTTTAAACATGTTGAATAAACTATTAAGTGGTTGACATTGCCCGTTCATGCAGATGGACACTTCTGGAAGTTGTGGATAAGGTTTCTCCTGGATCGGTTAATTGGAAGCATGCAACTAAACCTCCTATCAAGATGCCATTCAGAAAAGTTGAGAATTGCAATCAAGTTATCAAGATTGGGAAACAGTTGAAGTTTTCACTCGTTAACGTAGCAGGAAACGATTTTGTACAAGGGAATAAAAAACTTATACTAGGTAAACTTATTGCAATATGAGACTTTTACTTGTTTCTTTCGCTTTCATTCTAAGACAAGATTATAATTTTTTGTGTTTTCATTTGCAGCTTTCTTATGGCAGTTAATGCGGTTTAACATGCTTCAACTTTTGAAAAACTTGAGGTCGCGTTCTTCACAGGGGAAAGAGATAACCGATGCTGATATTTTAAAATGGGCGAATAAAAAAGTGAAAAACACAGGACGGATGTCGCAAATGGAGAGTTTTAAGGTTGGATATAAAAAAAAGTTACTTTTTTTTAACTTATTACTCATGATTATTGATTATAAGTTTATAACCGATTGATTAATTGTTATGCAGGATAAGAGTCTTTCGAATGGTATTTTCTTTCTTGAGCTTTTGAGTGCAGTGGAGCCGAGGGTGGTCAACTGGAACCTTGTAACCAAGGGCGAAAGTGGTAATTTTTTGTATTTTCTAGATTTTGTATAAATCTTTAAATGTAGTTTTTGGTTGCTAATTATATGATATAATGGTGGTTACAGAAGAGGAAAAGAAGTTGAATGCAACTTACATAATAAGTATTGCACGAAAGCTTGGGTGCTCTATTTTCTTATTGCCCGAGGATATCATGGAGGTAAGTTAAAACAGGTCGATCTTGTAGATGTGACAATTTTTACTCGTTTACGGAAACAGTTCAATTTGGTTATGCTTTACCTTCAACAAGCAAAAGCACAAAAAAGAAAAAAAAATAGTATAGCTGAAATGGGTAAATTAGAACGGGTCAGTTTTGTAGAGGTGACCATTTTGACCTGTTTACTTAAACGGGTCAATATACCATGCTTAATCCCTAAAAGGAAAAAACACACAAAAAAAAATATGGATAAATTAAAGCGGGCTAATTTTGTAGAGGTGACCATCTTGACCCGTTTGCTGAAACCAGTCAACTTGGTTATTCTTTATTTCCAACAGACAAAAACACAAAAAAATATAGCTAAAATGGGTTGATTTTGTAGAGTTGACCATTTTGACCGTTTATTGAAATGGGTCAATTTGGTTATACTTTATCTCTTAACAGGCAAATACACAAAAAAAAAAAAATAGTAGCAAAAAATGTGTAAATTAAAATTGTCATTTTTGTAGAGCAAACCATGTTTACCCGTTTACTGAAATGGGTCAATTTGGTTATGCTTTATCTCTAATCAGCAAGAACACAAGTTAGCATAAAACCTTCTAAATCAATTTTATTTTGACTATCAGACTGTTACATAAATAATATAAACCTTTTGTAGTCATATTTGGCACATCAGTTACACTTAAAAAAGAGTGATTAACAAAAAGTGTTCAGGGTCGTCCCACCACGAACCGTTTCGATTCAAACCAAAAGTACATATTTTGACCCGTTACTCAACCCGCTCATATTAACAGGTGAACCAGAAGATGATACTAATGCTAACCGCCAGCATTATGTACTGGAGCCTTCTGCAATCAACAGATGACTCTGAATCATCACCTTCATCTATTGCAGCAACACCCGAAGCGTCACCAGCACCGTCTGTTAATGGAGATGAAGGGTCCGAGTTCTCCATGGGTGCTGAAATTACCAATTTGTCCATTGATGATGCAGCCTCTGATGATACTACAGCATCTTCAATTCATGAAAAACAATGATACAGTTTTACAGTGATATGTTACTTTTATTTGTAAGTATACAAAGGGAAGGCGAGAAGAAGGTATACATAAATTTTGGTAAGCAAAACAAGTTACAACAATGGGTTATAATTTTTTGTTTCTTTATTGAAATAAGTTGTGCATTCTTTCATACAATTAAAGTTGTTAAAAGATTTCTGTTATAATTTCAGATGTATGATAACATTCTGTATGGCTTAGTTTTGTATAACTTATTGTTAATACTTGTTCCATTCAAACTACCAACTCCAATACGCGTTTATGGGACTGAGAGCATTTATCCATGTGTAATGGTGTCTAAAATATATATTTTTGAGTAAATCTATACATAATAAATAACTATCCACCGTCACTTGTCACTACTCCGTGACCTTGATCTACCTTTTTGTAATTCTCTTATTTCATCTTTCATATTTGTAATGAATAAATCAACAATTTACAAAATTAAATGTTTATATTTTATATAACACAAACCGAGTTACATCTGAATAATGGGTAAACGAGCAAAGCCTATTATACTAAATATAAATCCTTGGTTCCTCGGACTCTGCGAGTCATTGTGGACCACCTTCTGCACTCGCTCCAAGAAGCGAACCGCCTCGGGAGCTAGGGATCCAAATGTGTCGAAGGCAAATGGAATGAACACGTGTTGATTCTCCAAACACGCTGTCTCATGTTTAGCAACCTTCCTAGATTCCGCCCTCAAAACCGCCTGTCCCGGTACGAAGCCACTGTCTCTCAGCCCCACCAACGGAGACCCCCCGGTGAGGTCTAACACACGCATGCTTACCCCCCGCCCAGCCAAACACAAGAACGTCCGCATGACGCAGGGTAGATCTTCCCTCTCGCGGATCAGTCAGAAAGTTAACAGGTGCCTCTTTTTTGGCTGAGATCCCGGCACGCCTAAGCACATCCCATAAGACATCTCTAACACAATCGTGACGATACTTGAATCCCGAAAATTCCTTACAGTAGAGGGCATGCTCACCAAATCTATCCAAACAAGCTTTTTTTACAAATGGGGCATGATTAATCTGGAGGGAAAAGAGGAATCATAAGCCGGTATTTAATGATGGCTCTGTATTCAACTGTCGACATCCGTTGCCCAAAACCTTTAATGGGCACAACAGTTAAAAAATACTGGGCATGAGCCCCCTTGAGACAAGCAAAAATTTCCTTTTGTCTCGGGGTGATCGAATCACTCCTTCAAATCATGTACGTGTTTACCATAAAGAGCACTCGCCAAGGTTTGTTGAGGTTTCTTGGGGGCGGTCTCCTTATCAGTAAAACCGCCTAGATCAAGGTTCGGGAAGTTGTTCCAATATTACCAAGTGCGAAAGAGTAGTCAGGATCTCCCCCCATAACACTAGCGCTTCGCAAGATGTGGTACTGCAATTTCCACGACTGGGACCTAGAAGCCACAAAGGTATATGCGGAGACATCCTTTGCCGAGAAAATTCCTAAGCCTTCGCAATGCATAGGGAAGGAAGCCAACCTCCACTGGAGGCCCCCAAAATGCGGTCCTCCGCACACAACAATATCTTCAGTTGCCCCCCGCAGGCCCGTATCAAAGATGGACACAACCTCTTTGACATGTTCAGGTTGACAGGTCAGGAGTCTAAACACTAACTTAGCAACCCCCATGAACGAGTGCAACAAAAGGAGCTCACTTTGGGGGTCCCTCAGGTCCGACATGCGTTTCATAAGTTCAACCGCCCTCAAAGCTCTTTTAGTTGCCAAAGATCGAATAAACCCTGCATCCCGACTAACCGCTCCCCCGGGAGTTTAACTCCTGTCACAGGCCTGCTAATCTCGCCAGGGAATAAACCCAGAACTTTCTTCGAATCATCACATGACGGCCAAAAAATCTCCGTTTTTCGAATATTAAGCCTAAGCCCTAAAGACACCCCCTTTGAGCGAATAATGCCCAAACGCTCTAGCAACCTCCTCAGCCTTACCAATGATAGTGCCATCGTCTATATTCCAAGCATGGAAGGGCAAGGAATAGGTCCTATGCACCCTAAGGATGAGCGGATGAAGGACCAACGCAAAAAGAAGAGGGCCAAGGTCCCGTTGCTGCACCCCAGTAAAAGCACCAATACGAGTATCCCCCACATATAAATGGGAAGATGGATGGACATCTGCAGCTAACTTCCCTGAGAGTGGGTCGTCCGATCCACTTCATTGAAGGCGTTAGAAAAATCAACAGTGAGCATAGCTAGGGACCCGTTAGAATGAAATGCGCTCAAAAACCTGTTAGCACTATGCAGTACCGCTTCTGCCCCATTAGGGATCCCAACCCCGAATTGGAAATCCCCTAGATATGCAGCCACATTTTTCCCTAATTTACGCATAGCGACTTTCGACACCAATCTTCTCCAAATGCCCCCCACTGCGATGGGTCTAATTCCATTGTTAGGTTTCAACATGGGGGGTCAACGATGCCGAAGCGATGAACTCCGCTAGAACTTTAGGACAAAATCAAAATGAAAGACAATTGATTTTAGTTTGAAACGAATTAGGTAAAACGAGAATTGATTTTTAACTCAACCACCCACTTTTGATAATGTCTTATCATAAATTACTGTTTTTATCATTCTAGGGTGGGAGCGAGCAGTGGTATGTGAAGAGTGTGGCAACACCACTGCCACTCACATGCAGATTGCAGTTGTTGACCAGTGTTGGCATTTAATATCTCTTTATTTTTTCCATTAATGAAAAAAAACAACACTTAGAAGAAAGTGTGTTGGCATTTAATATTTCTTTTATTTTTCCGTTAATGAAAAAAAATACTTGAAGAAAGTGTGATGTTGTCGTTGTCATTGTCGTTGTTGTGGCATATGATGAGGAAGAAAGTGTGATGTTGTTGTTGTGGCATATGATGAGAAAGAAGAAGAATCATGTGAGTTTATTTTTTGATTTTATTTATTTATGTGAGGGTCCTTTAATACATATTTATTTAATTTAATGTTTGTTCATAATTTAATTTCTTTTGAACGACAAATTTCATAAAATAACTAGCGGGAAACTAGCAAAAACCCCAAAAGAAGCAACCAACGAAATCAAAGGCAGAAAGAAAACCAACAAAATAAGCTATTAAAAAACCAAAAGTACCCAAGATCAACTTAGGGCTTTAAACCCTTCTTCTACAGTCTTGAAAACAAGATCTTCCATGCTCTAGAAATTCATCCCCAAGTCACGAGCCAAATTAATTATAGCATCAACCTCCTTTGTATTGCCACAGGCCGTTGGACAATCCTTAATAACATCATGTGAATCATCAAGTCTTTCCTCACTAACACATCATCCTGGAGATGCTCTTCGAGCATACTATTATCAATAATATCCTCCACCACCATAGGATCCGACGGGTTAATTTTAACATGTTCAACTACCAATTTATTATGTTTAACACAATAGTTAAAGTCCATTACCGAAAAAGACGGGACTTGTTACTCAGCAGCCCGGTTAACTGCACAAATACAAACAGAATCAGAGAGCGCTTCAAATACGTTCGTTTGGAGATTTGGACCCTGAACAACTCGAGTATAATTAAACCCCATCTTACTCTTGTTAACATCACTCGCGTTACCCATCGTACCTGAATTTTGATCCTTACTTGGAACCATAACCGGTTTATCATTACCACTTTTCCTTGATGATCTATTACCTGTAGTACTACCACGGACATTAAGACCAAGGCCTTTTGACACCGGGACATGCTTAGGTGGCCCGTTTGTGGTACCATTTACTTTGCGGTTCTTCCTAAAGAAAGGGGTAAATCGTCCAGTTTATCACCATATGAAAATTCAACAATGTTAGGAGTTTTTATATAGTGCTTATTGGAAGCCTTCTATGCAATCTCTTCCTCTAGTACACGTCTTTTTATTAAAAAATTTAAACAAGTAGCCAAACACACAACAATAGGAGCATATGGGGGGGGGGGGGGGGTTCCATTGGCAGGAAGCCTTCAAACACCAATACGAGCATTACGATTTGGACCATTCGGGTATTCTACCTCAACTTCATCTGGTAAGTTAGAGACGGTCTTTGCTTCAACCAACATATGTGCATACCCCATTTTACCAGTTTTACCCACTACATGAACTTGATTAATTTTATCCAACAACCTAGGAGCACCAATGCCACTAAAGAGTTTGTTCATACCTTTTTCCGTCCATAATTCCATAGGAACGCTATCAAAGGTAACCCACAAATGTATAGCTGATGGTTCTACTTTCTCAAGACATAAGCTTGGCTCCCATTTATTGAGAAAATGGGAACATTATTAATCATCCAAACATTGTTTTCTAGCACCTTATTCAACCCAATTGCACTCTTGAACTTGAAGAAATAATATCCAGCTGTATTCTTTGATATCCCAGCCAACCAAATCATAGATTTTCCATAGGTGTTTAAGACACAACGAATAGTATTAAAATCCATGGATAAACCTAGGTGTAATATACCAAAACGTTTGGGCCAATTTTGTCAAGTTATAAAAGATCAAGGACTAACAATGAAAAATCTGATTTTCTACCCCCTCTCGCTACGCAACAGGCCAGGAACAAGCCCGTTGCAATACGTGATGAAGCCTCACAAAACCCAACAAACGGGAAATTTCGTGCTACGCGATCAACTTATTCATTAAAGCATCGTGATATGCAATGACTAGGTTAAGTAACCGGACACACGTGGCAACCTCTGAATATGTTACTCTACGCGATGGCCCTTCAAACATGACATTGCATTATAAAAGGGGGGTGTACGACATCTTCGCTCCACACACCAAAACACTATTTACAAACCCAATATCTCAAGAATCGTGCCAATGTTCTGAAGCCCCGACGTTCCAACGGTTAATCCATAGTACACGAAGTAAAGAAGAAATGATGCCCGATCAAACTTAAGCTAGAAACTCTAAGTACCCGTGTAAGGTAGGGGTTCCGGTTAAGTTATATTTATTATATTGACTTAGGCCCTAGTTGGGGTATTTCCCAAACCTTGATCAAATTAAGTGTAAACATAGCTTTGCACATGCAAGGGATATAGTATAATGTTTCTTTATGATTAAGAAACATAAGTTTTATACAAAGGATATTCTCAAATTGATGTTCTTCTAAAAGAAGAAACCTAGCATAGATGTTTCTTTATGATGAAGAAACATAGTACATAATTGAAAAATAAATAAAAAAACTAAAGGTCTAAGTGTTTTATCCAAATAAATGATTTATCAAGATTAAAGATATGAAAAACAAACTTGAGGTCTGGAGCTAGATCGCTAATCTAGTTATTTACAAAAGGTTATTCTAGTACGATAGGTCCATGGCAACGCACAAAAAGAAATCAGGATTGTATTGATTATCATAAACAAAGGTGAATACACTCAAAATATTTATAACCCATTTGAGTCATTAATAGTTTGCATGGGGACCATTCGACCAAGTATCCCAAAAAACTTTATAAGCAAAACTAAACGCCGACCCTTAGGCTATCATATACGTATCTCTAGATCCTTATATATGTGGACAGTTGGTGGGCACACCTCACCACGCTTGATTATTCCTCATCCATGACGGGCCAAGTCCAAGTTATACATATAAACTAGAATATGTATATATCAACACAAGGTTGAGTAAGTTGTCATACGCCAACCTAATGCGGAAATGCCGGGGCGCGAATTGATTTTTCACAGCTCATAAGGTACTATCATGGAATTTTAAAGTGACAATATCTAATTTATTTTTGTGTACAACAAGTTACAAACAAGTACATCAAGTATAAAGAAATTTCAAAAGAAATCTAATTATGAAATAAGTTTTATCCTAAAGGTAATCACTAAGTGCTCTTCATCTTGATAGACAATTCAACATGATACTCCTGCAGATGCGTACAAAATATATTTTTGTCAACACGAAGTTGAGTGAGAAAATCACCGGTTTTAGAATACAATATAATAATATATAAATAAAGATAAATGAGCAAAACCGTTATTTGTGCGTATAATCAATCAAACTATAGCATATACACATTTCAAACAAATAATGATATATGGGCTAAACCGTTGCCATGCGAATCGGGCATTGGTTACCATGATAGAATAATTGAGTTGTCGGAGAAACCATTGTCATGCGATCGGAAGCCAACCACTACGACATGATGTGACTAATATGATGGACCTCTCCGAATGCGATAAATAAACCAAAAAGAAAATAACAAGTAGCAGTAGGCATTCAATTAATATACAACCCAAATATTAAAATTTTGCATTTGATAGTATATGTAAAAATGAAGTTTGATAGAATGTACACATAAGTCCCCAAAACATTGAAAATAAGTAAAATAAGAGAGTGATTACTCACTTGATTAGATGGGTGAGATACAAGTGATGATGATAGCATAACTAATGATTAAACCATTCGGGATGCACCGACAAGGATTCCTAATTTAATAATAACATAATATTATGAGTTATTTATAAGTTACATAGCATGAATTTAGGATTTTGATAATTTGAGTTATGTTTGTGATTAGAATGTTATTGATTGATCGATGGATTTCTATTATTATTATTATTGCAAAAACCTATATTATTGTTATTAGTTGTTGTAGGAACGATTACTTTTGTTAATTACAAAATACCATCAATTTATACTTGATAGAATGAATAACTAAACATTTTAAGTAAATAACTTTAATATCAAATATATTTATAATAATAATCTCTATCTCTATATATAATAAATGAAAACAGGTTCTGACACGTGTCACCACCACATGCATTTGGGACACGTGTCAGCCCTTCAATTCATTTACTAACGTGTTCATCAAACAGGTTGTCCACGCCTCTCTCCCACCAAGCTTCCTCTGAAAGCATCTCTCTGTTATCAAGAATTCAAATTTTGAAACAATCCTTCTCTCTCTTTCTCTTAATAAACCCTAGATCTCATTTTCTTTCCAAAACTGAACAACAAACTAGTGTTCTCTTCTTTGTTTCACTCTCTTACCACTTTTCATTATTATCAACAAATCAGGTCACCGTATTCTTTGATTCGGTAGGGCGTCTGGTTGATCTTATTATCTTACCCTGAAATCGAATGCCGACGATCTGGAGTTCCGGAGAGGTAAATTACAGGTATGACTGTATCTGCTCCTTTCTTTTCTTCTCCATCATACATCGACATTTCTTCTCTTTCAACCACTATCTGCTGTTGTGGAATAAATTACAGGTATGATTCTTCTATCCTTTCTTCTTTATTAACATTTAACTTTTATTTTTAAACCCTAATTTACTTCTACTTCACTCTTCCATCTCATATATCGGTTGTTTATAGGTACGATTTCTTCAATTTCTATTTTGTATCAATTTCCATGTTAATCTATTTTGAAAACCCCAAGTGAGATAATTGATTGTGTGCTTTTTTCCCCTGCAACCCTCCCGTTGTTGACCCGATGCACAGCCGATGACACGATCAACAGTTCCATGTTCTCGCCATCGTAGACATCGTTTGTGTGGTGGTTAAAGGTTGGTTTATGTTATTTTTTAATTTTTTGTTATTATATGACTTTATTGATATATGATGTAAACTTTATGCATCCACATTACTAATTGTATTTTTCAGGACCAAATGGTGAAGCGTACACCTTGTATCAATGCACGGTAAGTTTCCGTTCATTCACATTAGATGCATAATAATTATTAATCAATTAGGTGGTGGTGGTGGTGGTGGCTAACTTGATCCATAAATTTGTGCAGCCTCTAATGCTAAATGAAAAAAAGGAGATTGAAGAGGCTAGAAAATCTTTGATAGAAGCTAATTCTAGGAAAGATGTTTTGATTTATTTAATGTGCGTTTGAATTTTGTGCCATTGAATAGTGTTGGTGTTCATCCGGATATGATTTTAGACATTTTTTTTATTTTCAAGTAAGCTATATTATTGTTGTATGTATGCAGTTTTAAAAGATTTGGAGTGTTTGAATCTTGATTCGTGTAGAATTGGAGTTGAAGGATTTGTTCATTTAGTAGGTTATTATTTTATCAATTTTTTTATTATGTTAGTAAGGTTAATAAATTTATCAGTGATATTTGTTTCAATTTTTGGTGTTTTTAAGGTTCTATCTGTGGAATGTTCTATGAATATCTTTCCTTTGTCTAAGGTATTTTTTGCATCATATATATTTATATCATTTAATAGTTTTCTCTATTGTTTTTGGTATATTAATCTTTTGATTGTTGTGATTGCAATTTGGTAGGCTTGATTAAAACATATATTAGGGGATTCAAGGGAGATGGTACAAAATGTCTCATTTTCTCTCTCAAGCAAGTGACTCCTCAGCTAATTAATCAAGGTATGTTTTGATTTAGCAGTTATGTAAATATGTATGTAATGAATCATCGATCCAACCCTAAACTCGCAATGACATCACTCTATTGATAGTTTAGAGGTGTATTTTTAGGGCTATATGTTTTATCATTCCATCAATTTCTTAGTATTTATGTTCTAATTTATTTTCATAAAAGTATGGCAATTGCGTAGCATACTACGTTCAAGTAATGTAAATGATTGGCTATTCATATCTAAGATGCAAATTTTCTTGTAAGGCTATATATCTCTGTTGATTTGTTTTTATGAAGAACGTCTCAGTTTTTAGATTCGGTTTAGGTCTTCAAAATGATAATTAATTTTTTTTTGCTTATATTGATTTTTAATTTTTTATTATTGAGCATATGTTTTATGGGAGCAAAGCCTAACACTGCATTCTCGAGTTTTTAATTAAAAGAAAGGAAAGTGTAAGATTGGATAGGATGGGAGAAGAAAAGAAAGTACATGCATATAATACATTCTCAAGTTTAATAAAAAATGAAAGAAAGGGGAAGAAAAGAAATGGTTAATTATATTCATTAGTTTAAATGAAAGGAAATGAAAAGAAAAAAACACTACGTGAATATCGACCTTCGGCCACACATGTGGTCTGGGCGATTTGCCACACTTCGGCTTAAATGTGTGGCTAAAAGGTCTTTGACCATGTTTGAAAACCTTCCAGAATGTTTTGGCCACACATTATTCTTCACGTGACCATTCTATACCTAGTCAGGTACTTTTCGCCATACTTTGAAAAAAACTGTGACAAAAACTAGCCACATTATAAAAACGTGTGGCGAAATGTGACCTACAGTCATAGTTTGTTTGATCTTTGATACATGTGACCAAAAACACATGCATTAGCCACAAACTGTGACATTTAACTAGCCACATGTTTTAATAGTGTGGCCAAATTTGACAAACGGCTACTGTATTGATAAGAGATGTGTCTAAAAGGTAAAAGATATAGCCACTTATATTACGTTGTGTGACCTAATGTCACATTTTCTAGCCACATTTTTAATAAAGCGGCGAAATATGACGAACAACCATTGTATCTATTAGTTATGTGGCTAAAAATCTTAAAATATATGGCCACTTACATGACGTTGTGTGACCAAAGAGTAGTTTACTTTTATTTTTCATAAATTTTTTATTGTCACGGATACACTTATTATGTGTGGCTATAAGTTATAAATGGTCACACTAAAATATTTTTAAGTGTGTCCAAATGTAATTAATGGCCACTTATACGAGGTTGTGTGACCATAGAGTATCTTAGTTTTGCTTTTTATAAGTTTTTTATTGTCACGGATAAACTTATTATGTGTGACTATAAGTTATAAATTGTCACACTTAAAGGATGTTTTAGTGTGTCAAAATGTAATTAATGGCCACTTATACGAGGTTGTGTGAGTACTTTAGTTTTGTTTTTTATAAGTTTTTTATAGTCACGGATACACTTATTATGTGTTGCTATAAGTTATAAATTGTCACATTTAAAGGATGTTTTAGTGTGTCCAAATGTAATTAATGGCCACTTATATGAGGTTGTGTGACCAAAGAATATCTTAGTTTTATTTTTTCTAAGTTTTTTATTGTCACGGATACACTTATTATGTGTGGCTATAAGTGATAAATGGTCACACTATAATATTTTTAAGCGTGCCCAATCGTCATTAATGGCCACACGTTGATTTGACGAGTGGCGGCGTCATCATTGCCTTTACAGTTTCTTCTGCCGCCAAATTCAAATTGTCAGGGAGATGTACCGGCGGTTTCCGATGGTGTTTAAATACTAATCACAATCCACAATCACAATCACAATCACAATCCATAATCAGAATCCACAATCACAATCACAATCACAATCCACCTTTCTTCCGATTATAATTTCCGTTAATGGCTGCAGCTTGGCTTGAACGTGCACTGGGTGCTCAAGCTCCCATCTACTACGACCCCACATTTTTCACCATACGATTCCACTTTTTTTCCGGCGCCGTCCGGAGGAATCAAAGGGTGAGGTATATTGACTATGTCAACCCTCAAACCTTCACGTACCAACAACTTAACCGAATGGTTAGGTGGCTTGGGTACACGACTGCTGATTATTTCAGCATTGAAATGGTAGTGCCGGGAATCGAGGTGGCGTACATCGAGTTGAACGACTTGGAGGACTTCAAGGCGGTGTCCGTTTATGGGGCATTCCATTCTCAGGTGAACCTTCGCCTCCATAGGTTTAGGGACTCCACCTACACATCGGACGACATGTGGGAGAGGATCATGCCCTCTCAAACTCCAGAAGAGAATCCGGATGTAGATTCGGATACGGAATCTGATGGCAGGACTCCAGAATCCGATGTAGATTCCGATATGGAATCGGATGCTAGGAGTTAGTTTTATGTAATTTGGTTTTCTATATTAATGTAAATGTAATTATTGTAAATGTTATTATATTTTGGTATTAATATGTTATGTGAATGTTATTATTATAAATGTTATTATTAACTGTAAATGTTATTATTATATTTTGGTTGCGTTTTTTAAGCGTAGTTGTTAGTGTGAGTGAATAACAAAATAGACCTAAAATTTAATTTTTGGTAGTTGAGACAGTAATTTGTTGTAGTTCAGTTGATTTGTAGCGTATCTAGTAAGATAAACTAGTTTTTTTATTTTAATTAACTTGAATGTAGGCTATTATTACATAAATATATTTCAAAGATTTTCTAACAGGTATTAAAAGCGTACAAAGCGTGTGATATACTAGTTTTTTTTTATTTTAATTAACTTGAATGTAGGCTATCATTACATAAATATATTTCCAATATTTTGGACAGGTAGTAGGTATAAATGTAATTAATTTCCAAAATTAATTAGCTTCTGTGCGTTTCCAAAGCGTGTGGAAACCATTTTGCAGGTAGTATGCAGTTGTACACTCAACAACCAACTATATAACAACTGAGACTTTAATGACCGCAATAAAACTGGTGACTGAAATTTATTACACTTCTATATATGTTATGTGAATTCCAAACTTGGCCAAGCAGAAAATATCTAAGGTTTCCACAGATCTTAAACTTTCCAAAGATGTTAGATTTTGATAAAATCCTTTCCAAAACTCAATGCCGTCACCAAATCTTAAATCTAAGATTACTGGTGATGGCATTGAGTTTGGAAGCGGTTTTTCAAAACTCAATTTTATTTATTCAAAGGCTTCTTCAAAGTCTGGAGGGTCCAATTTTGGTATGCAGGTTAGTGAAAAGAAGGGCATAATGGTCTTTTTTTATAAAATGAGTTGATAATGTTTTGCAGGAAACCAACTGTTGAAAAGTATGTTGAAACATAACCAAATAGAGGTTGTGCAAGAAACAAAACCATCAGACGAGAAATGATGCATTTTTGGGCTTTCTTTGTATTAATGTAACTTTGATATAGCACGAGTCAGTTATGAGTGTAATGACTTTATTGATCTTAATATGGTACACTACAAGTCAATTGTGACTTTTATCGATGTAACATGATGTATGTTTGAACTTGACACCAATTGATCAAAATAGCCAGAAGATGAAATGAATTTAACAAACCGGCATGTATGTATAAGTAGTAATAGTATTAAAAACAACCAATATTTCTTTAGTTTGAATTAATAAGTACAAAGTAAAGAAGGAAGATATCATGTATCACAACTATATTTAAACTTTATTTACATCTAACTAGCCGAACGAACACAACTGCTGGATCGACAACCCCGACATCGGTGTCAATCTCCATTACGAATAGTTGTAGGCTTTTTCCCGGGCCACCAGTAATCATCCGGGGACTCATTACGAAGCAGTTGATTTGGTTGTACAAGTGGCAATGTATTACCCTCATGAGGGAAAGTTACCGTACTAAATTCCTCATTGACCTCGTCATACGAATGACTATAATTCTAGGGTGGAGTCATGAGGACAACATGCTTTTTTCTATCCAGCTGATCATGAACATAAAACACCTGGCGTGCTTGCGAGGCCAATATGAACTGATCATCCTTGTGGCCAAATTTGTTTAGGTCGACCAACGTGTAACCAAGAATATCATGTTTGACATGTTTACGGTCAACCCATTGGCACATGAAAACCAGAATTCTTTTAGTATGATAATCTAGGACCCATATCTCTTGCAAAACCCCAAAATAAAAGTTTTGTCCATACGTCACCACGTCTTTGTTGATGTGCATGTCATCCGCCTCTACACCAACCCCGCCGTTCTGGTAAACTCTACCATCATGAGATTTTGTACGAAATTCAAAACCGTTGATGTCGTACGAGTCGTATTTGTAAACGTTGTTGTGTGCTCCGTGTGCAATCCACTTTACGTTTTCCGATACAGAACCTGGGGAGCCTGCTAGCTCTCTTTCAACCTGAATTTCATTACAAGGATTAGATTCTTCACCTACATTGCAGAAACTATAAAAGAATTTTAAAAATTATAGAAGACTTAATAAATTGATCTACCTTGTCGCGTAACCAATCACCAAACCTTAAAGTATGCTCCTTCTCCAGCAATGCTTGTCGTTTACCAGGCATTGGGTTTTTCAAAGAGGTCTTGTGTTGTCTGCAAGTAAGAGTATAATATATTGCGAATTAATATATATATATATACATACACACACACACACACACCCACACACACACACACACACACATATATATATATATATATATATATATAATTTTGGGTGCGTTTGCTTAGCGTTTTAGGTTTTTAGCTTTTTTTTTGCCTTTGAATGTCTCGCGTAACTACCGTACGTTAAGGCATTAGCGTACAGTAACTGCACCATATATATATATATATATATATATATATATATATATATATATATATATATATATATATATAATTTAGAGTATATATGTTAGTAATACTTACTCGATATATGGCGCTATTTCATGCGTATTCTGCAGCACATAGAAATGTGCTCTCTTGAAAAGATCAGGAGAAACTTCAACTGATTTAACGCATGTGACAGGGATTGTCTCCCCATTATCATCATGCTTATCATGTGGAATACCAACAGTACTCTTGATGTTTTTTTGGTATTCGCTCAGAAACTCGATTGTTTCTTCCGCAATGTTCTCCTCAGCAATGCACCCTTCTGGATAAGTTTTGTTTCGCACATGCCCTTTGATAACCTTACACCTTTCAAAGGGATACATCCTACGAAAGCATGGTGGCCCACATAATTGTATCTCTCTAACAAGGTGCCCGGTTAAGTGAACCATAACATCAAAAAATGATGGCGGAAAGTACTTCTCAAGCAGGCACAGTGTAACTATTTGCTCTTCCTGCATCTTATCAAACTCTTCTACAATGATTTCTTTGCTACAAATTGACTTGAAAAAAATAAAACAAAGCCTGATTATAGCATTTCTCATTGGTTCTGGCATGATGGACCGTATTGCAAGGGGCAGAAACTGTTGCATAAGCATGTGATAATCATGTGATTTAAGGCCTTGTTGCTTCCTTTCTTTAAGATTCACCAAACTAGAGAAGTTAGAACAATACCCTAGTGGAGCCTTCAGTTTATACAGTGTTTCAAGAAACATGTCTTTTTCTTGCGCTGATAATGTGAAGCATGCTGCAGGCAGTTCTGTATTGATGCCTTTTGCTTTCGGTTGCAACTCCTTTTTAATCCCTAAAAGCTTCAAATCCTTTCTAGCTGCCAATCTGTATTTTGTCCTACCGGGAATGTTCAGCAACGTCCCGACAATACTTTCTGCCACATTCTTTTCAACATGCATCAAATCAATACAATGTTGGACAGGTAAATACTTCCAACAGCTGAGCCGTTGGTACCATATGTTGAACTTCTTCCAATATTGGTGCGACGTTGTGTTATCCCTTTTCTTCTTACTCCCACTTAGGGATTCAGATCCCTTTCCCCATTCATTGTTAATGTTTTTGACCTCGTCATATATCTCTTCCCCTGTCATAGGCTCTTTAGCGGTTCTCATCTCCTCTTTTCCGTTGAACGTCTTTGTTTGTTTTCTGAAAGGGTGGTCATGTGATAAATACCTTCTGTGGGCAGCATAACTCTGCTTCTTTGTGTGATAAATTCGAACACACTGAGTGTCGCCCCGACACACTACACAACCTTTGAATCCACTATAAGGGCAACCACTTAGTGTACCAAGAGCAGGGTAATCATTAATCGTCCATAACACAACTGCACATAGTGTAAACATTTCTTGTTTATATGCATCATATGTTGGCTCCCCGACCTCAAATAAAGATGCTAGATCGTCAATTAAAGGCTGTAAAAACACATCAATATTGTTTCTTGGCACTCCGGATATTAATAAGGAAAACATGATAAATTTTCTTTTCATACACATCCAAGGTGGAAGGTTGTAAATGACTGCTAAAACAGGCCAGACACTGTGGTTTCTGTTCCCTCTATGTACGTCGACCCCATCAGTGCAAATCCCTAGACGAAGATTTCTCGGTATCGGAGTACCTGTCATCTATGGCTTTCCATGCTGGTGAACTAATGGGTGGCGTAAAATACCGGGTTTATTGGTACTCGTGGCGTGCCATGTTAAATTCTCTGCTGTGGTCTTTGATTGAAAGAGGCGCTTGAATCGTGGAATAATGGGAAAGTACCACAGTACCTTAGCGGGCGTGTTTATGTAAGTTTTGTTAGTCTTCTCATCCACCTTCCACCTTGACTTGTTACAAACTGGACATGCTTCCAAATCCTTGTAATCCTTATAGTAAATAATGCAGTCATTGATACACACATGTATCTTTTCGTTTCCTGAGCCCATTTCCTTCATCATCCTTTTTCCCTCATATATATTATTTACCATTTCGTTATCTGCAGGTAGCATCGTTTTCAACAATTTCAGAAGTTCATCAACGAACTTATGAGATACCCCGTGATTTCTCTTCAAGTTGAGTAGTTGTACTAATGCAGAAAACTTGGTGAAGTCAAGACATCCTTTATATAGGGGCTTCTCAGCGTCAACAAGTAGTTGTAGAAACTGTTGATACTTCATGTCGCCTTTGAAATTATCTTTTGTAGCATTTACCATTTCTACAGTTTCACTGGCATCTGTTGGAATGTTGGTGTCAACAAACCCATTATTATTATTATTATTATCATAATTAGTTGGAATGCAGGTGCAGGAAAACCCAGTAATATGAACATAATTAGTTGGAATGTTGGTGTCGGCTTCTCCATGTTTTATCCAAGTAGTATAATTCGTATCAATTCCAAACCTGTACAAGTGATGTTCTACCTCGTCTACACTAAGAGATACGTGGTTCAAACACCGAACACATGGACATGAAACAGAAATTGGTGGTGATGTCTCCTTGCAATCACGAACTGCAAAATGTAGAAATGCCTTAACACCATCTCTGTATGCTTTACTGCACCTGTCGCCTACTGACATCGAAAACTTATCCATTTTCCAAGAATTTTTTTATTAACCGTGTCATCAATGATATATATATATATATAGATATATACTAATTAACGCCAATAAATGTAACTGACTAAAAGCAAAAATATTTGGTGCTCACCTGAGATTAATGAAGCTGTTTGGTAGGATTGAGATTGATGAGAGTTCAATAAATACACTAGCAGATCATTTATTAGGGTTTGGTCAATACTAATTGATTTGTGAGTCTTCCAGAAGATAACTCGATTAATTGGCGGGTAAAAATGAAAATTTTAAACTTCTAAATTTCGTTATATAAATATTAGATGAGGTTCTATTACGTTCTCAGGGTGTAGCTCAAACGGTTGAGACGCTTGTGATTAAACATAGATTGCAAATATCGTGGGTTCGAAACTCAGGAGGGACATATTTTTATTGATTTTTGATAATAACCTCTTTTTAATGAAATATTATAATAACCTCTTTTTAATGAAGTAAATACATTGTGATTTTGGAAACACTCAAACTAAACTACGGAAACACTCAAACTAAACTACTCATTAAGCCTTTAAATGCGTTCAGAAACATAAAAATACATTATAATAGCTGGTCTAAAATCATAACAAAGTTTATTAGCTTTTAATTACAAAACTAATTAAAAGCCCTAAAAACAACAAGAAGCAAATAAAATATAATATCTTCACTTTTTTTTCTGATTCAATCCTTGAAGCTACACTCCTTGCAAGTTGATTTTCTAATGACTTATTTGCCCTCATCAAGATAGGAATTATGTCTGTACATCTTGTGCACACATCAAATCTTGTGGACGAAACACAATCAGACCATATAATCACATTTTTTGCCCTAAGTTGAAAAAAATATAGGGTTTATGGTCAGCAATTGTAGATGAATTCCAACTTTATTTGCAATTTAACTAACTTGAGATGCACAATTGTAGAACCTCCGACCTGGATTTTTGGTGGTGCTCGATGTTCTTTGAATGGCTTCTTGACCACAAAAACAATAAACCTGAGATCGATTGCTTCTGTTACTGGATGTGGTCATCCTCGATGAGATTTCTTCCATGGTGAAAAAGGAGTTTTTATTGAAAACAAAATTAGATATATAAGTATATATATATAGGAGGGTTTAGAAAGGAGTTGTTGTACACATGCTTTTTATTACCGTTTTAGGATATTTATATATGTCTTTGTACAGTAGCGGGTTGCAAGCGTAACAGACTCTTTTGAACAATTATATTACATATTTTAAGCTAATTGATTACACACATTTTTAACAAAGAAAGATGAGAACCATTAATCTATATTTACCATTCATCAAAATATGCATCACAAAAAGTACCCTTAATTACAATACATAAAACATGTTAAGAAAGCATTTTAAGATAATATATATTTACCATTCATCAAAAGATGCCATACAAAAAGTACCATTAATTACAATACATCACAAAAAAACCAAGACCAGCAAAGCTAACATCACCATCACTCCGCCTTATCCACAGTCTCCGCCCCCATCTCCTTAAAACTCATGTTGGTTGACACCATAGTTATGGTGTCAACCAGGGTCTCACACACTGAGTAGTAGCATTCAGACTGTTGTTGCTGATAATCAGAAACCATTGCTCGAAACTCAATGTCGTCTTCCCACAACATGAGGTTACATGATTAGAAGGTGTTTGTTTTTTCGGCTGCAAGTGTAGCCCTAATCGCTTCGACTTTCTTCAACAAAGAGCCGTCTTTCTCTTTCTGAAAATCCATCGTTTTTTTTCACTATGCCTTCAAGGTTTTCTCAGAAGAATTCATTTTGAGTATATCTTTCTGAAATTGTTAGTGTGATTGAATAACCAAACTTAATGTAGTTAAGTTTGATTTGTAGTAAGATATAGTAAGATCTAGTAAGATATAGCTTAACTTTAATGTAGGCTATCATTACCATAATATTTTTCCCGGCATTTTTGACATGTGACATATAATTGTGATCAATTAATTATGAGAGGTGATATAAATGCAAGTAATCTCTAGATTAAACAAAAACACATGAGACAATTTGGTGCGTTTCCCAAGCGTGGGACACCCTTTTGTTTTTTTAATACAGTTATTATTCGTCTGTGAGCATTTTAGTTATATATACCTACACTACATTTGTGAAACTCATATACCTACATAATTTTAAATTATTTTTTTAGTTAATAATGGATTGCTCGTCATTATACCTACAAGACTGCCCTCAGAAGGCGAATTGAGGCTCAAATCGAGGTAGATAAAGCTTGTCGGGAAACTCTTACTGAATAATTTGTAAAGACTAGCAACAGCTTGGATGCCATGGATCTCGTTACAAAAGTTCTTACGCGGATGCCCGCTAGTTGTATCCGAGATCTTGCTGTTTTGTTTATGGTTGATGTAGGACAGAGAGAGCTTGACGAGTTAAAACTTTTGGGCAAGGCAATTCTTGAACTGAATTGCTCAATGTAATTTAAGTTGAAGTTTCTTATGTCACTCAGAGATTAGTATGTGATGGTGTTTCATGGTGTGTTTTTATGTGTGTCACTTAGAGATTAGTAGTAATA
Source organism: Bidens hawaiensis (assembly GCF_021521415.1). NCBI lineage: Eukaryota > Viridiplantae > Streptophyta > Magnoliopsida > Asterales > Asteraceae > Bidens > Bidens hawaiensis. Next base: position 200,467 of record NW_027493372.1, on the reverse strand, counting down.
AAAATTGTATGTTTGTGATGGTGTGTTTATATGTGTGTTTTGGTAAAAATGAAATTTGTTGGTTATGTGCTAAAACATTGATTCAACATGTAACTATTATCTTAAAGTGCATTACAAACTGATAACAGAAGTCCATATCATAATAAGTATCTTAAAGTACATAGCAGTCACTTTTGAAATCATTCAAATTTGAGACATTGTTTTCTTGACCTGCATCACCTGCATCATTTTTTACGACAACCAAAGATGTAATATGTTCAACTGTGATTATAATTAAGCTGGTATATAATAAAGCTGGTACATATATGATATACCTTTCTGAGCAGCCACTGGACCACCAACACCAACATCTGAATCAACTGCATCACACAGATGTAATAAGTTTAAAAGAACATCATAAGTGTTTTAAGAGCGTTTTAATTATACTAATAATTAATTTAACCCAAATACCTTTTAGAGCAGCCACTGGACTACCAACACCAACATCTGAATCTTGTGTTTTAGGGACCACATTATTAGTGAATCTGTTTTCCCATTCACAACATCTAGCAAAGATATTCTCATTTGATGGATGTCTATCCTTTCCTTGACGGACCAACTCGTTGATCTCGGAGCAAATTTTATCAAATTTCTTCAACTTGTTATCCATTGCCTTATTCCAATACTGTAAAAAGAAAATATAGTTTGGGTTAATTCAAAAACATTTTCAGTTTATCCCATCCAGTTGTAATTGAGTTAAATAATAGTCAACAAGCACGATAGGCATTTGCAAACTTAAAGGTGAATAATCACTTACATAATCATCCAAATATTGTTCAGCTGTTTGATCGGCATTATGTGTTTCAGATGCACTTTGACCATCTGTTTTTTAATTACATATAATGTTGTATTACATAAATGCATGTAGAGATAAGAGATATGCGAGTTTTTTATAAGAAAATAACAAGTTTAATACCATGTTCTTGTTTCTCCTCAGCTGCAGTGTTTTCTTCAACTCTAGGCTTACCGACAGCACTAACCGTCACAGCAGCAGTAGCAGCAGCCGCAGCAGCGGTCTCATCAAGTCTCTTCCCGGCAGCACTAACTGTCACAGCAGCAGTATCAGCAACAGCAGCATCAGCAGTCTCATCAAGTCCCTTCCCGGCAGCACTAACGGTCACAGCAGCAGGAGCAGCAGCAGCCGCATCAATCCCTTTCCCGTCAACACTAAACGTCACAGCAGCAGCATCAGCAACCTCAGTAGCATCTTCTTCTAAGGGTGGACCATTATTCTCCAAGTATTTTTTCCATCTTATTAAGAGTAGTTGTTGTTATGTAGTTGACTGCAGGCGTTGTGACGGAGTCCCAAATAGACCATATTTTTCTGGTATACATGTGTGTAAAGCATCACAAGGAAGGTGATCGGACCGTTGTATTGAATGTTGATACCTCTCCATTCTTCCTTTGTCGTTTTCTAGTTTTCAATAACATAGCTGCACCAGTCCATATTTGGAATATCGGAGGTTTTATCAATTGCGGTGATGATACGTTGATTGACTGTTGTTGATTTTGTCACAAATCCTATAAAGGTGTTGACCAACACAAGGAAATTAATCTTAAACAGTTCACTAACTCCTTGATCCGCGGTCAGTTTGTCTTTCACATGCTTTATACTTATTCTTGCTTTTGTCGGGAATTGAGATTTGAACAAATCTGTAGTAACATCTTCCCCCAATCTTGGTCTACTCTTGCCTAAAACATGAATCTTACCCATTGGTATCCCCAACACTTCATGTACTTCTTGTGGTGTTATCTTAATAACGCCGCTCCCAATGTTCAATTCATTTAAACGGTTATTATAGTTCATGAGCAACCAATATCCCAAAGTTGTTGGAGTTTGGGTTACTTGAAGTCTTAACATTAACCCGAAACCCATTTCTTCTACACAAGTTTTTTGGGCAATGGTCATTGCCTTCAGTGCATCAACAATATTAATAGGTGCACACCTATTCATCAATTTTTTGTCTACAAATTCAACAAAAGGTTGTCCCCTCTCGGCTGGCTTCTTTTCTTTAATGGCTCTCTTTTTCGGACGCTAAAAGTCCGGGCCAGAGGTGCTGGGTTCCACCTGTTTCCGCTTTGACAACAACCTGTCGATTTTTGTGTCAAGGTCTGAATCAGAGTCTGCTTCCACAACATGTTTTGTTTTCCCCACCGGAGCAACTTTGTGTTCCTTTTATCAGTCTTGTTTTTTGCTTTAATGGCTCTCTTTTTCGGACGCTGAAAGTCTGGGCCAGAGGTGTTGTGTTCCACCTGTTTCCGCTTTGACAACAACCTATCGATTTTTGTGTCAAAGTCTGAATCAGAGTCTGCTTCCACATCATGTTTTGTTTTCCCCACCGGAGCAACTTTTTTTAGTCTTCCTTTTATCAGTCTTGGTTTTTCAACAACTGAATCACATACATACAATAAAACACGGGGGTAGGGGATAACAACACGAATCACAAGGAAACAGAAAACTCTTATAAAACATCACAATGATAAATTCTCATACCAAAGCCATAACACGCTAATCATACGCATATAACATGCTTTAATATTATACATAGATTTAAAAAAACAAGGATATGTATTACAACAACAACACGCTTATCAAACGTATTAATACATAAGAAGATTCAAACAAATGCTTACATTTTAAGATTAAGTAAACCTAAAACGCTAAGATTCATAAAGTAACACCTGTTCCATCTTCATTCTGAGACCTATCGTGCTTTTGCTTCGTCCTTGGTTCCGTTCCAGAAGTAGATGAGTTAGGGTTCTGAGACCTATCGTGCTTGTACTTGTGCTTTTGCTTCATAGTAGAAACGAATCGTCGACGGTTTTTAGGAATTTTGACTTACTTATCCACGTTCCAGAAGTAGATGAGTGACTTACGAGGGTAGTTATTTGACCCTTTTAAAAGAAGGCGCATGCTTTTAAATTTTAATCGTACGGTTAGTATTGTATAGTAGCAATATATATATATATATATATATATATATATATATATATATATAATATTAGTGGGTGGTGGTGGGTTCAGGTGGTCATGATGGTGGTGGACGGTGGCGGACGGTGGCGGAGGTGCGGTGGTTCGTGGTGGCGGAGGTGCGGTGGTTCATGGTGGCGGATGTGTGGTGGTGGTGGGTGGGTGGGTGGTGGTGGTGGTGGTGGGTGTTGGTGGTGGATGTGTATAAATAAATGTGTATATATTTATATATAATATTAGTGGGTGGTGGTGGTGTGGTGGGTGGTGGTGGAGTGTGGTTAGTGGTTGGTGCTGGGGGTCGTTGTGGCGAATGTGGGCAGTGGTGTGTAGTATGATTGTGGATATGTAATGCATGAGACAATGACGGTGCTATCCCGTATGATGACCATGATGATTGGACCAATTATGACGAGACGATGCTAATATAACTACCTGGGTTGGTGGTGGTTATCATATTGATGCTGCTAACCTATATATACGGTTTGCTTACGCCAACCCATACGATGGCGACTGTAGCTCGTACGACGAGCATGACGTCTATGATGATGATCACACATATATATGATGAGGACCAATTATATGTACCTATATGACAATACGCCACACAGGCGCGCGCGCACACACACAAACACACACACACATATGTTGATGATAATGGTGACCCCAATGTTTAATGACATGTAACCCGTATAATCGACGACGACCATGATAACGTATACTTTGGTCATACTGATGGTAGCATGTACGACTGATGATGTCGTTTGATAACGACAACAATTCATAAGATGGTGCCGACAGTGATCGCTAATATTGAGCGTTTTGTTTATGATAACCCATACGATGCTGACTACATCCCGTACATGGCAATCGGATGATGATGATGATGCTGATGATGATGGAGATGTGTGACGATGATGACGACACTGATAGCGAGATATATGTTACCCGTATGATCAACGCCGATTACGATAGCCTATACAATGACCACGTTGATTTCCCGCACGTCTGATGATGATGCCGTTTCATGGTGATGGTGATCGATGATTATGATGATGATAACCACTATAATACATGATAACGATGATAACTTTATGATGTTGATCATCATCATAACACATATGGTGATGATGATAACCTAGAAGACGATAATGATACAAAACTACATATTTGAAATGATAACACTAGAATGTTATGAGCCTCTCTGTTACGAAGTAGTAAATCTTATCCAGAAAATCTTACTAACGGTTAAGATAATACTTCAATAATGGATAAAATTTTAAATTTATTTAAAAAATACGATTTATTAAACGAACTCCTCTTTTAACAAAATTTAATACCGGAATGTTAGAAAAAAACTAAAAGTAAATGTTTTTATACTATTTTTAAAAAGTTATAAAACAAAAAACCAAAATATATAAATAATTAAATGTGTAGAAATAAATAAAACCAAAATTCAAAACCCTTTTAACTTCAAAACCCTAAATCGACTTCTACTTCGCTTTACTGTAATTCGTAGACATCGCTTATCCTGGTAAGAACATAAAAATGTCACGTCTCAATAATGGAGTTAAGTTCCTGGTAGATATCGAAAGCGATTTCATGAGTAGGATGGTATGTTAATATTGTTATCTGGTTAATTTTTTTTATGAAACATTTTACAGTTTTGCAACATATACATTCTAAGAACATTTTTTGTGTTACTTATAGCTCATTCCTAAAGCTGTTCAACCAATGTTTGCTGACATGAAATCGAATACCGGCTGTTGTTTGATTTACGATCAAAGTGGTAGAACGTTTTCTGTTGTTATAATCAAATTACTTGATGACTTTTATTTTGGAACCGGTTGGACTGAATTAATCAGAGAATGTTGTATAGAAGCTGGAACATATGTTGTTTTTGAGATTAAACCAAGATCTATGTTGAATATGTTTTTACTTTCAAAAGAAACGTAAATGATCAATCCGGTACTATGATATGTATTCTAGTCAGAACCCGACACGTCCATTACTTGGTAAGTTTTAAATTCTGTTTTTAATGATTGTTTCCAAATTCAAATGTCCTTTAATTAACATGTTTAATAGGATTTCCCTGAGTGGTACGCGATTCAAGAATTTGGTGACAATTACATGAATTCGCTTTTCGAGCTTATTGCTCCAGATAGATATATGTTTAAAGTTTCATGTCTTAGGGATGGAATGGGTTGTAGGTTAGAGGATGGATGGAATGAGGTTTTTAAACAAACCAACTTGAAAGGTGGCTCGTTTGTTGTGTTTGAAATCATATCAAATAAGACATTTCATATTAATGTCTTTCATGAAGATGGCATAGAATTTATCCTTCCTGGTCCAAATCAGCTGTTTCTCAACTATCAATCAAGCAATCAAGGTAGTTCCTCCCAAAACCCAATTCATCTTGATGAGCAAAATGATGACTCTAAAATCGTCTTCCACATGAACGTCACCAAGAAATTGGTAAATTGAATTTTTAAATTTCTTTTTTATTTACAAGTATATTTGAAATTTGCTTTTCACAGCGTCTTCCGCGTCACATTGCCACCAAGATTGATGCCTATGATGGAATGCCAATCTCTTTGGTCAATCCCGGAGGTCGTAAAAAAAAATGAGACTTCATGGTGAACTGTCGGACCTGAAATTCAGATATCGGTTACCAAAATGGAAAAATTTCAAGGTGGAAAATGAAATACAGATTGGTGATAAGTGCAGATTTGAATATGACTTCAATGAAGCTACTTTGTTAGTTTAAAAAGTTGATTAGTGATTTGGTGATATTTGGAACATTTGGGAAATATTTGGTGACGTGTTTGGTGAATTTTGGAACATTTGTGATTTGGTTGGTTATTTGTATATGTATGGTTGTATTGATACACTTTTTAGTTTATTGTGTTGAATGTTGGTTGGTTAATTAGCTTTTAAATGCTTTAATTTTATAGTTTCTTGTATCATCTATTTTGTTATTCACTCTTATTTTTGTTTCATGGAATGTATTGTAATGGTGCCTTTTGTATGAAAACTTTTAATGAATGGTAATTATGGCTAAATCTAAAAATAAAACAAAAAACACATTGTTAAAAAACACTATTACGCTTGTAACACGCTAATGTACATAAACATATATAAATATCCTAATACGCATAACACGCTTATCCAACCATCTTCTGTCAAAGTGCCTATTTTCAGCCACAGGTTCTCTGCCGTAAAAACTATGCCAATAATTAATCTATTGGTTCTTAATTAAAAGGGAGGCAAAACTCAAAAAGCTCCAAAATATTGGCTCCAAATATTCAAAAACTCCAAATTACATTTAACACTCCAAAAATCAAGTTACACTACAAATTATCAAAAATTTTCCACTCCACAAATTAGCCAAATTATTAAAAAAACAATCGAAGATGAAGCTTATAGATGAAAGAATCGAAGAAGAACGCTATTTCGATGAGGAAGCCAACTACGATGACGACGCTCAATCAGACGACACTGAAGGCTACTCCAGAGAGGAAGCCAACGACGATAACGGTCAACCAAACGATGTTATAGGGACGATGGTTATCGAACCCCTCAACAGTTTGGAGGCTATCGAACCCCTCAACAGTTTTGCTACTACGAAAAAACCTACAAGGGGGTTGACGAGGTTATCTAAGCTGCGTACCCAATATGCAAACTCTGGTGTTGTCAAACTGGCAGTGGAGTTTGATAATCTGGGTAGGTTCACTGGCCAAAACAGATCAAAGTTTGCAAGTTTTTTAGGGGATGTTGTAAGGGAAATAGTTGGCTTGAGACATTTAAGTTGGAGGGAGGTCACAAAGGAGCTTAGAGATAAACTGTGGGAACAAATAATGGTTATTCTTTATTTCTATTTGTGCATTTTGTATTTTGAGATGTAATTTACCTTTACTGTATTATATTATGTAGAAATATTTTGAGATTGAGGCTTGTCGCTCGGACACCTTCTTCGGGATTTCAGAAGAAAAATGTATGCCAAATACATTATGCCGAACATTGGTAAACCTCTGAAGCTGAAGGCGATACCCAAGGGACACAGGACGATGATCAGGCAAGAAGACTGGGATCGCTTCGTTGAGTACACACAATCAGAGCAGTTTCAGGTATAAATCCTCTACTCTGCAAACGTAGATTGATCGACTATATATGGTTTATGTTTTTTTTGTTTAAATATAATGAAATGATTATAATGTGTGGTTGAAGAAAAAATCGGCTTCATCAAAGGGAGCTCAAGCAAAGAATGTTTTTGATCATCACATGGGACGAGGGGGTTATACCTACCTTCGAGAGAAACTGGTAATCACCGTCAGTTGCTTTTTCTCTAGTTCAACGATTTGTTGGTTATGTGTCACGCATGACCGTCAACTACTTTCTCTTGAATATTTTACAAGGTCAAAAAGAAGGAAATTGGACCGGATGAGATCCCCGGCCGTGCATTAATGTGGATGAAAGGAAGGGAGGACAAAGATGGTGCATACAAGAATGTTGTTGTCGAAGGTGTGGCAACCAAATTAGTATGTTTTATTATTAAACTTTTTAAATCATGTTAAAGTCAATTCATTGCCTTATATCGATGTCAAAAAAACTTGAGTTTGTATAACTTGTCTCAACACTTTATGTGGATACATAAGCGTGTTACAAGTGTATTAGAATATTTGTTTTCTTGCAGGTTCAGCATGAGGAGCAGATCGCCTCCGAAGCCCTGGCACTTGAACCGTGCAAAGATGTCGTCACCTTAGTGCTTGGCAAAGATAAAGGTGGGTTTTTAAAAGGGGTTGGGTACGGATTGACAATAGGTAAATATTGGGGTGTGAGTCGGGTAAAAGGCTCATTTAAGCAACGGATTGCCCAACTTGAGTATGAGGCGGTGCAGAGAGATGTAGTGGTGAACAGGTTGACGTCTCTACTTGAATCCACGAATGCTATGCTAGCAAGCCATGAGAAGGAACGGTTAGCATTTGAGGCCAGGTTCAGACATCTCGAAGGATTGTTGCCGGAAATGTCGGCAAGTCAAGTAAGTGACGTATGCTACATATTAATTAATGCATTTGACATACATAGTTGGCACTGTTTTTGTCACAATTTGTAGGTAAATCCTGTTCCCAACCAGGTTGGTTCTAACCAAAGTACTAGTGATGTGGCGCAAAATAAAATGCCAGGACCAGTAAGTATCTGACAGTTTCTTTGTTTTTTACAACTTTCCATGTAATTTTTCATTTTCCATAACCTAATAAATTGATTTGTAGGCCAGTTCTGTGGGAAACATCTTAACCTCAGGTGAGGATGTGCAACAAGAATCCGCTTCTCAGGTAACCATTTGACAGTTTGATTGATTTGTTTTAATAATTAACTTTCCATGTGAGTGTGCTGATTTTGCATAAGTTAATTGTAGCCCAAGTCTGCGGGTAAAATAGTTGTCGAAACGGTACCCGCTCCCCATATCGCGACATCAGTAAGTATTTGACAATTTTAGTAATTTTATAATTCGTTTCCAATGTGAGTGTGCTCATTTTCTATTACCGAATTGCAGGTCAAGTCTGTGGAAAAAAAGTGTTGACCAAACGGTACCCGCTCCCCAAACCGCGACATCAGTAAGTATTTGACAATTTCAGTACTTTTTATAATTCGTTTCCAATGTGAGTGTGCTCATTTTCTATTTACCGAATTGCAGGCCAAGTCTGTGGAAAAAGTGTTGACCAAACGGTAGTCGATCCCCATAGCGCGACATCAGTAAGTATTTGGCAGTTTCATTTTTTATATTTTATAACATAATAAGTCCTAACAATTCCAATTTCTGTTATATTACCAATGAAGCCTGTAGAGAACAATGTTGACCAAGCATCAACACAACTACACCACACTCCGGATAGTAACGGCTCGAAAAAACCATCAGTAAGTATTTGGCAATTTCAATTTTTCCTTTAATTGTTGATTGATACATTGAATGGTTTTTAGGTAAAACGGAGAAGCCGTAAAAGAAAAGTTGATGTATCTACGGATGAAGCTTCCCAACCTGCTGAAATAAAGATATGTACTGCGCGAAACATTGTTAATTTCCCACCAACATGGGTATGTACTTATATATTGACTTCAACTAAGCCATCTTAATTTCACATGCTAGTTTATAGGTGTATGAGTGTCGTTTGTGTGTGCATGACAAGCGTAACAAGGTGGCAAATGGTAAAGTTTATTGGTCACCGGTTCCACAACAGTTGCATGGAAAAGCAATCCAGAAGGGTTGCTATAAAGTTAGTATTGATGGATCCATAAAGGAATAAGCAATTATTCCATGTGAGGCAAGTGAAATTACGACTGTTGGCAACGCAATTGGTACTTTTTTTGCTTGGCCAGAACACCTAATCGTATGTGACCAGGAGGTTTGTTCCCTTTTAACTTAACCGAACAAATATCTATGTTCTTTTTCATTAAGTTTAAAAATTGAACACTTGTGTTCGTTTATGTTCGTTTGTTTATAATCTAAACTAACGTAATTGAACAAAGATAAACGAACATAAACGAACTTCTCGCCGAAAGGTTCACGAACAGTTAAACTAACGTTCGGTATGTATGTATGCATACTATTTTTTTCTATTCAATTACAAAATACGACATTAATTACATATTTGTTTTTCATATTCTGTTGTTCCAGCTACCACCACTACCGTCCTCAAAAGAACCAGACAGAGCTGGCAAGAAGGAAAAGGCAAAGTACACAACGATAGACCGGGTGACCAAACAGAAGACAAGGAGCAGTGCCAAGAAAACCGACGCCTTAGCTAGTATATAGGTAGTTGTTATTTTTGTATTTTGTAAGATATTTTGCATATACATTTGCTTAAGTGAATATTATTGCTAATATAATAATTTTGTTTTGTTGCTTATAGCTGTTTTATATTACTGCACAAAAAATAAAAATTATTATATATTGCCTATTTACACACAACTTAGCCACATAGAACACATTAAATAGGTGTGGCCAAAAGTAAGACAATAGCCACACATGAAATTACAAAAATTAGAGTCTATAAATGACCATTAGCCACAACATAAACATTTTTGTGTGACGAAAAGTATGATAATAGCCACACTTTATATTACAAAAGCATTATGTATGACAAACAGTAAAGACAATGGCCACACCACAAACTACAAAAGAGTGTTTGAGTGGCAACTTCACAGTTTTAGCCACATTGACACCAACCTCCAGTGTCTATATGATATTATTAGCCACACATTACCTAACTATGTGTGACGAAAAGTTTGACAATAGCCACACTTTAAATTACGAAAAGCATTTTGTGTGACAAACGGTAAGAAAATGGCCACACCACAAACTACAAAAGAGTTTTTGACTAGCAAGTTCACATTTTTAGCCACATTTACAATAATCCCCAGTGTCTATAAGATATGATTAGCCACACAGTTCTTCACTATGTGTGACGAAAAGTTTTACAATAGCCACACTTTATATTAGGAAAAACATTTTGTGTGACAAACGGTAAGACAATGGCCACACTATAATCTACAAAGGAGATTTTGAGTGGCAAGTAAACATATTTAGCCACTTTTAATGTAATATCTAGTGTCTATATCATAAAATTAGCCACCCTATTATTAAATTTAAGTGGCCATTTCTTTGTTATATTCACACGGTATAGGTCACAATGTAAGCTTAACACAACCCTATTGGCCACATTAATATAAAATGCATGTGGCTGAAACATAAATTCATGTGGCTATATAGATGCAATGGTCACTCATAGTAAATCGACATGTGGCCATTTTCTACCATTTAGCCACACTTATTGGAGAGGCTTCTTGATGGCCAGCAACTAATATCTGTACCCTTTAGCCACACTTATTACCACATAAGGCCACTAAAAACTGTGTGTGGCCATATCATACCCACGGTGTCACGACCTTTGGCTACATATGACCTGAACCACATGTGTGTGGCTAAAGGCCTACGGCCACACTTTTTTCGTGTGGCTGAAGGTCAATATTCACGTAGTGAAATGTGTAGTTTTACAAATATAGCCTTTTTAAAACAATTATTAGATGTAGATTGAAGGGTAAAGTGGTAATTTTAAATATTTATCATTTCCTTTCTTTCCAAATCATGCCAAATTGGCAAGAAAACTTTGAGACTTAAAACACCCAAGTTTTCCTATCATTTCCTATTATCTCTTTTATAAAAAAAACTCAAGAATGAAGATTCAAACTAAAATCTTATCATTTCCTTTCTTATCCCATGGAAAAAAAACTCAAGAATACAGTGTAAGGAATTGTCATTTTCTGCAGCTTTTGGCATTACTTTAGGAGTGTTATCAATTGTTAGTTGGTTATTATCCGTCTCTTTTTTATGCTTAAAAAAGGACATGCTTTATTAATTCACCTGAGTGCTATTTGTTTACCTCATGGCAACATGAGTGGGTTTTTCGGGTCAAAACATTGTTGGGTTGAAAGGGGCAGGGTCATGTTTGGATTGGTCAACAAAAGCAAAGAAATAGGTTTGGCAATAACGTGTTATTTGTTCACTCCGCTCACCTGTAGCTAAAATGATATAGGTTCTTTCCTTAAGTGAGTTTTAATTTTCTTGACAATTTATATATTAAAAAGGGTTTGCATTGTAAATTAATTTGTTTAATGAGTTTTAATTTTTTCGAAATCTTTTTTTATTTTTGAAAACCAACCCACTTAAAAGGTGTGTCTTCTCTGAACCATTGGCCATTTCACCACAACTTAAGGTCCACATATATCTATTCTTTAGACAGAATTTTTAGTGGTTTTAATGTTTTGGTCCACTTTTTAAAAACAGTGTATGAACCAAAAAAAAAGGTTTTTGCAAAAGGTTTTTCAATGGCTTTGGTTATCCACACACCCTTTGACCTATTCACACACCCTCTGGAAACCATACGCTCGTATAGGGTCTATACGATCGTATAAAAGCGCAGCTTTTTGTTTGACTTTCGCAGGCTTTGTCTGCTGTGCAGACTTTCCATACGACAGTATGAGTGCTATACGATCGTATGGCTTGTTTTCTTTCTTTTTTTTTAATTTTTTTTAACAATCTGCGTTCGGCGCGGGTGTTAACTACCCATTTATTATGTGTTAACTTTTGTAAAGTATAACTAGTTGTTTTTGCCCTCTTCGTTCAGCACGAGACCCGTATATTTAGAGGAAAAAACATGTTGCATAAACCGAATATGTTAGATTTAATACTATACAAATTCATACACAACATTCTTGGTGTATCTTTCTTGATATAATAAGTAGATATATTTGGGTTTTAACATACACGGCTGGCTATGTCAATCAAATTTGGGTTTTGTTTTTTTTTTCATACGATCGTACCGGGGTCATACTATCGTATGACTCCCAGTCAGATTCCGTACACTACACGTGCAATTGTACTTTTGTCGTACTTTTTTCTCATACGATCGTATAGAGGGTGTGTGAGTTTCTAGAAGGGGTGTATGAATAACATGACCCTTTTCGATTTGCTTTTTTCCCATCTTCTGATGAGCTATGTTTGAATGGTAGAGACAAACTTGCAGATAAGCTAAAGAGAGCTGACACACAATTGTTCTTAGTTCTTACCTACGCTTGTGATTAGACTCCAACATCTGATTGGTTGACTACTGAGTTGCTTTCTAAAATTAACTATCAGAGGTATGCGTTATGCTTTATTTTCATATTACAATTAGTAAACATTGGGTTTTTATTTGTTTATGCTTGATGATGATAATTGTATATGTAACATTTTGTAGAGATCTTCATCACAACTTTTACATAGAGCAGTTTCTCCAGAGTGAGGGAATTGTGCAGAGCGAGCTGCAAGGATTGTAAGCCATTTGACCATCCTTGTCTAATGAAATTTACTTAATTTTTCTTTAGTTTTTGTATTAAAATATTTTTGAAAAATAATGTAATTGTAGGTGCCAATCAGCCTTGGGCACACTACGCTGAGCTTGTTAACCGGGCCGACATAGAACCTAATTCAAAATTTGTAGACTACAAAGCCTTTTTTAGCCAAACGGTCAGGTTTTCAAATATTTTTATTTAATTTTAAACCGTTTCTTTATATCATACTTTTGTTGATGATATATAATTTTTATAATATTTTGAACAGATGGGTGGTCGTGCTTCCACATTGGTCAAATCCAAGGTCCCATGGTCATAAGCAGACGTGTGAAGAATTAGACTCATGTCGTTTAAAGTGAGATTTTTTCAACTTTGTTAATTTTAAATTCAAAGTTTTTTATGTACTTATTGTTTACCTTAAATTATATTATGTTTTCAACTGTGTTGTTGGTTTGATACAGTTGAGTAATGGTGGACTGGTGGTTTTGGTCTGTTTATATTCGTAGGGGCTAATTGGCAAACAACAAGAATATGGCTAAATGCAATTTAGGTATGTCAATAAAAGACATCTTAAAAGTCTTTCATACTAAATGCTTATTCATGCTATCAAAAAATTGATCCTTTTTGGGATTTTTTTATAGGTAGCAATTTTGCATTAAGGTTTAAGCACCAAAACAAAGATATGTTATGCTTATCTTGAACATTGTAGGCTTCTTCCATTTGACAAAACAGATGTTCATTTTTTAGCAACCATTTGACAAAACAGCCAATGCAGAAACGTCTTGACTCAACTGCTACTGATACAAGTTAATATGCATATTTATATGTATTTAGAAATCATCTCATATGTTGCTTATTTTCATTTCAGGGTGGTTAGACCCACTTACATGCTCGAAAGGAACAAGCAACATAAGCACATGACCAAGAGAATGGAAAATAAAATAATCAAAGAAAATGATAAGTTTTCATGGCTCCTAATTATACTTCCTAAATATTTACAAAGAGTTGCATAATAATAATGTGAAGGGCTATTCGGGAATTCGGGAGTTTGATGGTTGGGTAAGAAAATTTTTTATCATTAACTTAACTAAAAATTATATGGTCCATGTTAATGTTTAGTTTGTTTTTTTTTTGGGACTTAAAAGGTGATATATTTTATAACTAGATCAGAGACAATCCTGGAATTGTAATATTTGTTTAATTTTATATGGAGAGTAGGTATGTAAACTAACCGAACGTTCAGTGAACTATTTGGAACCGTTCGACATAAAGTTTGTTTATGTTCGTTTACTTAATAAACGGACAAACATGAACATTAATATTTAGCTTTTAGTTATTTTATCATTAATATTTATAATAAATAATAATACTATTATTATCCAATATATATTTATTATATTAAATAAACATTATTATATTTATATAAATAGTAAGCTCTTTTGGACTCCTTAGAACTTAAATGATGACGTTTAAATATATTCGAATTCGTGATTATGCAGGTGTGACTGGGTTGACTCATTTAGATATGTTTTTAGCAAAGATAACGGATACTAGAATGAAGTATTTACACAGTATGCTACATTTATATCTCTTAATAAGTTTCTTGAGAATTAGATGAGTTGTTAATACTAATTTGTATCTGCTGGTTTAGATGTAGATTTTAAAAACCCAAGGTTCCTGGAATTGGTGGGGGATCAACTGATGCTGCTGTGAAGAATATTAAATATATTCTATCTTTGGTGCTTTCGAATCTTTTACAGAACTACCACCTTACTCATAAGTCTCTAGAATTTATTTCTGGTAACTTTTCTTCACTTTACAATATATATATATTTTACTGCAAGAAACAGAATAAGAACTTTATTTTAATTACCATTTGAGCAACGAACTTTGTTTTAACCGAGTTTAAGCGTGTAAGTTGTTAATGCGGCACCTGTAGATGCCATACCAGCTGCCACATTGAAACCTACATTTGCAAGAAACATAACTTATATATGGGTTTAATAAAGGGTTTCTTATATTTATATTTTGATTAAATCATCTGGTTACATGTCATTTGTTGCATATACATATGAACTAAAATGGCAAATAAGATGTCACATAAAGATAATCTCCCGGTTGTAGGGATTTGTGTGGGCCAGTTTAGATTGGTTTTGGGCTAAATTTGTGATTTTGGTTTTTAAAAATTGTGGTTTCTTGGCAGGGAAAAAAAATTTACAACAAATAATGAATTTGGGACCAAATCTTTGATCCTGAATATTTTTGTTAATTAATAATCTATTATTTATTGCACATTTGTACCTAATATTTTCGGGCTACACAATTTACCGATTTTGTAACACTTCTTAAAATTGTTTTTTGGTTAAGGTTCTGTTGGTTCGGTTATCTTGGTTTGATTCATTTTTACGGTTTTTTTGTTATAGCGAAAGTGCAAAACCGGAAATGAAATTCTGTTTTTTAGAAAACATAAATCAAACCGTAGGTTTTTCTTGATTTCAGTTATTTCAGTTTTGTGCACATCCCTACACAGTTAAACTGGCCATTGCGACATTCAGTTGTAATTTGCTAGAATCGGTTCTTATTCAATCATGAAAAACGGTTAAAATTGTATCTCTGTAAATGCAAATTGCCCTTATTATTCTTTAGTTAATAAAATACATGCATATGAAGTATGAACTCTAAAACATGGGTCAATTTGAAATTGCAGAACGTTTCGAATTCTAGGGTATCAAGTACATGATTGCAGCATTTAACAAAGTTGAAGAACTTGAAGTCACAAAGTTTGGAATGAACTAAAGTGACTACAAATGACATAAAGAAGCTCCACGATGCCCAAGTAAACATCGATGGGGTAATTAAATGAATTTCATGATTTGGTGACATGTAATAGTGATGTTTGTGTTATGGGTTTGAATGCATGTTGATTGAGATATTTAGTGATTTTTGAATTTGATTCTTATTACCATGGAAAAAATGGTGGAAGTTATGTGAATAAATGGCATGTGACCTACATACATCTCTTTTTATGGTAATTGGAAATATTTGAATCGTGCTAGTGGCTTTAAGTTGACTTTATTTACATAAGTCAATACAAATATTATTCTTTGACTTTCAATTTTCAAATAGATTTCGTTGACAAATGTACTATTAACAGAATGATTTTACTGTTATCAGATTTGAAAGTAAAATTTCATTCTTTAGCCTTTAACTAGAATTCTTTGACCCATTTCACCATTTGAAACCACTTTAAAATCTTCGGAGACAGCTCTACAAATGGAAACACGGTTCCAAATTTAACATGATGTTGACACAATAGCAAATGGAAACTAGAAGCTATATGTGTCCAAACTTTATCATTTAAGTTACTTCGTTATATGTTAATTTGATTTTTAAAATTTCATACATCATATTATTAATATGTTTAAAAAAAGGTTTTTCAACCCGTGTGGCACACGGGTATATAAGCTAGTATTTAAATAAAGGGGAATTTACATATATCCTACTCTTAACTTCATTTATTACATATATATATATATACAACCCTAAAACATAAATTACATATATACCCTCTCTAAAAGCTAAAAATATCAAATTTACCCATTTTTTTATTTTATTCAAATTTAACTGTACAATGACAATTCTGCCCTTTCTCTTTATTAAAATTTACAAATTTAACTATCTCTACATTTGCAGATTACGACGGAGGGATAATCTTTTTGCCGGAGATGAGCACACCTCTTTGTCTGCCATCATTATCACGCCCGCTCAATTAACACCAACCTATCATCGATTGTGTCTGAGTTATCCGGAATCAGGTGTCTTTAGCTTCGCCGGAAAACATCGAGCTTGGAGGCAAAACCCAATGCGCGACCATCGTCGCTGTCAGCTTCTTCAGTCTCGTCCCGCCATCATCACAAGAAATCATGTAATCCCATCCCTGCACTTCATCCGCCGCTGCTGCCAGAGACATGGAAACAACTAGCCGTCTATTTGTCTTCGTCTTTTGGTTTTCGTCATGACGGCCTCATCGGAAAGTGATTGTGGTTGTCTGGTCCATGAACTCTTATAGAACATTTTACTTTTCCCTTGTAGTAAATTGGATTTTTCAACACATCTGAGTACGAATGTTAACCCCAAATCCAAATATGAAAAAAAATAAATAAATCTTCATTGAACTAAAAACCCATTTCTAAGGATTACGAAAACTCATACAGTTTCATATTTAATTGAATGGATGATGAGAAACAAATTCGGATTAGGTTTACACAATATGGCAGGGATACCCTTTTAATCTTTCCAAAGAATATACACAGCTTTATTCTCACCAAATATAACTTATGTTTGGTGAGAATAACGCTGTGTATATTCTTTGGAAAGATTAAAAGGGTATCCCTGCCATATTGTGTAATTTTATAAAAGAGGGGATATATGTAATTTAAGTTTAAATGTTATAAGACATCTTAATAAAGAGATATATGTAAAAACCTCTTAAATAAATAATTAAATATACCAATTAAATAAAATGATTTGATTAAATATAAATTCAGATATAATATTTGAGTAAATATGATATAAGTATATAAATACATTAAATAATTTGAATCGTTAACGAAGTGAAATGATAAAAATATATCTAATATGTTTTAAATACGTTTTTTATATTTTCGTTAATATATATATATATATGTATATATATATATATATATATTATATAGAAAAGAGTTCAAATAAGAATAAGGAGTTTCTTAGGAATGGTAAGAACCAACGAAATTTTGACATTTGGCGTTACAAATGATGATGAAAGAATTCTAGGAAACTATGTCGGTTATTGGTAATTTTAAATCTCAACCATTGATTAGCATGATCCAATGACAATGATTTATTCCTACGAAAACTCTTTTTTTTAAATAACTCTCCCCTATATATATATATATATATATATATATATATTATAATAGATGCATGCAACCTTTCACCTACCTTACCCTCTCTCTCTCTTGAGACGCCGTAGTTTTTATTAGGTTTCACCGCCAGCAACTTCAAACTTCAGTTTTAGGCGAACATCAATTCACTCCGGTTTATTGCAACCCACCCTTGATTTATCTCTGGCTTGCTACCTTCAATTGCAATCAATATGCCATCAATTAAATTAAACCACAGTTATAGTACCTAATCAACCCTTGCCGACGGCATAAAATGGAATTCCACCACTGCTCTCTCAAATGCCTTCTACAAACATAACTATACCTATAAAACAAAAATCACAACGATGATTGATGCAATTCAAGTAACAATGATCATGTGTCACAATGATAAACCAGTGCCAATTATTACTTCGATTCCTACTCTCACTTCAGTAATTAAACCACTAATCACTCTGTTTCCTCTCTCTGATTCAATAATTTTTGTAGCAGATTTTGGAAATCAGTTCGTGTTATCGTTAACATGGCATAGTAAAAACACAAAGGTAGTAGATATGATTCAACTCTTTAAATATTATTTTAATTGGTTCTTTTGGTTTTTTAACTCTTTAATTTTGTGGTTGAAGGTATTCACGAAGTAAGTTGATAATGTCCTGATGCAAAGAGAAGCCGACTTTGCCACCAATTTTAGCATCGATTCCCAATTTTCCATAATCGGATATTTCCCCAGATGAAAGCACAGTCAAGAGAACCCTATAAATTCCATTAGGAGAAAGAAGACATTGGAGTTCTGCACTATTGCATACCAGGTGTTCGTTCAACTTTATGTTCAATTCAATTTGGTTTTGTAGATAACATTTATAGATTCCTTTAAAACGATTTCAAATTTTACTATATCGGTTGTCTTATCTATCTGGTATTATTCTCTAGAGAGTGAAACCTTTTGTTGAATATTGTCTGTCTTTGTAATCGTGCGTGACGATTTGATTTGGCATTTTGTATCTATGTATGACTAATTCATTCGTTACACTTTTAAAAAGTGTTCATGTTTAATGCATTGTTTTTGGTAAATGCACTTCAGATTCAGCATGCTACTCTTAAAGTAGTAGTTTTAATGTCAATTTATCTTATATATGTATTCAGGTATTGTTACCACTGCTTTGTATATGTATAAATTCATGTTATAACTGACCAAATATCAACTTTTCTGTTACATCTTATAACTAACCGTTTTTGTTTATATATGCTATAGCCATAAGCCCATAAGCAGGCCTTCGTGATTGAAAATGGAGACTTTTGCAAAACCGGAAAATGCTTTGAAATGAGCAAAAGGTAAGTGACGTGGCATTTACCTTTTTGTTTCTTTTTGGCCTTAAAGTTTCTTTAGACTCAACAATGTGATGGCTGCAAAAGTGTCTTTAGCGGAAGGTAAGCGGTCTGCAAGTATTCCCAATATTTGTTATTATTAAACAAAATATTATGGGAAGTATTTAGTGAGGCTAATGTCGATTACCTCGGTACCTGCAGTAGAAGGTTTGAAGCCACTGGTTGGTAGTGAGTTAGAGGAAGTCGAAGTATGCTTTCTTCTTAGCCCATGGTTTGCAGTGAGTTATAGGTGGCCCTTTCTTCATACTGCTTTTAATTATGTGGAACAGGTTCAAACTCAGCAATAAGTATATGCATAGTTTCAATAGGAGCTACTTATGTTGTATTGTTTACAGGTCGATCGAGATGTTATCATGCTTTTATATTTGTATTTGAAAAATTATTCAAACTTGTAATAAATTTGAAGTGCTCTATCACAACGTGTGCATAATAAATCTTTCAATTAGTTTTACTACAAACAAAGTTTATTATATTTATTTTAGTTAATGTATCATCAATATTAGGTTATATACTAAATAACAAACAAATATATATAACTAATCTGGTTCTTGAATTGAACCAATCTAACAGGTCTTATGGATATATCAAGTAATTCATACCTCATCGCAAGCACCCTCACACGAACCCGCCACAAAGCGCGGGCTCTTTCACTAGTGTGTGTGTGTGTGTGTATGTATATATATATGACGAGTTTGTGAAGACACTCAATGACGAGAAAACGTGAATTAAAAGTGTCGGTTTAATAAAATAATGTTTAATTTATATTTAATATTAATTATATTGGTTTTTTAATAACTAAAACATAGCAAATCCAATTTATTGGCTCCACGCCCCAGCCGGCACACCATGTTTAAAATACATGCACCAGCCATCTGCGCTGGTGCCTAACTCAGATAATAAAAGAGAAACCAGTACCCAGTTCATCCATAACCCAAATAAACACTAACAATTACTATCGATCCACCCGTTAATTGTTTATTTAATTAATGTTAGGGCTAAGGTAGAACTGATCAAGACGATCAAATTACATATTCCAATTACCTGAGAAGATGATCAGATGATGGTTAAGTGGAACGAGATAGGTTTGGCAGTAGCGTAAATCAAAACCAGTGCAAGCATTCTACGATAATGCAATTAACCATGGGGGTTTGATTCGAGAGATATAGGGATGTGCAGACAAGAATAATTAGATTATTATGAGTCCTAAACATATATCGATAACCTATTAAATATGGTTTGGTTAAAAAAACTAATATGTATCAATTAGATTTTGATTTCCTAATTCACATCGTCGGTGAGGCCGAAATAGGCAAGAGGAATCATAAGCACACATCAATTTCACTATTAGGACGAGAATAAAGCTTTAATAAAAGAAAATGGATACAGGTATACGGGTATGAACATGGATACGGGTTTAGGTTAAGGGTTCGGATAATAGGATTGGCAGATTTTGCATTTAGGTCCATGTACTTTAAGTATGGAGACATAAAGGGTTTAAACTAGAGTTTAGGGGGGTATTTTGCTTATAAATCAATGTTATAAGAATAATAATAGATTATATATTTAAATAATATAATAAATATAAAAGAAAAGATATAATATAATATAATAATTTAAATACCTTATTGATTAAAATTACCCGGAAACAAAAGCGGGTCAAGTATTAGACATTAATAAGTTAAACGAAAAACCCGATTTGTTACAGTATGTAAAATCCTATTTTTGATAATAAATAAAAGGAAATGTGTTTGTTTAAAAGTGTGTTAATATTTAATTAAGTTATATAAAATAATAGAGTGTGGGCTTGATTAATAAAAGAATGGAATAAGGGATGGTGATGGGCCTTAGGTCCATGGGCTTAAGAGAGTATAAATACTCCTTAAACCTCCATAAAACCCTAAAATCTCTTGTTGGTGCATAATGTCAGTAGTTCAGTATCTAGTGTTTTGTATGTATCTGTAATCGTGTTAGATTGGTTGTTTTGGTTTTAGATATGGTGTCACACAAGTTCGCCTGATGTAAGCGAACTTGTAGACAAGCGAAGTTAAGACAACTTCGCCTAACATGTTAGGTGAAGTTGTCGAGGATTATATAACCTCAGCTTCGGCTTGTTTTGTTTAAGTTTTTCCAGAACGTGTTTTTGTGATTGGTGATATCATGTGTTGAAGTGTTGCAACACAACGTGTTTATTAGTATTGTAACGCGTGTTTGTGTATCGTCTCAACGTATTATATATCTTACGCTCGTATCGTATTACGTGGGGATTTCGCACCCTCGTGTTACGAGATACTCCTGTGTAGATCCGGCTGGGAACCTACAATTGGTATCAGAGTGTTTGCTCGTGATTGTGTGGTTCGGGATTATCACACGGGTGTTAAGATCGTTCCGTTTGACTATTCGCGGAACGAGTTTACGTTGAAATACCTAGTTTTTGTGTCTTACCCATCTCCCACCATCAAATATAACCCATTACGCCCTCGCATACCTCACAATACGTCCAATTAAAACATGCAAAAACCTTGTGTTCATCAGGCGAAGTTTCCGTCACTGTTTGTAGGGTTTAAGCGAAGTTATAGAGAAGGCGAAGTTAAGAGCAGGCGAAGTTGTAAGCAGCGAAGTTAGGAGTTTTAAGCTAAGTTATCAAGCGAAGTTGAGTATAAGCGAAGTTGAGTACAAGCGTAGTTAGGATCAGGCAAAGTTAACAAGCGAAGTTGTCACAACTTCGCTGTCTGGTCACTGTTTAAATATTAAATACTTTCTTGTTATTTCGAGTCGTGTTTCTTTCAACTATGACTTCAATAAACATTACAGAACTGGTAAAAATGGAGGTTGAAGCCGGTTCAGCTACTAAGGCTCCAAAAATGCTTAAGGGTACCGATTTCGTTGCATGGAAAGATCGGTTTGAACAGTACGTGAAGTATCAAGATGCTAAGATGTGGGTTTGCATTCAAGATGGATACATTCCACCAACATCCTTGTTTGAAGGTCGTGATCAAATTAAGAAGTACAGTAAGATGGAAGAGGAGGAAAAGAAAATGTATGAGGCAGAGAGTAAAGCTCATGCAGCAATAACAATGGCTCTTCCACAAGAGATTCTTCATACCTTCAAGAAGTACAAAACTGCTAGAGAGCTATGGGAAGCACTAGAAAATCGATATGAAGGAAATGTGGGGATACGTGCTTCCAAGACAAAGCTACTAAAAACCCAATTCTCTGTATTCAAGTATTTGAAAAATGAATCACTTGACGATATCATCACAAGATATTATCACCTGATGACCGAACTTAGTAATTACTCCATTGAATACAAAGAAGAAGAGATAGTGGAGAAACTTCTTGATGCTCTTCCACCGAAATGGGAAATGTACACGGTTTTGATGAGTGAGGATAAAGACTTTGCCAATATTGATTTGGAAACAACAGTCAATAAGTTACGAAATTTTGAACTTAACATGGTTCGGAAGGAGACACCAACTGATCAGGTTCAGGATCTGGGAATGTATGGTGCGAAAGTCACTCCAAGCTCAAGTTCAAAATCAGAATCCTCTGCCTACTACTCAAAGGGAGAATCAAACTCAACCTCAACTCGAGATGGTCATGTGATTCTCAATATGGATGGCGATGTATGTTTCATAGTTGGAGGTAGTAATCCTTCAAAACCTCAAGCCACAATTGGAAATTTCTCGTCAAATGTTCCGAGCTACAACTACTCACAGATGCCCATGAGTGTTAAATCAGCTGAACAACAGTTTGCTCTCTATGCATCCTTTATTGCATCTTATGAGAACTACATCAAAGGTAAAATAGTCGACCCTGCAACTTTGGATGAATACTATGATCAGATTGATGCTGATGATTTGGAAGAGATGGACCTGCAGTGGCAGATGGCTATGATAGTAAGAAGGGTAAAGAGATTCATGAAGAAAACGGGTAGAAAGTTCGTTGGAGAAAGACCAGGGTTTGATAAATCAAAGGTTCGATGTTACAACTGTCAACAGAATGGTTACTTTGCTAAGGAATGTACAAATGAGAGAGTCGAACGAAGTCAGAACAGGCCTGCACAACAGAATGGGAAAGGTAGTGAAAATAGGGCTATGGTATCTAGACAGAATGGTGGATACAACTGGAATATACAAGTTGAGGAAGTGTTCGAACAGGCTAACTTGGTAAACATCGAAACGGGAGGAAGTGAGAGGGAGACGGGAGAAAATCAAGCATATATGGCAGAAGTGAACGATCAGCTCTCTGAGGTAAGTTCTGAACCTCATTGTATACAATGTGAAAATCTATCTGAACAATTGAAAACAGTAACTGATCAGTTTATTAGTTTGGATGCACAATTTAAAACGTTAAAAGAAGATCATCACTACACTAAAACTAGAGAAAACAGTTACTCGGTAAAAATAAAAGCTAGTGAAAAGGATATCAGAAGTCTTAAAGCCAGTCTAGCTGATAAAATACAAGTAATTGATCTTAGTTATGAAGTGTTAGAAGAAAAAACCAAACTAATTGCTGAAAAAGATAAACAGATATTACCAGGTAAAAGTGGTGGAACTAAACAGAAAAATTGAACAATTTAGAAATTCTTCAGCAATGCTTGATCACATCATAAGTGTTCAACGTTCCCCAGTTAACAAAGGGGGAATTGGATTTTCTTAAGTTCCACCACCGTATAACAATAACTATACTTATAATCCTAGTAATCAGAAATCTCCTGATGTTGAGATTAGTCAGACAGTTCCAGTCAAAATTTCGACTAAAGAACCTGAAGCTAGTAAGAGCGAAACGAGTAAGCCAATTTCTAATGTTGAGATTTCTGTTCCTAGCTCAGTCTCATCAAATTCGGACAAGTCATCCGAATCGAGTGAGATAAAAGAAGAGGTAGTGTTACTGAAACGTGGGGAGGAATATAAGCCAAATGAAAAGAATTCTTCCCTAAATCCGTTTGTCCCACCATATGTTAGACAAACGGGTAGTAATACAACCTCGACATCTGCAACAACTGTTCAAACGAAAGTTGAAAACAGAAGTTGTTTCAGATGCAATCAAGTAGGACACCTAATTGCTGATTGTCCTCTAAACCAGAGAAAATTTAGAGGTATGAGGCCTCTAAAAACTAAGAATAAAATGAATAGTAATTATTATACTGGTAAGAATGCTAACTCACCAAATTTCAGACAATGGACTAATCCAAGATTTCAAAGAAATCAGTCTCATTTTTCCCCGGTTAACAAAAATTATAATTCAGTCAATTCACTAAGGTTTGGAAGGCCTCATAGTCAATCCTCGAGAAGGTTTCCTTTCAAAACTTACAGAAATCATCCTCAAACTGACTTTGGACAACCAAAGTACTGGATGCCGTTCAACAGATTTAATCAACCCAAGACCAGTAGGTCTTGGGTCCCCAGATTTTAATCCTTTTCTTTAATTGTGCAGGAACAGTCGAACCGTGCTGTAAACAATCTATGGGTTGTTGATGGTGGCTGTTCCCGGCACATGACTGGTAACAAGAATTTGTTACGTGACTGGAAATCTGTTCAAGGGGGAAGAGTTAGTTTTGCTGGAGAGAGTGGAGGTAGAATTAGTGGAATAGGAACGATAACAAATGGAAAAATGAAGTTAGAGAAGGTAAATTTTGTAGAAGAGTTGAAGCATAACCTGTTGAGTGTGTCTCAGATCTGTGACAAAGAATACACGGTACATTTTACTAAAAACGAGTCAATCGTCCTTTATCCTGGTTTCAAGATACCAGAGGCATGGGTGGTGATGAGAGCTTCAAGAGAAAAGAACACGTATGTAATGGATATGAGGTCAACTGAGATGACAACCGAAGAATCATGTCTTCTGTCAAAAGCAACTGAGTCTGAGTCAGAGTTATGGCATCGAAGAATGGGGCATATACATCTTCGCAAAATGAATTACATTGTCAAGAATGGGCTGGTGCTTGGTGTTCCCTTGAAGAATTTTAACTTTGAAGATCAATGCTTGTCGTGCAAGAAGGGAAAGCAACACAAGAAACCTCATCACTCCAAGAAGGTTAACTCAATCGTCAGTACCCTAGACCTACTTCACATGGATCTCTTTGGTCCCGTGAATGTAAAGAGTCTAGGTGGAACGTCATACTTCTTGGTAGTAACCGATGATTACTCTCGATACTCTTGGGTATACTTTCTGAAGGCAAAAGATGAGACAGTTCAGTTGGTAATTAACTTGATTGCCAAGGTTGAAAATATTGTTGGGCGAAAGGTTAAGTACATCAGGAGTGATAATGGTACAGAGTTCAAGAACTACCAGATGGAGATGTCAAGCAGGCAACCAGACAGGTGAATTAATTTAACCAAACAGGCATACAGCTCAATAATTTAAGCTCACAGGCTAGTAGCTCAATTATTTTTATTTTATTTTCGATCAACCGTATTATTTGTTATATCTTTGTTACATCGATGATTATTATGATTGGCTAAACTTTTATACTGCCTGGGTTTGGATGAATACTTTTTAAACTTGTTTTATTATTGGTCTTGGATTATTATTGATTGGTTCATGTTTTGGTAAAGTTTTTATTTTATTTGGTTGTGATGCATATGCGTATTTGGTATTAATTTATTATCAGTTTTTGTTCCATATGCGTCTTTGTGAATGTCTTTCATGTATGGATGCATATTAGGTTACTTACTGCATGTTTATAACTAGTTTATGGTTTATAGTCGACTTATACCATAGGAACGGTAATTGAGAGATTAGGGATACCTTATATTCTGCCATTAGTGTGACTGGGAGGTAATTAAGTGTCGTCTGTTTTGGTCTATTGTGTGTTTGGGTAGTGATTGCAAAGGAGTGAGTTACCCTAGATTCCTTTAGATTGTTACAGATCCGAATTATAACTGAATTCAATGAAGATACTCCTTTACGCCTTAGGGTGTTTTATGATTAGAGAGACCGTGAGGTGATTTAATCTTTGGGTACCTTAGCATAGTTAGGTAAGGTGAGACCGGGAGGTGATCCAAACCATTAACCGTTGAGCTTACATGATATTTAGGGTTCTTAGGTATTGTTGGTGTGACCGGGAGGTGATCTAGCTTACTTTAGTTATTCCTTAAATTTCATATTTTTAGAATACGGTACCAATCATTAATCCATTACCGAGAGTTTACGAGTTGACTAGTAAGATTCCTTGCCTTGGTAGTTGTTTCCCCTATTTGAGTTCTAGTTCGATTTGTTCGTGTCTGTTTTAGTTTAAGTATTATTTAGTTTATATTTAATAATTAAAAAAACACAAAACAATTATATCTATTTATTTAAGTTATTAGTCAGAGTCTAGTTTAGGTGTCGCTAGTGTTCTTTGGGTTCGATATCCGAACTTCATTAGTCTTTACTACATTTGATAGGTACACTTGCCTGTTTAGTGGTCTAGCATTAGGATAGTCTAGATTTATAAATTTAAAACTAGAGTGTCTAGGTTAGGTTAAGGTTTTTAATAGACCGTTTCGCACATCACCTCCTCAATAATAGCTAAGTTTGGAACTTGAGCAAATTCAGGCACTTCGAGCAAAGTTTTCACTATCCCGAGCAAATTATATTATGCGAGTAAGGTTATTTTCTTGAAGTTTTCTAAGTGTCAAGCTTCGAGCAAGCTACACTTCGTCAAGCAATGTTGTTATTCTATCGAGTACAGTTTTCACACAAGCAAACACTAGATTGTCTGAGCATAAACCAAGTTTACAAGCAAGCTTGGTGGGTCGAGCAAAGATAAAATAAATGAGGATCTAAAGTTTTCATGTGAGAAGTAAGTGGATTTATTCTAAGTATTTCTCCAAGCAAAGTTCAATCTCGAGCAAGTTATAGTACCAGAGTATACTTTGCTTGCTCCAATAACCCTTAGTGAAGATTGAGAGATCAAGAAGAACAAGTTAAACAGAAGACAGTTTCACGTTATAGTTTGTTTTGCAATTACCATTAACAAAAGTAAAAGCCAGTCTCCCACAAGATTGAGATATACTTGAGAGACCTGGTTTTTACACATGGTCAACTGTATGTAGCTGGATCAAGAGTGAAGAGTAAATACGGTGTTAAAATGCTTATTTTAGACAACAAGGTATAGCTACAAACAAAACAACATATATGTTTTATAAGAAAACTTTTAATATTTTATGAACTTTATGTTTTTAAGTTTTCAGTTATATTTGTAAGCATCGTACTATAAAACTTACTTTTTCGTAAATTTATGTTTTTAATAGCTTTGTTTCCATATGAATATGAATTGCAATTATAAATTATATTGCCATCTCAAAAAGCATATTCAAAAATATGTTTTCCTTTCAAATTGTATATGTGTATACTTCAAAATTTCTATATTTTCACCTGTGTCGTACACGGGTCAATAACCTAATTCTAGAATATTAAATTAAAAATGCAATTTCATTAACCGACACCCACTTAACTACCAAATTATGTCCATCCACTCTCCCTTTTTTCATCCTCTCTTATTACATCCTACATCACCTTCACCATCCGCCAACCACCATCAACGCCACCTATCACCACCACCCAAACAACACAAATTAGTGTATCATTTCGTTCCAACATACTAACCAAACATTAGCTGAAACGATAATGGTCTATTTCATTCATTTCTTCATCTAATTACTTCATTCATTTGATTCTATCGTCAATTCTATAACCTCGTACAAATAGACTTTTATGTTCCCTCGTCTATATTATAATCATCATTGTGAGCATAATCAAGTCGAAATCAAAGTAAACCAATAAGAATTATTCTATGGGATTTCCACTTCACATAAACAAATAAACCATCAAACAAAATGGAAAACCTTAACTTTCATTTTGTTTATTTATTTTTCCACATATGAACAAACTCAATTTACTAGTTAGTTACAACTTTGATAAAACAAACATGATAAGAAACCCAACCAAACCAAGGCAAAGAAAAAACAAAAAGTAAAACACCAAAGCCCTAGCTAGTTAGTGTCTTCATCCTCAAGAGAGGCAGCCATACCATCATCCTTCACAATCTCCACACACACTCACATACATTGATTATTATTATGGCCACACACAACCACCTCCTTCATTTCACCACGGTAACCTCATCTTCTTCCACCGGCTGTTCGCTTTCACCTTTCTTCCTTAAAATTAAAACCTCCGACACACCTAGGACTCGCCGACACCGCCGTTCCGCTGTATGTTGTAGTTTCTCCTCCTTGGAGTCCGCTAAGATTAAGGTTGTCGGTGTCGGTGGCGGCGGTAACAATGCTGTTAACCGCATGATTGGTAGCGGCTTGCAGGTTTGTAGCTTTATCCATTTGCTCACAATTCTCTGTTTTTACATAAAAATCTGTTTACTTAGTATTGGAATATAGTATTTAGGGTTTTGGTGTCGAGTCACTGGCCCTGTTTATCTCATCTTTTATGGTTTTATTTATTTTTATCTTTATTTTTGAGTGTGCATGCTGACTGCTGTCGGTTATTGGTATATAGTTTAGGGTTTTAGTGTCGGGTCGGTTGGCAATTCGTGTCTTAACAGGTTGATAATGACTCGTTTAACTACTTTATTATATGATAGAATCTAGCCTACTAAATTCAATTATTTAAGAAAATAAAAAGATCACATACCTCACATTTTTTATTAGCAGGACTTATCGTGTCTTAAACATGTACCCAATTTCCAGCCCTAGGTCATTGTCTCAGTTTATCTCTATATATTGTAAATCTATTGAATTGCGTATTTTTCAGTGTAACTGCGCATTGGAATATAGTGTTTAGAGATTTAGGGGGTATTTGGGATTTCTTATTTTACCTCTTAATATCTTATTTAAGGCATAAGGTATAAGTTACAAAGTTGCAACTTATACCTTATACACTCACAAAACCTAACTCTCAAACACCTTATAACTTATAACCCATAAGTTATAAGCTATAAGGAGCTAAAAAAAGGAATCCCAAACACCCCCTTAGTGTTGAGTCTACGTGCCTGATTTATCTCTGTCTCTGTATATTGGAAATCTATTGAATTGATGTTAACTTTCTTTTATTTTTGAGTGTTGCCTTGACTGCGTATTGGATTATAGTATTTAGGGATTTAGTGTTTACTCTACATGCCTGGTTTATCTCTATGTATTCTAAATCTATTGAATTGATGTTTTATGTTTCTTTTATTTGTGAGTGTATGCTCTATGTGTGTATTGGAATATTGTAGTTAGGGATTTTGTGCTTGGTATATTTCTATATAGGAAAATTGGATTTTAATAATCCCAACTTAATGCAGTTGGCCGATAATAATCCCAACTTTGAAAATAGCTGTCACTGATCCCAACTTTCACACTATTTGTTTTCATTGGACCTCTGTTAAAAAAAACTTAATGACGTTAAGTTTTTTCCAAATTTCAAGCTGATATTTTAGGGCTTTTGATCGGAATGAGGATACGAGTCGATTGATGTAAAACTTACCATCAAACGGTGGTCCAAACGACTAAAGGATGCTTCAATTCCGATGTTTAAACTTTTAATTAACAAAAATCAAACTGTTTAAAGCACCATTTCGAGTTAAGTTTTACATCAGTCGATTCATATTCTCATTCTGATCAAAAGCCCTAAAATATCAATCTGAAATTTGGAAAAAACTTAACGTCGTTAAATTTTTTTTAACGGAGGTCCAGTGAAAACAAATAGTGTGAAAGTTGGGACCAGTGACAGCTATTTTTAAAGTTGGGATTATTATCGGCCAACTGCACTAAGTTGGGATTATTAAAATCCAATTTTCCTTCTATATATTGTAATCTACTGAATTGATGTTTTATGTTTCTTCTTATGTTTTAGTGTCTTCTCTGACTGTCTATTGGAATATAGTATTTAGCATAGTTGTTAATAGTGAGAATAGCACGCTATAGCGCACTTCATATAGAAACAGTACTTTCCCTCTATCTGATGTATAGCACCTCAACAGCGTGATATAGCGATAATTAGGGATTTTTTAAAACATCAAAAACTGAAATTTTAGGCACTAAAATCGATTAAACAGCAGCAAACTCAACCAGTTTCACCGTAAAAACTTAATTTTGTGAAGGAAACCCCTTGTTTTTATTTTTTTTTTCTAATACCTTCTCGCTAAACATCAAATAGTGCTCACTATTTCATCGCTATCGCTACTTGGCGACATAGCGTATAGGTAGGTTGCGGCTGTTGACCGCTTTTCATTATTGACAACTATGGTATTTAGGGATTTAGTGTCTAGTCTACGTCTTGGTTAATATGTATATATTGTAACTCTATTGAATGGAATGAAATCTAGTTAGTCTTTTGATAATTTTACGATTAACTAGTATTCATATTAACTGTTCACGAAATGTTACTAAATTTAATTATTTTAAACAAATGTGTGATTCAATTAACCGCAGGGCGTTGATTTTTACGCAATTAACACGGATTCGCAAGCGCTTGTGCAATCTGTTGCACAAAATCCGATTCAAATTGGGGAACTTTTGACACGTGGATTAGGTCTGGTTCAATTTGAGTTATGTTCTTAAGTTGATTTAATTTTTATGGCTGGTCGAGATTGATGTTAGTGGATTTGCAGGTACTGGTGGGAATCCGCTTTTGGGAGAACAGGCTGCGGAGGAGTCGAAGGAAGCGATTGGGAATGCGCTTAAAGGGTCGGATCTTGTGTTCATAACAGCGGGTATGGGTGGTGGGACGGGGTCCGGTGCTGCTCCTGTTGTAGCTCAGATAGCGAAAGAAGCAGGGTATTTAACTGTTGGTGTTGTGACCTACCCATTCAGCTTTGAAGGTCGCAAAAGATCAGTTCAGGCAGGTGGCTGTATATGTTTCTTTAGGCGTTTTTTTATGGCATGTTAATGATGGTATAAGTTAAGGTGTAGAACGGCACGAAATTTTCTGGTTTTGGGTTGTAGTTACTAGCCTGTTTGATATGTTTTACCTATATAAATAAGGGTAATGCTATAGGAAAACCTCCTACAATGTCACATCATATGGACCGTATGATGTTATACAAATCATATAACTTTTGCAAACCACATACCTGTCAGCTGTCACATTATAACAGCTCGTATACCATATTATAAAGGCCTTTATTGACAATTTTGCATTTTCTATAAGGGCCATTTGGTCATATGTCTCATATGATATGGCCAAAAATGTGTACAGCAGGTGTAACTTGTCAATGGTATATGCACAGTATGTCAATGGTGTGTGTATAGCCTGACTCATAGTGTAACATGTCGACTTGTAAACCTTTTTAAACCCGTCAACCGGTTTAAAGTTTGAATGCAAATGATTTTATAAGATCAATCCACTAAGTCGTTTAGAACCCTGTTTATGACGATTATTCCAAACTGCCAACCCGTTTAGGTAAATTGGTTTGGGTCGTGCTCAAGTTACTTGATTTTAAGCATTGGTTTTTTTATTGCTACAAATGATTATGTCTTTGCAAACTTTTTCAGGCTTTAGAGGCTATTGAGAAGCTGCAAAAGAATGTCGACACGCTTATCGTCATCCCAAACGACCGTTTACTCGATATTGCTGATGAAAACACGCCTCTTCAGGATGCTTTTCTTCTTGCTGACGATGTACTTCGTCAAGGAGTTCAAGGAATTTCAGATATTATTACTGTAGGTTCTTTGTGCATCCTTTTTAGTTAACACATATATGTTTATGCATATATCACACTTTAATATTATTATGTTTTCTCAATATGCAGATCCCGGGTCTGGTAAATGTGGACTTTGCAGACGTTAAAGCCGTCATGAAAGATTCTGGAACCGCAATGCTTGGTGTCGGGGTTTCTTCTAGCAAAAATCGAGCCGAAGAAGCAGCCGAACAAGCAACTCTTGCTCCTTTGATCGGGTCATCAATCCAATCGGCTACTGGAGTTGTTTATAATATTACTGGCGGGAAAGACATAACCCTTCAAGAAGTCAATAGGGTCTCTCAGGTACACATACGAATGTCAACCGGTCAACAAGTCAACTGTCTTGATTTTTTTAATGTATTGTTAAATATCTGAATCGGGTTTTTTTTTATTTGTTAGGTGGTAACGAGTTTGGCAGATCCATCAGCAAATATTATATTCGGTGCGGTGGTGGATGAGAGGTACAATGGTGAGATTCATGTGACGATTGTTGCAACGGGATTTGCACAGTCGTTTCAGAAATCGCTTCTTGCTGACCCGAAAGGTGCAAAACTTGTTGATAGAAATCAAGAAATAACACAACCTTTGACTTCTTCAAAACCGTTAGCCATGCCTTCTGCTGCTCCATCTCGGTCTAGGAAACTTTTCTTCTGAACAATGTTAAGGTTTTATGTTTTCCTGTTTTTTAATGTTATTTGTTTGGTTTTTATTATTGTTTCAGTATCTTGCATCAAGGATGTGTAGTAGTTTAAGTAACTGTTGAAACTTTTAGCAACCTGTAAATTTAAAGGCTCGGTAACGGCTGTCGTCTGGTATCCGAGCCACGTGAGCTATTAAAATCCCATCATTCCATCAAGTTGATTCAAGTAATTCGTTTGTCAGTTTGTTTAAATCAATTGTAACTCTTGTACAGTATGATATTTAATTTGTGATCTGAAATTAAAAAAATAAGAAAAACATTTTAACTGTGAAAAACGAGCCAACTCGTAGAGCCATGGGTTAACTCGGGCCGCAGGTGAATAGACTGTGTTTCTAGGTTTGTTTGTCACAATTTGCATGTTGAAAAACCATAGTTAAAATCAAATTCATGTCAAAAGAGGTGATGGCTCGACTTGATGTTTTAAAAATGGGCCAACCATTCTCGATTATTGGCAAAGGCTATTCGGTATTTGGTTTGAAACCATTAAACATAAACCGAACTAACTGAATTCAGTTTATGGTTTGGTATTAAACCCATTCCATATTGTTAACCCGTTTATCAGTTCACAAAGTTTGAATGCAATATCTCGAATAACATACAATGATTATTTAAATTTTGTCATTTACCTTAATCCAGTTAGAATTTTAGTCTAATCTTATTTAACACAATCTAATTCAATAACAAATCATGGTAAAAGAAAAGTATTTGGTCGAAACTAAAAAGTGCATCGACTTTGAATTCAGTTTTTGGTTCAATTTGATTTTCGGTTGCAAAATAAAATAAAAAAAACTCCATACTAAATAAACATAATAAAATAACTCGAAAACTGAATCAATAAACACCCGTGACCCAACCACTAGTACTAGGGCTGTCACTTTTACCCGAAACCCAAGAAAACACATACCTGAACCCGAACTAACCCGACCCGAAAAACCCAAACCCGAGAAAAGACTAACCCGAACTCGAACCGAAATAATCCGGGTTGGTTCTCGGATTTGGTTTATAAGTTTCGGGTCAACCCGAATAACCCGAATAAACTTTTAGTTCTGAAATAAAATATGTTTTTAGGTATACTATGCTTAGTATTAGCCTCAAGCGTTATATCTGGTCCTAATCGATTGTTGTCATTACACATATTATAGATCGATTGTTTATTGTTAATTTATGTTTGCCGTTTGTTACTACTAGCAACCGTAATCTAACAACTAAATCACACCTGATTGAAGATGATTATGGTTCGAATTAGTTTTACTCCTTATGGATTGTTTTATCAAATTATGTTGGTTTATTATTTGATTATTTGCTTACGAGCAAAAAATATTATGTTATTTTAATTTTAGCATTGTAGTTTTTTAATTTTTTTTTGTTTTTTGTTTTGTTATCTAGAATACTTGAAACCCGATTAACCCAACCCGAAAAAACCCGAACCCGAAGTACCACAGTTTTCTGTGTTATTCAAAGTTTAAACAGGATTTTGAAACTAAATCAGTTCATTTATTAAGCATGCCACTATTAACTAGCTATATGCACAATATACGTACAGTACCAAAACTAATGTAATAATATTGTGAGAAGCGCTCTTCTCAAAATATAATGTAGTGTCTGGTATGCAGGAATCACGGACGGAGTTGAATGGACCAGTGTAAGGGAATTATAAAAATTGTGTTTGGTTGGTCAATGAATGGAATCATATGTTATACAAAAAATCTCATTCTCTCTAAACACCCCAAAAATCATTTATCCGCTCCCTATTGTGCCTTTCCGTTCCCTTCCCTTCCCTTCTTCACCACCACCGCCGCCCACCATCACAAGTACCACCACCGCGTCCGCAGGCACCACACCAGCCACCACCGCCACAGTTGACTCCACCACCACTAGTCAACCCCCCCCCCCCCCCCACCGGCCACCACTAACTGCGTCCACTACCACCTCGGCCGCCACCGCTATTGGCTCCATCACTATACCCAGAGAGAGAGAGAGAGAGAGTAGGCCCCATTATGAAGTCTAGACGGACGTCTGTAGCTCAAAACTAGTCCAAAGACATCTACAAACCACATCCATGAAATTGAGGTTTGTGACTCCCTCGTCCGCTTAATGTCACATAGATTCAGACCTTGGAATTTGAAGTTTGTTGTGGGTACTCTTAGACAGTGTGTTATGGTTTAACTAGCAAAGGCTAGTTGAAGAGCCATATCAACGTCATTGCACTGCCACGTAGACAATAGGTTTTAACTAGTCCGTTGTTTAACAAATGCGTTATAAGCTAACTAGAGACTCCAACTAGATTTTTTTTTCAAAAAAAAAAAGAGTTATTGGTTGTTAATGGGGGTGAGCCCCACCTTTTGAGCCATTTGGGGCGCCAACAGGATAACTGAAAGAGGGAAAAAGGGGCATGGTGCCAGAAGGTTAATCAAAGCGTACGTTTGGCGCCCCTCCAACGGGTAAAATAGGTAAAATGGCCGGATGGCGCCTCTATGGCTAACCACAACGAACAGCCTAATAGTAAACATTTGCACCTATTGTCCTAACTATAAAGAGTGAGTTATGGACACAATGTTATAAAAACCAGGAATGATACATTGGAAGAATTCGTTGAGTCTTCCAATATCATTAGGTTTATTGTTTCACTCCTATGTCTTTCAAAATGACAAAATAGATCTATGAGATTTCTTTTCTGAATCAGAAAGAGAATGTTTGGTTTCTACCAATAACTAAAAAGTGTAGCATGCTTGAATCTAACTGTGGTTCACGTTGGTGGAGGGAGTGGATCGAAAAAAGAGTGATTCTAGTTGTAAGATATCTAATAAAACCATTGCTAGAATTAATTGTGACATTTTTCAAAGAAAAATATCTCAAATATATAGAGTTTGTCTTTGTATATTATAGCGATGATCCAAAGGTACATGATGTATCGCAAATATTCATTATGATCCACAAGATCTAGTTTCGTTCAAGTAAGGATTCTAGTTAACTGAAAGGATCTTCTAATCAATTCAGAGATCATTTAAATTAAAAAATCAGAATTAAATAAGTAAATTATTAAAGGAAGTAAAACAAGTAAATGATTTGGTAAAGCTATCAAAATATAAATATAAAGTATTTACTTAGAATTCACTTCACCTAGCTAAACATAATAATATATATGTTTTATATGATATGATGTAATCATGTTTACATGTGAAATCAAAATAGGTTAGGTTCTATCAATGTTAATTACCTAATAATATAGGTATTTGAAAAGTTAATATAGAATTAACATAATAACTGCCTTGAATTTTGTCATAGAGAACATGTGACAATTATGTTCGCATGTGTAACGAAAATAGAATAAATTATTGTTAAGATTACCTAATTATACAAATTTTCATATAAAGCTAATTAATAGGTAGTTAAAATATCAACCACCTCAAATCTTTTCATGAACGAACAGTGAAATGAAATTTTCCAATTTGAAAATGTCATACTAGCTAGGAGTTTATGAAACTTTCGATTAATTAATGTCAAAATTGTTATTTTGATTATCATTATGGACACGTGAATTCCACAACGAAAGCAATAGTCTTTCTAAGCATATGCATACATTTGTATATACAAGTTACTGTTAAAGATTTCAAATAAAAATCCTTAAGTATATATGATTCCTAGTCAAGCGCCATTCACACACATATGTACATACATATACTACATATACATATTCTTGAATATACATCTCAAACCATACGGTTTTCCAACATAATATATATGATCAAGATATCCACAAGATAAAACCGTTCAATCCAATAATTAACACAAAACATGCATATTGATTGAAGAAACTCAAAACCATTGTTCACATAATCAACATAATCACCATCAAAATCACATTGTACGTAGGCAACATAATGTTATGGTATTCGTTAAGGTGCCACTCGAATTTCTAAGGCCACCAGAATGTCGTTAGGCCTGAAAAAGTAGATCACTGTTATTTATCCCGAGGGTAGTTTAAGATAAGATAAAAAGGCGTTAAATCTATTATTAATATCCTTTATGTTGTATAATGTGTTTTAATGTCTTTCTGCAAAAATAATGGTGGAGGGACTTTAGCAACTTGTCAAGCAGATGTGGCCTGATTATTGTTGGGTCTATAGTTTTTTTCCCGGATAATAATAATAGCTATATCTTTGTGTGCTGTTTAAATAGCTGTTATGTCTTATTGTGTTTGCTTTTGTGGAAGCTGACACAAGGGGATCATAATACATCACAGTGTTCTTTTGCTTAATAATGCCATGATGCATCTATATGCATGCCAACAATCCTCTCAAGCGAGAATTCTTGTAAAAAGCACAGTAAAAACTGGGCCAAACTCAACCCCCGTTACACCAATTATACGCGGTATTGGAAGTTTTCCAACCACAAGTCTT
The DNA here is from genome assembly GCF_021521415.1 of Bidens hawaiensis. Classification (NCBI taxonomy): domain Eukaryota; kingdom Viridiplantae; phylum Streptophyta; class Magnoliopsida; order Asterales; family Asteraceae; genus Bidens; species Bidens hawaiensis. Next base: position 163,500 of record NW_027493372.1, on the reverse strand, counting down.
TGAAGGTGGATGATAATGGATGAAATTGAATTTTCAAACAACTTAACTCACAAAAGGATGGCTTTTTTACATGGAATCATGAGCCAAAGCTAAGAAACTAATAATGCTGCCTAGTTGTGATGTATACACAAGAGGATTGGACCTTATACTTTTTGGGTTGGTTTGGTTACATTCTGATGATTATTGGATAACTTTCCTCCAAAACATGTTTTTTGGGTTGGCCTTACAATGATCATGTTCTGCCCCCATTTGCTCTTTTGCTTTCAAACTGTTTTTGAGTCTTTGACCCTTTTCTTCAAAATCAATATCATGTACAGTATACATACCCTGGTGACATTAACTTTATTGACGTTATTATTATTATCATCACCATGGGATGCATCCACATGTCACATGGATATTATAAAAGTAGATTACCTATCCTATAAACCATATAAAATTAGTATCCAACAGATATATAACATAGCATGTAGATATACATGAAGATATGGAGTAGAAGAACAGCAAATCATGATTTCTTTCATTTTCATCAATCATGTGTGTGTAATTCCCATGCACAAACCCTGAATTCCATGAATTAAGTTGCTTAGATCATAAGTTGCTAAGTGTTTCTAAGGCTATGTGTTATGAATCACTCGCCATCATTCTCGATCATTCGTCACATCATCAGCGTCACATCATTTTTTCCTCTATCATTCAACCTCACAATTCAACCTATGTTATACCTCATTCTCCACCATTCTAATTATTTATATTATTTAATAACAAAAAGAAATGACAAAGAAAAGGAAAAAAAGAAAAAAGTTGATTGGGTAGTGAGTCACGTGCTCTAGTTAATTGGAACTCCGTCACTAGTGGTCTGGGGTTAGGGGGCGTAGTATTCCCATGACACCATTGGTGCCACCTCAGCACCACTAGTGATGCTCAATGAACCATACCCCTCAACATTTTGTTCTTCGGTAGTAATTAATAGATAGTTTGAACAAGGTGTTAACAAGTATTAAAAAGAGACATGTTTACTGATTCAGTGTAGGGTTGGTTTGTAATATAAGTGTCATACATCCCTTAGATTTTAATGGGTATTGATGACTGCCAGTCTGCCATTAATGGCTGCCTGAGATCCACATAACATGAGGTAACAAGGGTGTCCACAAAATATAGTTGAAAGAGACAAATCCATAACTATATCTATACCTAGGTAGGTTCATATGGGAATAATATGAGGCATGTTCCCTTCGTTCTATTAGTTTCGCATTAACTACCAACATAGCCATAGGATTCCTGGCTACTGGTCTACACCCTTAACTCGATCATTTTGCTTCACCTATACGTACACTAACATATGATTCTACTTTTTTGAAGCCAACCCCATTACTATATGTCTCCAATAACCATGGTACCTACCACTTGACGTGAATTATGCCTTTAGATAAGATTTGCATATATCTATAGGTATGTTATACGTGTAGAGTGATAGGGCCACACCCGACTCTCATATATGTTAATCTTTGTTGGAAAATTTAGTGAAAATGTGATTTTCATTAAACTTCGGATAGAAATAGTTTTATGTTACTGCTATTAATATAATTAATATTTGGTGGGTTTGAGTTATATTTTGTTAGTTTCACAACCAAACAAACCGTATCCAAACGACGCTAAAATGAATAGAATACCATGTTCGAATTTGAGTGGTTTGAATGGAAAACGTGGAACTTGGGTGATTCTAGTAAAACTTTGTTCTTGTTATGAATGAAATAGCAAATTCATGCTTTCTCTCAAGTCCATATAACTCATGTCATATAAATAAAATAAACACTTGTGATTTGTCTTTTAAATTCATATATGGAGCTATTGTTTCGATTTTGTGTGAATATGGAAAGAACATCAAGGTTCAATTTAACAAGAAGGGGAAAATATCACACATTAGAAATAGAGGAAAAACTGTAGGAATCTTGTCGCTAACAAGTTCCTTAGGAACATTCTCTAAACTTTACCGCATCAAAAATTTCATCTTTTTCTATCATTCTAAAAACGTAGTTTACCCGAGTGATAGCTCAGGTGTGTGGACATCTCCAGTAGTACACTTACTATTACATTTATTGTAGCCTAAGAGACACAGGTGTGTTCGTCTTAGAGGAGGCGCATAATCTATATTACGAGACCCATACTGAACACGAATACTCAACCACTATTAAAGATTACTTTGTTTGTTTTGCAGCCGAAGACTCAAACTTCTCGAAGACAACAGTTGGATTTGTATAAATTTTTAACCTTTTCATTTGGTTTTGTACACAGCTTTGTATTATGTATTTCTCTTGTATTACGTTTTTTTTTCTGAACGACTAATTTGGATCACTAACTGGCCACTGACCCACTCTTTATCTTCATTCCCGGAGTATCGGAGACCACTCTCAGGCCGAAACCAACATATAAGAATTAAACCCAAGACTTTCTCATTTTCAAATTGAAGTCTTTGGGTCTCAACTTAATCACTTAAATTAGATATCATTAACTTCCCTTGTATTAGGTGAGTATCAATATTTAATCTTTGTAAAAAGTTACCCATATTAATTCCTGCAATCTTTTCAAGAATATTGTCATAAAAGTTAACATACGATCTCTTCTCTTGGTTGGTTTTACGCAATTCTCGTGGTTTCAAGCATTCAAAGTCAAAATTTAAAAGGTTGGTAGGGGCATGTGATTCAACAAATTAAGAGGTTAATAGTCTAAAGTAGGTTTACCTTTTCGAAATTGGATTTACTTTAGTCAATGGGATTGGTAGTTACAACCATGATTGGGGGTTAATGTCGTTAATTACTGTTACATGTATTGTCATTTTGTTAGAATTGTCTTTTAAGGAGGAGTAAGTATTTTCTTTTTATATATTTTTTAACAACTTTTTCATTGAGAAGACACAACTATCAAGTAGCAAGACACTATAGATCAAAACAACATAAACAATCGAAAGGAGAAATTACACCCATCGTTATAAAATACAAAGATAGGCGAATGAATTAAAAGATGGCATTTTTTATATCCAAAGATAGGCGAATGATTTATTTTTATGCGCTACTTCGGAAACTTTCAAACACTTTAACTAGTAATACACATGTTTTTAAGTATGCACAAGGTCTTAGAAAATACTAGTTAGTGTCGTTTTGTTTTTTAAAATGATTTTAGCAATTTCAGTTATGTGCAGGCGGTTAGACGAGGTTGTTTAATAATGAAACGGCTCGTCTAATAATGATATGTTGTATATTCAAGTTAGACATCTCGTCACCTGCATATGTGCTTCTAATAATAAGACGATCCGTCTACTATTAGACAGTCCCTCTGAACTTGTGGCACCCCGTCTAACCAAATTTCTGGTTAAAAAGTAAAATTAATTATTATAAGGACTATATAATCATCATATGGTTCGTCTAATGTCAAAATTTATTGTTTTAATGAAATTTTTGTTTTTAACCTACTAAGCTAATTATAAATTATAAACGAGGTTTGAAACGAAACTAGACCAGTATGGTCTACAACTTGATCCGAATAAGATCCAAAATTTATTTAAGCCTATTTATTATAGGTTAAACATCAGATAAATGGAATGTTTTCAAAAACAAGTCATCGACAGGTCAGAAGGTGAATACGTTAACGTTTACAAAACAGTTAAACCGATTTACTCATACAAGACAAACTGGCCGTTTGTCTTAAAGAATCAATAAAATGTTTACATGAGATAATGAAATCTCTAAAAATGTTATAATACAAAATTGAAAACAAAACACTCATGCCAACTACACATGTGTCTGCATCCAAACTTAATTGACAAATTGTAGACATACTATGCGTCAGCCCCATTCAGTTCCCCAACAGGCCAACTCTCGAAGAACTGTTGACTTGTGTGTGTATGACAATGGAAAATACCTCAGGGAAATATAACATATCCTAATATGATTATAAATATTATTTAAGTTTAACATATTAATTGAGTTTATCTTTTATTTACTTTCCTCATTATAGTCAAATTATGGTTCCTTATTGTTTATTTTTTCAATTTTTGCGTCTTTAGTTTCCTATATATTGTAATCTTTGTTTAAGAAAAAGAATAAGAAAATTAGTAAGAAATTTTTCTCTAGCTTGGTTTCTCTTATTCTTCTCTTGTTCGTGGAGCCTAACCCACTCTACGGGTCTATTGGGAGATTGACCATCTCGAATCGGTCTATATCAATTTGTTGCTTCCATTCAACGTCCTCATGCCTCGTTCATCGCGTGAAGACACCATCATGGCTATGGTCGACAAAATTGATCGGTTATTGATTCAGCGAAAATCAATCTCTGCCCAACAAGCCGCCTTAGCCAAGTTGTAGTTCGACTCCCTCACTATCACCATGAACCAAATCACACTAACCTTACTGCCGCCTTAGCCAAGTTGCAGTTTGACTCCCTCATTATCACCATGAACCAAATCACCACTAAACTTACAGCCGCCCTCGCTAAAATTTCCAACACCTACATATCGATAACTGACCCAAAAGCAATCCTTACACCCTTGATCCTGGCACCACCATCACCGCCCGTAACCACTTCGGATTCCACTCCATTCGCAAAGCTCAATCAGTTCCTTATGGCCACATATCCTATATACTCATCACCATCTGACCCCAAAACAGTTGTTTCAAACTCACCAACAAAAGTAACCTTAGCAGCTCCATTCACACCATCACCTAATTCAAAAGCATCCCATGTAAGGCCCCGTTACCGGTGCCCTACATTGGACGTTGGATTTACTCATAAACACAGTTCTAAATATCAGAGTTAATTAAAACTTTATGCGAAATATAAATCTTCAAAAAAATATGTTACATAACCTTCAAATCTTGTCTTAACAAACATTGAAGTCGTTTAAACATAAGATACAATCTTTAAAAATAACATAACATTTCCTTGAGATGCAAGTATCTTCAATTCCATGCAATGTGTTCCCCTCAAGCGAGCTGCCTCATCCTACTCACCTTCGTGCATACTAAAAGTCAGCTACGCTGAGTGAGTTCTAGTTAATCATACAATATACAACACATTCATATTTACATACTTCCATTCATACTTTCATACATTCGTTTATCATACTTTTATTTACCTTCATACCTTACATTTTAAAGAGCATTACGCCCTACTTTCCTCGAGTATTATTAGGGCCCGATTCCCTCTTTCCTCGAATATTATTAGGTTTCGGTTCCCTCTTGCCTCGAGTATTATTAGGGCCCGGTTCCCTTTTGCCTCAAAAATTATTAGGGTTCGGTTCCCTCTTACCTCGAGTATTATTAGGGTTCGGTTCCCTTTTCGTTACCATACAACCATACATTACCTTACATTCGTACATATATACATACATTATTCATGCGTACTTTATCTCATATACTCATTTCATACTTACTACATAATACCTTCCTTAACAATACGTGCAATACCCGAAGGTCGTTCACGTACTGTCAAGTATTAACTTATAATATAAACATAAATATCACATTCATCAATAAGGCATACACATACCATTTAAGGTAAGTGTATTAACATTAACATTGAGTATGCACCTAGCCCCGAAAACATAACAAGAAAATGTGGCTAGAAACTCACCTGGATCCTATTTCTTTCTCCGTTAATTGTTAACCCCTTCTTTAATTGAGCTCTGCTAACTGTATATGAGTTACACGTATCAATACTTGTCTTATTTGTATTTCAGCCAAAAATTGCTAAGTCTGGTCTAATCTAGTGGCCTTATATTAGATTACTTTTACTTAGAATATTTTATTCTTAAACCCTAATGTGCAAGGTATTTAATTATTTTAATATTCTTTTCTTTCTTTTCATTTTTAAACCCTATCCTTGGTTAATCTTTCTTTCTCTCAGTACTGAAATTCATACGTATATATATACATATGGCACCATGCCCGAGTGTACATATATGTTGTATATGTAACATCAATGTACTCCATTATGCTCATTGTATTCTGGTCATGCATAATGTATGTGAGTAATTCGTGTATTCGAGTCCCACCATGTGATCGGGTCTCCATGTAATCAAATACATTAAGGGTATTCGAGTTTGCTTATAATCGATTGTATATATATGTATAATGTATTCTAGCACATCCTTGTAACCGAGTATGGTAATTTTAATCAAGTCATAAGTAAACGAGTTATCAAAGTAATCGACTAGCTCATTTGCAATCGAACCACACATATGTATGCGAACCAAGTATTTGTAATCGATTGTCTGTTTGTAAGCGAGTGTATGTTTGTATTCAAATTAACTCTCGTAATCGATGAGCTTATTGTAATCGAGTTACATTTGTATGCGAGTTCAATGTAATCGAGTCTAATGTAATCAATTCTAGTGTAATCGAATTTAACTTGTAAGCGAGTCATACAAATGTATATAAGTCCTTTGTAATCGAGTCATATTGTGATCGACCCTGTCATTGTATGCGAGTGTACTAGTGTGATCGATTTTATAAGTTGTAAGCGAATCAAGTTAATGTAATCGAGTCCTTTGTATGCGACTTGTCATTGTAATTGATTTTTAACTATGTAATCGATGAGCTGCATGTTTCCTAGATAAACTGTGGCCACGGGTTGGACATTAAGTCCACCATTATTTCATGTTTCAACCCTTTAAGCCTTTATCGTGACATTACCATACCCGTAAACATTTCCAAGGACATTCCCGGCTATGACCTGATCCGTACATTCCTAAATTTTGGACCTTTAGGCTTAAAATTTTCAAGACTAGATCCAGGGTTTCTTTAAACGAGTCGTTCATGACCGTAGGCTAGTTAAGTTCATTTAATAATCAAGTTTGCTACATTATGGTTCGTTTATACTCGATCTACTCTACGTTTAAGTTTCATGGCTAACCATACATAAAAACATAAACTTTATAATCAAGAATGCACCTTTAAACGTTTGTTAGGTCACGGTTTAGCTTGGTTATGAACAATATTCTTGAATCTTGTTTAAATATCCAAGATCTATCAATATGTAGCTTGATTCGGGTCTTGGATCCCTTCCCCTAGCTCGCGGCCGTAAGGGAGTGTTTGTATGTGTTTGTTTTGAGTGTGTAAAGAATAAGATGGAGAGAAATGAGGGATTTAGGGTTTTAAGGAGGTTTAAGGGAGTATTTATACTCTCTTAAGCCCATGGACCTAAGACCCATCTCATCCCTTATTCCATCTTTCTCCACCCAAGTCCATATTCTTTATACTATTTAATCTTAATTAGATATTAACGCACGTTTCAAAACATAACTTTTCTTTATTTAATATTATAAAATTACGAATGTTACACAAAAACCCACACAAGCAACTTGTACAACCATCCTTAAACCCGGTCCAAAACGGACAACAACAAACGCACACGAACCGGTGCCAAAAACAGCACTATATGTGGTTCCAACCTTGTTGTATCAAGTCATGAAATCGGTATCTATAGAAAAACTATGAATCCGTTAGCATATGCAGCTGGAAGATGCGAGTGGCGACCACCGTGATGAGCGGTCGAGACCGCCCTGCTTGAGGTAGTCAGACTTGAATGGCGACTACAATGGAAAATGCTTTCCATTCTTTGAGAACAAGAATGTTTTGAAGGGGCGAAGAATTAATATGATCATAAATATTATTTAAGTTTAATATATTAATTGAGTTTATCTTTTATTTAGTTTCCATATTATAGTCAAATTATGTTTCCTTATTGTTTATTTTTCCTGTTTTTACGTCTTTAGTTTCCTATATATTGTAATCTTTGTTTAAAAAAAATAAGAAAATTAATAAGAAATTTGTCTAAAGCTTGGTTTTTCTTCTTCTTCTCTTGTTCTTGGAGTCTAACCCACTCTACGGGTCTATTGGGAGATTGACCATCTCGAACCAGTCTCTATCAGATACCTTGTTGAGTTGTTTAGGTTCTATCTATGTGTTTTAACGAGTTATTGAATTCTTTATTTCCTATCAACATTTCACCAACATACAGTAGACACACTTTTCTTATAACTTTTCACGTAATTAAGCCTAAGCAGTAGATACAAGGATTAGGAGTTATAACCGAATGATAGTCAAGCACATATATAGATGGCTCAATTTCGACATAAATGAAATCCTTGTATTTTATAAAGTTAAACAGATCTTTTGTAAACATCACTCGGATATTCAAGTCCCGAGAATTTTCAGTGTAAATTAATATTTAAAAGTTATTAAGGGTTTCCCTAAAGTAAACACTATACTCTAATATATTTACAAAAAAAAAATACCAACTGACAGTCACACTTCTATGCCCTAAGTTGGTATTTTTTTTTGTAAATATATTAGAGTATAGTGTTTACTTTAGGGATGCCCTAAGTTGTGGTGTGACACTACTTAGACTATTTATTCTATTTATATCATCCTAGAAGACTTAACCTTATTATATTATAAATGGGCAAGTCAAATACATAGAAGGCATGCATGGTGTTTTTCAATGGATAAACTGTCACACCCCAACCTACAGCGAAATGTCGGGGTGCGAACCATTGATTCACATCTCGCAAGACACTATCATACAAATTAATATGACAATATCTAAATTACTTTATTAACATTTCAATCAAGTACACATCGTCTCAACTTGTAACAAATAAATCCAAAAACAAATAAAAACAATCAAACTAGTTGTCTTATATTTATAGCCTAAAGCACATATTCTATGTGATCTTCAACCATTACTTCAAACCATACGATAACCTGCAATATGCTTACAAAATAGAATATATTTATCAACATAAGGTTGAGTTAGTAATCACCAGTTTTTGACACTACATATAATATAAGATAAAAATGTAAACCAATACTATGAGTGTCAACAAGTAAACAAATGCAAGTAATTTGTGTCAGTTAGCCATTGCCTAACGAATTGGGAGGCTACTATGACGATATACAAGTATGCTAGAATAAATGGGAATGCTAGAATCAATGATGGACCTCTCATAATGTTAAAATTAAACAAATAAGCAAGTAATCATTTGATCGATCAACACATAATATTCACAGTTTGCTAGTTGTGTTTAGTACGTAATATGTAAAATATGAATAGGTACGCATAAGTCCCTAAAATGTTTAAAACTAGTAATATAGGGGAGTGATTACTAACCATAATGATTGGTGAGCTAAAACAAACAAATTAAGAATAATAAACCGAAGCTTGAACTTTAATGTCCTGACTAATCCGACACGAACTGAACTAGAACTTTGAGATAGTAAACTATAATTAAAAACGAGAATATTGCAATTGGAATCAAATGAAACAGATATGTAAAACTCAAGTTATGAGGTTTTTAAGATTTAAATGAGCTGTTACTGTTCATAATCCGAACTTTCAATCGAGAGTCGGGTTGTAAACAGTACACTCAAAATTTTATGGTGAACAAAAACTTCTTCTAGGCCGAAAGTAGTTCCTACCAGAAGATGGAGAAACTGATAAGTCCAAAGGTTTGACTAAAATACCCATAAATAGGTCAGGATCAAATTGAACACCGAGACTCCATCAATCTGAGAAATTGATTGAGGGCTTTTGTTTATGAGATAAAAATCTATGAAAAGGAAAAAGACAACTTACCCAAACGATGATTGGAACTTGGAGAAAACACGAGTCAAGGGGTCTTGGAACTTGGAAGACAAACCGAAAGATGAAAACGTGATGAAGAACACCAAAAACACCAAAGGAATCGGCTGGAGGACGATGGAGGCTGATGTATGAAGGTTATTGTAGGGTTCAAAAATAAATTTTGATTAAGCATGAGAGTTATGATTTGTTTATGAAGGAAACAACTCATATAAGGAATGAAATAAACTATTGATGACAAAATCGAGTCTATTAACTCCAAGATTTCAGTTTGATCAACAAGTAAACGAATGTAGACGTGCTATAACACCTGATTACAAAACTTGGGCCTTAATTTTCATGATTGGGGTCGATTTAGAAAGGATTATGCATAAAAAACGAATAAACTCATTGAAATAAACCTATAGACGAGATTTTGACGATATCCTACGAGAAATTCCAATATCTTGCAAGAAATTATCTTAATTTCAGAAAATGTTATGTTTAGTCCCTGAACATCAGTAAATGCGTTTTAGCCATTTTAAGCGGTTTTAAGAGTTTCTAAGGGTTGTTTAACAAGTTTGAAAGTTATGAAAATATAAAAAAAGTTAAACCAACTTAAATACCAATAAATACAATTTTAATTAATAAGAAAGATCCGAATTATATTCCCGAATCGGGTAAACAAATACGAATACGAAAAATCCGAAATGTTTCAGTATACCCTAATTTTGGGAATTTCGTCCTGAAATTAAGGAAAACTAAAACAAAATCGTGTTAAAATAATTAAGTTTTAAGGAAAAACTATTTAAGCAAAAAAATTAAAATTTTAACATAACATGGAACGTCGAGTGGTCGAAGCAACTCTCCAAATCAAAATTCGATAAAGGCACTTATATATAGGATGTATCAGCGACTTATCCGCCATGTCCTTATCATCTTTGCATTTCTATCGTTACCCAAAACTACTTTCGGTTCTAAGTTATATCATACAATCGTACATATTATGATTTCCATACGAGGACTATGATAACTATGTTTCGGACCATAATTACTTCTATCGTCGGATGATCCACAAGATTTGCCCGATCGTGTGGGTTACAAAACATTTTAAGGATATTACTTTGTTAGAAAGTAAAAGTTTTGATAAATTTTAAAAGTAAAACCAGGAGATCATTAATGTATAAACCATTTCTAATAAAGCAACAAAAGTAAATTTTCTTAAAACCACTTTTGATATAAATGCAAAAATTCTTAAAATTGAAAGGAAACAAAATCCTTAAAGTTGAGATTAAAATTTTTTAATGAAATGACATAATTGATCATGATGAACGAGAACAGGAAAATAAGATAGGAGTACGAAACCACAGACAATTAGCTTGAGAAATAAAATAAAGTTCATCCATGAGATATAAGTACACAAAGAATAACTAATTAAAATGGAGATTACTTGATACCATAATCAAATAAAAAGTCGTTACAATACATAATTTGAAAGGACAAAAATAACTTAAGATAAAAATAAGGCAAGTAACGAGAGTCTTCAGAGTCTTTGAGTAGCTTAGTTCCAGTTGACTTGATTCATTCGACTTGGAGCACCTTGTGAAGTTGGATCCATAAGAACTTGAGCAGTCAAGGAAGATTGATTTGGGATAGCTTGGATAGGCTGGGCTTGAACGGGTTGCACAAGGGGGGTTTGGTGGGAGTAGGATTGATAAACTTGAGCCTGCGGGTATGGGATTTGATAAGTTTGGGTTAGGTAGGTTTGATCCTGGTTGACTTGAGGAGCTATGAGGGATGTGAGGTTGATAGGTTTGGACTTGATGGGCATGAGTAGTGTAGTATGGTGCGGGATGGCTTGGATTTTACAGAGAAGGGCAAGTTGATAATAATATTGAAAAGAAGGTTCGGGTCTCCACAATTGTAGCAAGCACGTACGGTAGGTGCAAAGGGTTGAGTAGGTGGCACTCACCTTTATGGGACATCTTGTGCACCAGGTGGCACACGATAAGTATTAGCAAGGTAACTATAATAGTTACATCGGGTGCAAAGACGGCATGAGGATTTAGAAGGATGATGACGGTTACAAATAGAGCATAAAGGTTAGGGGACCGGAGTAAGGTTTCTAGTTTGGGGAGGGTGGATCGAGTTGTGCTTGGTTGATAGCATAATTTTGGTGGTTGGGTTTATGTTTCTTGTTGTGGTGAGAAGTGTTGTTGTTTTGAGTTGTTTGTGGTTCCGCCTTAACATCGGTTGAGTACTCAGCTTTGGTTTCGTCAAGGGTAGGTTTGGAATCTTTTAGAGAGAGGGTTCTATCCCTTACATGGTTATATGAGATCAACAACAAGGGAAATAGCTTCACCGATGCAGAGAGGGTCACGACTAACCACAATATCACGGAAGATTGTTGGTAACCCGCAGATATATTTCTGAATAACATGAGACACGGGTGTTACGATGGGAGGGGTTACTAATAGGTTGAGCTCCATAAAACGGTTTGAGTAAGTTGAGTTATCACCACCAATTTCTTTAAGTTCCCAAAACTCGATTTCAAGTCTCTGCGGTTCATGTCCATGGCAAAACTCTTTCTTCATTGCATCTTTGAGTTCATCCCAAGGCATGGTCATAGCAAACTCGATTCCTTGGATGGTTTGAAAGTATTCCACCAGGTGAGAGCCTGTTCGTCAAAGATGCTTGACGAGAATTTAGTCCCTTTGGTGTCCGGACATTCACAATGTATGAATACGTTCTCCAATTTCTCAAACCATTGGAGGAGTTTGGTGGCTTTTCCTCGCCAAGGTACTCGGTGGTTTAGAACTAGTGAAATTCTTGAAGTGAAAGTTGTATAGAGCAGCAAATGAAGCAGAACCTTTGGAATTGAGACTTTGGATCTAAGTCACCATAGTAGGCATTGCAACAACAATTCCTTGGTGATCCTTGCGGTCAGATGGCGATCATGAGAACAAGATGAGCTACGTTGAGTGCGACAATGGTTTCTTAGAGAAGACATTCTACGAGGACGAAAAATAAAGTTTTGTAAGATGAAGGGTAGGTTGTGAAAAATGAGAAGTAACACGAGAAAGCATGAAGTACTAAAATGTTAATAATTACAAGTTGAGGGTGAAAATTGAAATGTGTTTGATAGTTTGAAAATAAAATAAATGAGAGAAAACCATTTAAAAAATATAATAAAATAATAACTGTCTAGATTACATGTGATGGTTGTGTCTGTATTATTGGAGGATTATGTCGGATCATGTGAATTAAAATACCATGATTAATTGAAATAAAGTGAATAAATCAGATCATAAAAATTTGATTAAATAAAACCAAGTAAATAAATGAGTAAACGAATTTCTTCGATTGGCTTAAGCGTCCCATGAGCCTTCCATGGCATTTTATTGTCCCAACTTGTTAGCATACCAAAATTTATTTGTGAGTTGGGCTTCCCATGGCATTTTGTTGTCCTAACTAAATAACATAACATCAATTTGTGAGTTGGGTCTGCCGTGAGCGTTCCATGGCATTTTAAATGGCCCAAAAAATAAACAAATTACCAAAACAATTGAGTTGGTCCGCTCATGAGCTCTCCATGCTTTTAACTGAAACAACTAAATAACGAATTAACGAATTTAAATATGCGTGGTTGGAGTATCTCGTGAATCACCACAGATGATAATGCTCCAACAAAAATATAAAAAACAGAACGGGTTGAGAAATGAATAGTTGGAGCGTCCATGGGTTGACATGGGTTTTTCACCCAACTAAGCATTTAAATAATAATAATAGTAATAATAATAATATCAATATTTGGAAATTTCCAAATTTAGTTATAAATTACCATGAATTTGGTTTTTATTGAAGGAATTTAATCATTTAAGTGGTTACGTTGATCACTTAAAGTTCTAGTCGTTTGGCATTTGTTCCTTTTTGGCCTATAAGATTGAGTATTGTGGCCGGGTTATCCTCCAGGAAAGGAATGTCATCTTTCCTTTGATTCTTGGAATCGTTTTGCCAAAACCCGACTCACAGTTCTCTCCCATTCTGGTTACTACGAGAACATGTCATGCTCCCTTGCTTTAATGTGTAGGAGTAAAAACAAAATAAGAGAATTCTTAAGGAATTACACATAAATAAAAGAATAAAAAATCTAGGGTTTTGAGAATGAGGCGTAGTCTCGGAGTTTGTGTGTGCGTGTAATTGATTAAATAATAAATCAATAAATAAATAAGTTGTAAACCATTTAAATAAACATATAAAGTCACACATAAGCACATATAGGGTCCTAAACATGCTACTAGGAAATTTCTAACGCCCTATCTTATAGCCTTCGACTCTGATACCAATCTGTAAAAGCGTTTTGTAGTCATTTTAAGCAATTATAAGGTTTCTAAGGGTTGTTTGACAAGTTTGAAAGTTACAAAATATAAAATAAGTTTAAACCAAGTTAAATACCAGCAAATACAAGTTTTTGTTAATACTAAATATCCGAATTACATTCTCGAATTGGGTAAACAAATACGAATACGAAAAATCCGAAATGTTACTTAAACTACATAGTACATAACCTAGTTTGGTGAAAATCTTGAATTATGAGTGCAAGGTCATATCAAGATCTTGTGGCATGCTTGAGGGTTGAAAACATCTTCAAATTATAAGGTCGGTAAAAGTGACAAACACGTCTCATAATATTCGGGTGTGAGTGGTTTTCCAAGTCAATTGGAACAACCGTGGGGAGCAACCATCAAGTCATCAGCTGCACTAATCATGTGCTTGTGCTTTGACTATAAATAGAGGGCTTGTATAATAGTCATACTCACCCTTTTTTCTTTAACTAATACACACACTTATAACAATTAAATATATTTCTTGATTCTAACATCATTCAAATGGAGGAAGAAAACATCAGGAGCAAAACTAAGAGCAATTGCTACAACATTATTCATTCATTCTAGTATTATTGAGGGGACATCACTAATGCTTGTTTTAGTGATTTGTTAAGAGATAGTTCATCGTTGTGTTGATGATACATGGAACACAATATTGATATATTTGTAATTGTATTAAGGGTTGGGAACACTAACTTGGCATAGTATTGTGATTATTGTGAGTATACACTATCTTGATAGAGTGTTTGAGTGGATTCAGTATCACGACATTGTGAATGTTTGAAGAATGGTAAAACAATACTATCTTGACATTATATACTGGAAAACTGATCACCACCTTTGCTTGGTGTGACGTTGTAGTTGGTGTTCCCTACCATTTTGGGAATTTACTAGTGATAGAAAACACTTGACTAGAGAATCGGGAGAAGAATAGAGTGGATTAGTTAACATTCATTTGAACCTCTATATATTGGTTGTGTGATCTTTATACATTAAACTCTTTACTTATTGCATTCAGAATTATCAAGTTGTGAAAATAGTTTTAAAGGCATTATCATCTTTAAACAAACTAAGAATTAAGTAACCTATTCACCACCCCCACCCCCACCCACCAACACACACACACACACACAAATGCCACTTTTTATTTTCTAAAAAACAATTGACGCGGTGACATTTTACAAGTAATGTAATTATTATTGCTCCAGTTTAATTTTGTTGTAGCATAGTTAATCAACTAAGAGTAATTATGTAAATGGCACTACACGCTTTTTTTCTCTTTATTTTGTACCATGTGCACATTAAAAATCATATGTACGAATCTCACCCTACACACTTTTGTATATATTCTCTATACATTAATAAACACTTAACTCTCGTAAGGAATGCATGGGCTAACTTAGTAATTGAATTTAATTTTTATTTGTATATTTTTATAATTCAAGTTGTGGACAATATTTAACTAGACATAGAGAAATTAAATTTTAATAATTCAAACTATTAATCATTAGTTAGATACCCGTGCAATGTAGTGGGATACGCATGAACGTTATCTGGTATACATAAACAAGGTACCAGGCCACCCGTAGTCTTTCTTCAGATCCTGATACATCGTGTTGGATCCCAGATGAATCGAATATCTCGACTTGTGAGCTTCATCTAGGACTCGACCCCTAAGATTTCCAAGTCTTTGAATCCACATATGGTCAAATCTAGTTTTCACTCCATGAGTGTTATTCATCAGCTCATCTTGTTGTCCGAAGATTCTTTTTTCTTCATTAATCCTTCATATATAAGCACCTCTGACTGTGCCTTGATTATCTCTCTGAAGATGTCTGAGTTAATGATTAACTTATAAGACATCACTGTTGCAATGACTTCTTCAATCTTACGGCTTAGCGCGTCAGCGACCACATTAGTCTTACCAGGATGGTACTTGATATCACAATCATAGTCCTTTATCAACTCTAACCATCTTTTGTGCCTCATGTTCAACTCTTTCTGCTCGAAAAAGTACTTTAAACTCTTATGATCCATACAAATGGTACACGTAGTAGCATAAAGATCATCTCTCTCTATATCTTGAGGGCATGCACTACTGCTGCTAGCTCTAAGTCATGTGTCGGGTAGGTACCCTCATGAACTTTCAACTGACTGGACGCATAAGCTATCACTTTTCCTCGTTGAATTAACACGCAACCTAACCCACGATGCGAAGCATCAGTACAAACAACCAAATCCTCGTCACCATCGGGTAGGGCAACGATTGGAGCTCGTGTGAGTCTTTTGTTTAATGTCTCAAAAGTCTCCTCCTAGCACTTACCCCAATTGAATACCACAATCTTTCGGGTCATACCGGTCAACAGGGTGGCTTGAATCTCCTATAATAGCCGTCCAACCCTAAGAAGTTGTGTATATCAGTCGGGTTTTGCGGAGTCTTCCAATTCATTATCGCCTACACGCGAGTAATCTGGATACATAAACAAGGTCATCCACGTAACTAATGCCTGAACGCTCGTAACCGGTGACGAAAATCAAGAAGCAAAGATGAAATGTATAATAATTTCAAGTAGACCACTTTTTATGAGTAAAAATTATGAGTGTCATTGTTCAAATTATGAGTAAAAATTATGAGTGTCATTGTTCAAATTATTACTATAAGTGTCTCTTGAGTATGTGATAAAGACTCTCGTCTTTTGTAAGTAGATCAAGGTTAAAGTCTTGATATGAAATAGATTATTATCTTGATATAGTTTAATACTCCCTCTGCCCATTTTAGAATGCAATGGTTTGAAAAAAAAAATCTAGATTTGTCAGTTTGCTATGATTTTTTTTTTCATAAACATTTAAATTGTTTGAATT
Organism: Bidens hawaiensis; assembly: GCF_021521415.1. Classification (NCBI taxonomy): domain Eukaryota; kingdom Viridiplantae; phylum Streptophyta; class Magnoliopsida; order Asterales; family Asteraceae; genus Bidens; species Bidens hawaiensis. Next base: position 146,632 of record NW_027493372.1, on the reverse strand, counting down.
TTTCTTTTTTTTTTCATAAACATTTAATTCGTTCGATTTTTTTATGATTTTTCTTTAGTTGATTCAGTGGTTACCTATTTTGATGTCAAACTAAAAGATCAACCATGAAAGTATAGACAAGATCGGCACTGAACTCAGTTTGAGCCCACGTCTAGGTAACGATATTGAAAGTACCAATAAAAAAGAGTAAATATACCTACTTATATATCATATCGATTATTGTTGAAAGATACTGATTTGTAAAAGGTAGCGAAAAAAATACCTAAACCAACTCATACCGAAACCAAACACAAGATAAATGTTACTAAGAACGATGTTGTTCAGTCGATATCATTTTGGTACAAGACCAATACTTGGTAGAAATGTTTATCCATACATGGAAATACTAATTATCCATCACTAGTGACGGATCAAGATTTTTTTTCAAGAAATTTCATTGTTTTTACATGCTTCAATTTCATATGGCCGATTTCGGGTTAATTCAAAGGTTCAAGTTGGTTCGATAATTCGGGTCAGGTCTAAATCAAATTTAGGTTTTGTATGTCCGAATTTGGATCACTACAATATGATATCAACCAGACGAGTATTGGTACGGAATACCAACACTCGGTGATTCAAGAACACAAAGAAGAACTAGTAAATAACACAAGGTTGCTTCAAAACACACGTATATTATTGAATACGTCAGGTGCTTAAGCACTTACAAAACAATCAAAACACAAACTGGAAGTGAACAACCTTTTTCCTATACAAGATGTAAAGTATATATAGGATAACCAAACACCTAGGCCGGCCCAAACAACAACTAGCCCACCGAGAACACATAAGTGTTCTCGGTTTACATGTGCACCCAAAATCCAAGCCCAACTAAATATAAACAAGCTCAAACCACAAAACTAGGCCCAACAATCTCCCCCCTTGGTTTGTAGCTTTGTCTTTACTCTTCCTCCATGTAATCAAGATCCGCATCCTTCAATCCTCCAGCCCAAAATTTGTTATTAATGATAGATGTCACCATGCTTGTGTATTCTTTGGTGGCTGTTTCAAAAAGTCTGTCAGCAACAATCTGATGCGTACTGAGTGTCTTGATATCTTTCTCATGAAATTTCAACAGATCCTTAGGGTCAACAAAGCGATATTGACCTTTCCCCTTTTGTAGCTTGACAACAGCTGTGGCGGTAAAGGGATCAAAGAACCAGAATCTCATGTTATCCAACGTACCATCGGGAATGGCACCTGGCACAGGAATGTACGTAGCTTTCTTAGTGGGAGGTCACATCACATTCACCATGGTTTTCCCAGTTCATAGATCCAAGACTCCTTTGGCTTTCTTCGGGAAAGATTCAGCAGTTGGCATATTTGGAAAGCCTTTATCAACTTGGCACTTGAGAAAGTTCCAGAAATCTGTGCCCAGTTTGTCGTGTGATGGATTTGAAAACGGAGCATTTACTAGATCACTCAAATCAACTTTCGTCCAAGAACCAAAGTTCTTCATCTTTTTATAGTATTCCATTGTTCCTGATTTTCTCTTGACCCACCACATGTTCTTATCTGCATCAAAACCCCAGGATAAAACTCCATATCGATCACCGTATTTTTCCGAGAACCCCTTCTGAAGTGTAACAACATATCTCTCTGGGTGATCTGAAGACACAACATTTTGATCTGAGTTCTTCATTACCAGCAGCTTCTTCTTTCCCTTCTCAAGTAATTTCTTCTTAATTCTGTCAGACTTTTCTTTTGTAACAGATGGTGCATCCAGATAACGTTTCAGAGAATCTGATTCTTCTTGTCGACTGACACCAATGTTATCATCTGGATGAGCATCAGAATCTTTGCCTTGATCAGTGGAGGGAGTTTGATACACCATATCTTCACTACTTTTGAACTCATCTCCAAATTTCTGAAATAGCTTTTGCTGGAGATCGAGATACATAGCTGTTAGACCTCCCATTCCAGACTGCAATTCCTTAATCTTGGAGTCTTTATCTGAATTGCTGGCCTCAAGCTCCTGAATGCGAACATCCTTGATTACCGAATCTTGCTCAAGTTCAAAAACTCGTCTTTGTAGAGCTAGGACATCCACAGGAGTATTCTCGAGAACCACTCCTTTTCCTTTGTTCTGAAGATAACTTTCCTGCATAGCAAGGATTTGAGCAACCTTTTTGGAAACATCTGAACTAGACTGACCTTGATCAAATTGACCAGAGGACCCAGATGGAATATTTGCAGCATCGGAATGTGGAATATCTGTTTCAAAATCAAAATCATCACCGAAGTCACTGGACAACAGCTCCATAAATGTTGGCTTAGTAGAAGGTGCAACTGGTTCAGTTTGTGATTCTGGGACATGTGATTCTGGTTGATCGGTGACTTGTTGAGGGCTGGAGGTTGATTCTGGTGTTGGTGTGATTGTTGGTATTGGTGAGGCTTTGGTTGTTTCAACTTCACTTACCAACTCGCTTGATATCAAATCATCCCTCTTTCGTTTACGATGAATGAGATCAGCAGTTGGCTCTTCAATATACTCTTCCTCAGCATCTTCAGTAACTGTCGGAGGAGGCTTCCGAGCAGTTGGCTGAAATAGGACTTTAGCAGCTTCGAGGGCTTTTAATCTTTCATCATCAGTAAGAGTACTTGGCTGACGGAGCTCTTCTTGTAGGCCCCCCCGGGGACGTCACCGATCGATACGAGATCCGCACGAGGTCTAGGAGTGCGAAATCCTCCTAGACTCGTTAATGGTGTACAAGATGAAGAACACAAACACGTACACGAACAAATACATGAACAAATACAAGAACGGGATAAACAAATCTGCAGATTCTTATATAATAATCAAAACGAATTACATACCAAACTCGTAAACAAATGACGGCCGACCCGAGGTGAGCTCTACCTCGGGTCGTCCCACACGACTCTCACTCTCGGTCTCTCTTTAGACAAATAAACTGTAACACACAACTCTCTGAATTACTGGATACAAAACCTAAACAAGACACACATATATATAGACAAAACATCTTCTCGGGCTTGGGCTTGGGCCAGTAGGCGAAGTTGTTCATAACTTCGCCTATGGCGAAGTTGTGATAACTTCGCCTTAGGCGAAGTTGTGATAACTTCGCCTTAGGCGAAGTTATCACAACTTTGCCTACTGGCCCAAGCCTAAGGCAGACGTTGTTCTAACTTCGCCTAAGGCGAAGTTGTTCTAACTTCGCCTGTGGCGTCTCCGCTGGTCTGAATTGCATAGCGACGGTCACAAAATGCACCAACAGTCTCCCCTTTGACCGTTGCTCTCAATTCTAACAAACACAAAAGATCATCTGTTACAAAACATGCACCAACAGACCCCCTCTTAACTGATGATCTTCTGTTTGCTCAACAACCAGCCGTGTCTGAAACTGTCCTGTAGCTTCACAAATCTACCAGTCACCCAGCGTCTTCCATATCAGATCTCCCCTTCAGTGTAAGCTTCTCCGACTATAACGATTGAGGTCTTTGAAATGCATGCATCCTCGTGCCAATAGATCATCTCAACCAATCACGTGAGTCCATCTGACTTCACCAACACGTGAAGTTGGGCTTCCTCCACAACTTCACCAACTCGTCGGCATACGATAAGGTTTAATCTTCAACTACTCAACATCAAGTGATCAATTTCATCACAAAACCACCTTGACAGAATCTAACACATGACCATTAATTAATCCGAAGCATCTTCAATCACCAGGGATAACGATCAAGAACATAAACACTTTAGTTCCCGATTAAATCCAACTTGTTCCAGAATTTTCACTCTAATAAATAAGCATCACGTTTCAGGATCCAATTCTCGAACGCCTTGAAAGTAACATAAATAATATGCTCTGACCGCAATCCAGTAATGACAAAAACCTTCAGTTCAATTTGACTTTCTTCAATTGGTCACCTCGAACAACAACAATTTCATTGCCCACAAACACCCAAATATGTGTCAATATCCAGTTTCAATCAATATCTCATTCACAAACTCAACTCCATATCCAGAGTTGACACGTATTTGTTCACACGTAAGACCCAGAGATAATAAGTTTCACTCGTTGACGGAACAACATCTCCGGTCTCACAATAATCGTGTACACCTGGCCATACAGACGAAAACACCAAAATACTCTTTTATTTATTTATTTTTTTTTTATTTTTTTTTTCTCGTTAACTTCGCCTAAAGTTAACTTCGTCTGTCCATAACTTCGCCTGGCTATAACTTCGCCGAGAAGTCAACTTCGCCTAAAGTCAACTTCGCCTGTTCATAACTTCGCCAGACCTTATATCTTCGCTGAAACCCTACGAACAGTGACGGCAACTTCGCCTGATGAACAATAACTTCGCCTACGGCGCTGTTCGGCCAGAAACGCACAGAAACGTGCCAGAAACACCAAAACGCAGATCTCGAACCATAGCATAAGAGCCTAAGGCTCTGATACCACTTGTAGGTCCCCCCGGGGACGTCGCCGATCGATACGAGATCCGCACGAGGTCTAGGAGTGCGGAATCCTCCTAGACTCGTTAATGGTGTACAAGATGAAGAACACAAACACGTACACGAACAAATACACGAACAAATACAAGAACGGGATAAACAAATCTGCAGACTCTTATATAATAATCAAAACGAATTACATACCAAACTCGTGAACAAATGACGGCCGACCCGAGGTGAGCTCTACCTCGGGTCGTCCCACACGACTCTCACTCTCGGTCTCTCTTTAGACAAATAAACTGTAACACACAACTCTCTGAATTACTGGATACAAAACCTAAACAAGACACACATATATATAGACAAAACATCTTCTCGGGATTGGGCTTGGGCCAGTAGGCGAAGTTGTTCATAACTTCGCCTATGGCGAAGTTGTGATAACTTCGCCTAAGGCAGAAGTTGTTACAACTTCGCCGTTGGCGAAGTTGTTCTAACTTCGCCTGTGGCGTCTCCGCTGGTCTGAATTGCATAGCGACGGTCACAAAATGCACCAACACTTCTTCATCATCTTCATCATCGGAGATCTCAAACGTAGCAGCACATGGTTGAGCGGGTACCACGTGTTCGTCAGCAACCTGAGCTATGACAGGCTCAGCTTCGGTCTCAGCAAAATGACCGAATTTTTCCAGGGGTCTTAATCCCCTGTAAACTATTTTGGCTCCTTTTCTCGACTGCTTCATTAACCCAAAGGAATTGGGTCCCATTGTCGTCATATCCAAGGTCTCAACAGTTTTAACCAAATCAGTGTAATGAGAGTCAAAGATCATCTGCAAAAACCTTGGGTACATCAAAAACATCTCCTTCTTCTTTGCCCTGAGATTGCTCATCATTTCATTGAAGACAAATTTGGAATAGTTGTAATTCCAACCCATGATCAGAGCAGCAACGACAGACATTTGAGTGTGACTGATTTCATCTGAACCCCCCTTTGTTCCCGAGATGCATGTGAAGAACGTGTGCAATAGATATCTCCATTAGGGGTGAAACAGCTTCTTGATTGCCGGTGGATAAGTGCCTTGATACCCCATTCTAGTAATTACTTCAGTAACCTCGGTTGTAGAATACTCTGTTGGGTAGTCAGGTTGATCCCCAAACAGAAGTACCTCTCTGATAATGGCTTCAGTTAAAGTAACATGCTTCATCTGTATTTTGGAGTCGATTGAAGTAACTCCATCTATCCCTTAAGAGTTGATCTTTGCATTCTTCCAGAAATCAGTGACCATCTTCTTGCAAATGACAGGATTCTCACGAAGAGCATGAGAGATCTTGCGAGTATTCAGTCCAACAATCATCGACTTGAACTCCTTGTGAGCCAGTGGCGGATCATAGAGATGACCAGCTATATTATGAGTGTCTACGAACTTTAACGGATTTTGATCAGTCATATCTGCACCAAACTTAACAAGTTAGATAGTGGTAATGGATATTTGATCTATGAATTAAGAAACATTTGGATTAATAAACATGGTGGGCTCAAATGTACTTCTGGGGCAGTCCAGGTTACGATGGAGTGGCCCAATAGTGTACCACAATGAGAATCTGGGCCCAAGCAGTGAGAATTTGGGCCAGGCAAGGGGGGATCTCGGTCAAGTAAGGGGGTTCTCGGTCAACAGAAATCAACGAAAAACAACCGAGAACAGGGGTTCTCGGTCACTACAATTTACCGAGAACAGGGGGTTTTTCTGTCAATGGGTGATCGAGAACGATATATGATAATATATGGGAGTTCTCGGTCAACATAAGTCAAACCGAGAACTCCTTGCCAGCTAGGCAGAGAACCCCTTTGGATTCCACCTCCGAACATGTGTCATCATCTTCAACCTACCGAGATCCCCCAAAAACCTTCATTAAACCTGTAAATAATCTACAATTAGTCAACCGAAATCCCATAATCAACACAGAGAAGTCCACCGAAAGTCCTAAATAGTCAAGAATCCACTTTTGATTTATCAAATCGAGTTACAGTAGCCTTATCCAACACACTGTAAGAACATGAGTCCCAAATATCATTCTTTTCTAGTACCTGCTTAGTCAAAGATGAACACTTTTAAAACTGAGGTTAATTGAAGAGATTAAATCACAGGTGATTGAGAGAAAGGATCTCGGTTAGGAAGGTTGAAAATACCCTTAAGCAGATTATTTATACCAAGGCCAAGAGGGCCGAAAACTCCTTAAAGGGCTCCAATAAGCCAGAAATCAATAACCATCCCAAACAGGTTAAAACCCATTACGAAAAGATCCAAATACCCCCCCCCCCTTTTTTAAAAAAAAAACAAACGTTTCAAGGAGAGTAATTTCGAAGAGAATTAAAATTAGCCACGACAAAATAAAATAAAATAAGATAAAATCAAATAAAACACAAAAGAATTTTCACCCACAAGTAAGACAACTCCCTTTATTTTAACGTCGGGATCAAATTTCAGTTCTTCGTAAAACCGCCGCCCTTTTATGAAAAGATCCGAACATGGAATCATATCATTTAAGAGGCTGTCACAAGGATTCATGTTTAACATTATTATGACATCTAAGAGACAGATTGATAGCGTGTATCCCATACTTAGCATGATCTTTCATCGCATCAGTGATATGATTAAGGTTCAGTTAGGCATAAAGCTTAAATGGACATCACTCATGGACCTGTGATGCCTCCTATCTCATCTCAAAGCGTGTTTGGCTTTCCCCAGATCACCCCAATTTGACTCCAACCCCCTAGTGCTTGATCAAAATAATTTAGGCATAAAGCTTAAATGGACATCACTCATGGACCTGTGATGCCTCCTATCTCATCTCAAAGCGTGTTTGGCTTTCCCCAGATCACCCCAATTTGACTCCAACCCCCTAGTGCTTGATCAAAATAATTTTTATACAAAGCATGGCTTAGAATTAAGGTTGAACGTTGGACTTAGTTCCAGTAAACTGACAAGCCTTTCATTCGAGACATGACAGGACTTACTTGTGTGCCCCCATCTCTGTAGTTCTAGTTTGAACCCTCGAAGCCTTGATAAATAAATAAATTCAATAGACATAAATTACTTCAATCACGATTTTTTTAAAAAAAATAATAGAAGTAGCAATAGCTTGACTGTACAATATTTTTGGTGATCAAGACACTAACGGGCTCGTGTATGACTAGGTAATTGCTTTTCTGCCTATCATTTGGAGAGATGTATCTGGAGACATGCACCTGTCTTCAAAATGACTCTCCACATTAAGTTTATCAAATTTAGTTTATATCACTTTAACTTTTACGCATCGTGGAAAGTACCATACACATCAATGACTGTTCTAGAGCCTTTTAAGCCTAATAACTTCACCCGTTAGGCACACAAAAATCATTTATCTATCACTTTCCAAAGGTTGGATCAATTTCCATTTGAAAATTTTTTGGAGCTTCTAAAAAGCTATTAACTGAATAGTAATATCACTTCCCGGAGAGTTGAGTAAAACACACGTGTTAAGCATTCAGTCACCCCGGTCACTTTAAGCTTTCAGATTAATGGCTATCCATTGTAACCACACGTGGTTAACCGGACCAAACATGCATGAAAACACATGTCCTTCCAACTCAGAGTTACCAACATAATTTTAAGTAAAAGAACACGAAACACAAACAACATATCATAATCGCCCCGGGTTCTTACAGTCATCAGGTAAATGGCTATCCTGTGAAACTACAGATAGAACACCGGACCAACCATATACAAGTATATGTCCTTTAAACTTGAGCAACCGACATAATTTTAAGCAAAAATGATTGTTAATAATTTTTTTATTAAATTTGTTTTCTAAATAAAGGCAACGCACACACACTATTTTTGTCTTTTTGATTTTTCTCCTCCTAAATTTGTGCAAAAATTAAACAAAACAAGTACAAATTTACTCCCAAAAAGACTCAATCCTCGAAACGTAGCATTTTAAGAAAATTCACAAGCACGTTAAATTTTGATGTTCCGACCAGTTTTGTAAATAGGTCCGCCATATTATTATCTGTATGGACCTGTTCAAGATGAATCAGTTTTTGATGGAAACAATCACGAATAAAATGAATTTTAATATCGATGTGCTTGGTTTTAGAATGTTGGACTGGGTTTTTCACAATAGCGATGGCAGCATCATTATCACAGAAAATAGGAGTGTCAAGAAATTCCAAACCGTAATCCAGCAACTGATTTTGCATCCAGATAACCTGAGAGCAGCAAGCGGACGCAGAAACATACTCTGCTTCGGCTGTCGAAGTAGACACTGTTTGTTGTTTCTTACACTGCCATGAAATGAGCCTATCTCCGAGAAACTGGCAGCCAGCTGACGTGGATTTCCTGTCAATGTCATCTCCACCATAATTGCTATCATCAAAAGCATAAAGATCAAATTCTGATTGTTTGGGATACCAAAGACCTAACTTCGGTTGTCCCTTCAGATATCTAAAAATACGTTTAACAGCAATTAAATGGGAGAGTTTAGGATTAGCCTGAAAGCGAGCACATTGGCAGACAGCGAACATTATGTCGGGACGACTGACTGTGAGATACATCAGAGACCCGATCATCGATCGATAGTATGTTTGATCTACGGGACTCCCTTCAAGATCAGACGACAATAGTGGTCTTTCTGCCATTGGAGTGTTAGCACTCTTTGAATCTTGAAGTTCAAACTTAGCCAGCATATCTTCAACATATTTTCCTTGATGTAACAAAATTCCCGTTGGACTTTGTCGAACCTGTAACCCCAGAAATGTTGTCATTTCACCCAACGAGCTCATCTCAAATCTTTTCTTCATAACGCCTTCAAATTCTTTGCACAAGTCAGCACTGGTGGAACCGAAGATGATGTCATCAACATAAATCTGGACCAGAAATCAAATCCTTTCCGACAGTTTTCCATAACAAAGTTTGATTAATCGTTCCCCGCTTGTAGCCGTGGTCAAGTAGGTGTGCAGTCAGTGCAGCATACCACGCCCGTGGAGCCTAATGTAACCCGTACAGAGCCTTGTCTAACTTGTAAACATGATTTGGCTTCTTAGAGTCAACGAAACCCGGTGGCTGATCAACATAAATTTCTTCTTTGACCTCCCCTTACAAAAACGCGGTTTTAACATCCATCAGATATACTGTGAAACCCATATACGACGCATATGACAGAAAAATCCTAATTGCCTCAAGTCTAGCCACTAGAGCATAGACTTCTGTGTAATCTAACCGTTCTACCTGGCGAAACCCACGAACTACCATTCGAGCCTTATTACGAACAATAACCCCGGTGTCATCTTGCTTGTTTCTGAATACCCATCTTTTATCAAGAGCTTTCTTTCCTTCCGGCAGTTTAACCAATCTCCATACCTTCAACTTATCAAACTGATTCATTTCATCATGCATAGCATCAACCCACCTAGGTTCTTGAAGGGCCATCTCAACATTCTTCGGTTCAATCTGAGATATGAATCAGGAGAACATACAGCTGTTTATGTGTCCGGTCTGACTTCTGGTGGACACACCCGCTTCAATGGGGCCTATGATGTTCTCAATCGGGTGATTCTTTTAGGTTCTTGAGGGAATCGAATGATCATAAACATCACTATTAGGTTGAAGTTTAGTTACATTCTCCCCAGAATCAGTAAGATGATTTTTCCATCCAGACGTTGTTGTACTGTGAGAGTACGAGGTGCCGGCAACGTATTCATCTTGAATGGCGTCGGGAAATAGTGTGCTCCCGAATATCTGACGAACGGAACTCTCCCCCTCAACATTTTCAGTATTCTCAGACGAGATTGGTTGTGAGTGATTTGTCTCTGAAGATTGGATGGGCTGATTATCGGTTGTGGTCGAAGCACTAGTCATCTCAATAACCTCATCATCCAGAGACGGAGAAATATGGGACAGTGAGTGAGAACTGTCTTGAGTGATCTCCACTGAGGAACCACCTTGAGAGTATGCGATGATGTCCGGAAACACGTTAAACAGCTTGAAGAACTCATTGTAGTCGAATAACCAATCGGGACCGACACGGGCGTCAGTCTCATTTTCTTCTAGCCAACGAACTTCATAAGACTCTAGAATCTGCTTAGTTGACTTGTTGTAGACCCAATATGTTGTATTTCCCCCATATCCAACGAAGTAACACTCATCCGCTGCAACCCCAAATTTAGGAGTGGTTTCTAGATTTAGTAATGTGCATGGATACCCGAAAGCTCTAAAATGCGCGACATTGGGTTGATGACCATAAACGATCTCATATGGAGTCTTCATCTTGGACTTATTGATTATCACCCTGTTCTGAACATAACCCGCTGTATTGATGGCTTCTGCCCAGAAAAACAGAGGCAGTTTGGAGTCGCATAACATCGTTCGTGCTGCCTCAATTAAAGTTTTGTTTCTTCTTTCAGCGACACCATTTTGTTGTGGTGTCCTCGGAGCGCTAAACTGACAAAGTACCCCCTTTTCTGAACAAAAGTGATTCAGAACTGCATTCTTGAATTCCGTACCATTATCACACCGGATACCTTTCAGCTTTAAATTCAGTTGATTCTCCATTAATACCACAAACTTCTTGATCAGCTCTGCAGTTTCACTTTTATTTGACAAGAAAAATACCCAGGTAAAACGTGAGTAGTCATCAGTAATTACAAGACAGTAAGAACTACGAGACAAACTTAGAACATGGACGGGTCCAAAGAGGTCCATATGAAGTAACTGGAAAACTGATGAGATGGAATTAATTAACTTAGGCTTGTGAGATTTTCGATGATGTTTTCCCAAAGCGCAAGCCACACATTTTTCAACGGTCACAAAATCTTTGATTGGTAAACCACGCACTAAATTGTTTTTAGCAAGACGATTTAGATTTTTAATATTAGCATGACCAAGCCGACGATGCCAAAGCATCGCATTATGTTTTGACACTTTTGAAAACAAGCATGTTATTTTGTCAGGAGCATTTTGGTTCATGTCGATCACATAAGCATTATCTTTTCGTTGCGATCGAACAAGAATCCATTCTTCTGGTATGATTATACCAGGTTTCAGAATTAAGCACTCCTTTTTAGTGAAATGAGTTGAAAAATCTTTGTCACAAATTTGCGACACGCTTAAAAGACTGTGCTTCAATTCTTGAACAAAATTAACATTTTCAAACTTCAACACACCGTTACTTACAGTACCCTTTTGAGTGATTTTTCCTTTCTCTCCTCCCGCAAAGGACACATACCATTAAAAGCATGAATGTCGTGTAGCTAGGTGATGTCCCCTGTCATGTGCCTGGAATAGCCACTATCAACATACCAAGGTCTGATGATATTCCTCCATAGCTGTCCATGCACGAAGCGCGGAATTAATTAGATTTTGGTACCCAGTCCATGCTTACACTGGGTGACCCTGACTCATCTATGGTCGATACTGACTGCCATGACATATCCTTTTGATCATCAAAAATAGAATGATTTGATGCTTTCGCCGGAGACTTAGGCAACCATTTATGTCTGGAAGATTTGGAATTATAAGTACGAATGGTTGTCAAAATCTCCGGTGTTTTAGACGTAGAATGATTAGATGAAATCGTCTTCTTCCCCTGTTTAGGTCTAGTGTTAGTGTTTAGATTAGATTTTGAACTTGAAACACTCTTATTAACCCTTCTTTTGATCATGTTGGGTTTGGTCTAATGAGGACTAAACTTGCCAGATTTGTTTCGATTCCAATCATCGTCAAAGGAACTAGCCGAATAATGTCTAAACCTTTGCCTATATGCATTATGTGGCACATATGGCATATTCCTTTGATAAAATCCATAGTATGGAATGTATGGACGATGTGGACAGTTTCTGGCAATATGACCAGGAGTACCATGGTTAAAACATGTCTGAGGTTTTATGAAAAATTCACTCTGGTCAGCTCCTTGTCTGGACTAGTTGTGTGGACCAGTCTATTTAGATTTGCGAGAATTCACATTTTCCTTTTTGAACTTATCACCTTGTTTGTCATTAGAGCATCCCTCCTTGACAAACTTAGGTGCAACATATTTTTCTGATTTTTTGGAATTTTTTTGAAATTTTGTTTTTATTAGAAATCACATTATTAGAATTTAAGGTTTCAACCGAATCAATCACACAAGTATCCTTGCTCTTTAAAACAGAGCCCACACAAACAGTCGGAATAACAGAATTCAAAACAGGAAGTTCTAAAGAAACATTAGAAATAAAATTATTATCAAAATCAAAACAAGGGTCGTCATCCTCATCAGTCCACTCCTTCACAATTAATTATTCTACACATGAAGTAGACATGTTAGAATCATTCACACTTGAAGTGGATGAACCGGCACCAGTAGAGCCAGTCCCTTCACCTTTATCTTGTTTACCGTACTTCAAATCCTTTATCTTTTCTACCTGTTCTTTGGTAACAGGAGTGGGAACATAGTTGTGGTTGTATGGTTGGGGAACTTGACTGAATCATATCCTCTCACCTTCATTTTCCTTCCACCACAACTGATTCTCAATCATTGAGTTGACAACTTTACTGGAACCATCGAATTTCTTAAAATCAAGTTCAGCCTTTTCAAACTTGCTAGTCAAATTTAGAATTTTAGAGTTGGCTGTTTCCAATTTAGCAGTCAACTCAGTGATTTCTTGATTAGCATCAAGATAGTGACAGCTCTTAATACTAAAATCAGACTTAAGTTTCTTAATGTCTTTGTTGAGAGATTCAATTTTCTCTAAAAAATCTTTTTCATTTTTCTTGAGTTTAAAACTCTCTGATATTATTCTTTCCATATCTCTAATTAGACTGTCATTATGAAGTTGATACATCTCAATTTTCTCACCACAATTTAAAGAACATGGTTGAAAACGTACCTCAGATAAATCCGGAGAAGTGAACGCCATGTATGCAAACTGGAGCTCCTTGACCTTCTCCTCAGCAGTGTTCTCCTCTTCAGATTCCTCAACTGTTGTGAAATTTGCAGTTTGATTCCCAATGTTCAGCGCAGCCATCTGACCTTCCCATGAGAACGTTTGAGCAACCATACCTCTTTCACCATTTCCAGAACTACCTCCAGCTTCACCCCGAGCATTTCCAACTGGAACCAAGGCCCTTTCAGTATTTCCTTCCTTAGCTGGATTAGTACATTCATGAGCAAAATGATCTAGCTCTTGACAGTTGTAACATCTCAGTGTCTCTTTGTTAAAACCCACATTTTGTTTATTAGGCATGTTCCAGTTATTTCTACCCGTCCTCTTGGTAAACTTCTTTGCACGAAAAACTGCCATGGCAATTTGCCACGAGATGTCCATTTCTTCAACATCATCGGGATGAATCTGATCAAGTTCAGCAGTAACCACTGGTTGAACCAAGTCTCCGGCCAGAAATGCATGATAGCAATTCATGAATCCCTCCATTAGAGCAATATTTTCTTGAGTTTCTTTAGGTATAGTGGGAATCTGGTTGGAGTTTACACTAGGAGTGGTTTTGCCAGAATCACTGGCATACTGACCAGATTTGGTAAACAATACTGGAGCTAGATTAGGTGAATTTGACAACAATGATTGACAGAGGGTGGACGAGAACATCTGAAAGTTTCCCTGTGGTGGTTGTTGAGTATATTTGAACAATGAGAAGCTATCTTGGGACATGAGGGCACTATTAGAGGCAAAGTTATAACCAGTAGCACTATAAGAACTCGCATGATTTATTGCCCGTTGTTTATCATCCATATCGCATGCTTTAATGGTGGCAATCATTTCAGTCATGCTCATTCTATTGAGATCTTTGGTCTTTTTGATAACTGATTCATATCCCAATTTTTCAGCAGAGAGTTCACTAGTTTGTTGTTAATTTCTGAGGTTTGTAGAAAAATCCCAGCAGTTCTCATTTCAGTTACTAGAGATATAAACCTCTAAAGTTGAGATTCCAATGTCTCTCCCAGAACATGATTAAACATATTAAACTTTTGTCGCAACAAATCCTGGCGACTTCTCTTCATGTCCTCATTACCCTCATAGACTTCTATCAATGCTGCCCACAACTCCTTTGCTGATTGGAGCTCTCTAAACTGGAGAGCAATCTCGGGTGAAAGTGCCATAGTTAGAGTTGATAAAGCTTTCTCATCTTCTTTAACTTTTGCAAAGTCATCATCATCATATTGAGCAACTGGTTTCACAAGAACCTCAGTTGAACCAGCCCTTTGATAAGTAATCCTTTGAGGTCCCCTCGCGATACTTCTCCAAATATTTGAATCTTTCATTTTGGCATAATGTTCGAAACGGAATTTTCATTCACTGAAACCCTCGTGAGATAACAAACGTGGTATACGAGTAGCAGTGCCCATGATGGAGTCAAGTTCCTGGTGAAGTGACGAGTTGGTTGAATTGCTGCCATTTGTTAATTGTGCCTTTTCAAATTTGTTATTGAATAAAAGTTGTATTTTGGTTCAATTGAGATTAAGCCCAATAAAATGATCCAAGTTCAAGAGTAACAGGCCCAAACAGAAACCAACACGCTGAACAGTTGAACGAAAACCCAGTCGGTTGACTGATTCTTTGACCGAGAACCACACTTGTCGACCAAAATTTTGACAGAAAATTCCCTTTTACCGAGAACTCAAGTTGTTGAATATTTGTTGACCGAAAACTTGAATATTGACCAAGTCTTGACCGAGAACAGGAACAGACCGAGAACTCACTTGTTGATGAATTCTTGACCGAGAACACTGATGGTTAGCGGCCGAAAACCAAGAAAGTCAGATGAGAACTCACTAGTTGACCAGTTGTTTGACCGAGATCTACAAGGAGCCGAAAACCAAAGAAAGCCTCAACCGAATTGAAACAACTTTCCAAATAAAGTGGAATTTGATTTTAATTCCAAGTCAAATCCAATCTTTATACAAAATTAGTTCAATCTTCTTCTCCGAACACAGCCTCGCCGGAAAAACACCTTGTAATCTTGCAGGTGATATTCTTGAATCGTTGATATCACAATACCGAGCCTGAGTTCGTCAAAGGCTCTGATACCAATTGTAAGTCCCAAATCTGGATCACTACAATATGATATCAACCAGACGAGTATTGGTGCGGAATACCAACACTCGGTGATTCAAGAACACAAAGAAGAACTAGTAAATAACACAAGGTTGCTTCAAAACACACGTATATTATTGAATACGTAAGGTGCTTAAGCACTTACAAAACAATCAAAACACAAACTGGAAGTGAACAACCTTTTTTCCTATACAAGATGTAAACTATATATAGGATAACCAAACACCTAGGCCGGCCCAAACAACAACTAGCCCACCGAGAACACATAAGTGTTCTCGGTTTACATGTGCACCCAAAATCCAAGACCAACTAAATATAAACAAGCTCAAACCACAAAACTAGGCCCAACAGGTTTCAACGATCACACTAACAAAATCGTTATTTTTATATGTAAAAAAACAATGATCATGAATTTGTACTCTTAGTGGTTGTTTGGCAACCTCTGAATCAGTAAGAGTTTGAATGGTTAAAAGATTATGAACCAGTAAATGTTAACTCTGTGTTGGGTTCGCCGATGTGGTGGTGGGTCAAGGATGTGACGCGTGTGTAGCAAACCAAGGGTTATGAACACATGTGAATGAACAAAGAGGTAAAAAATTTTCATTCAATAACATTTTGAAGCTTAATAAGTAAGAGATTTTGCTGACGTGTCATTTTATTAAACCAAACACACTTAATGCTGACTGGTTCAAAAGTAACCTCTTAATAGAATCATTAAGAGACTTGCAAGAAGCCTCTTATTGTCTTATATACCGTTTGGAAGAAATTTATATGACAACACCACATTATTCAAGAAATCAACATGTTTTTGAGGCTAGGGATGATTAAATCGACCCCCCCCCCCTCAAAAAAAAAAAGAATATATATATATAGGTTGCAAATTCATCAATTTTGGTTCCAAAATCAAAGGTTAGTTCTGATTTTGTGTTTGTTTGACTGTTCAACGTTCAGGATGATCCAGATGATGAAGCCGTTAAGGATGAAAATTTTGTTGTCCCAAGAAACCTGGGGTAAGTGTTCCTCTGAAGACCAAACCGAACCCACCCCTTGAGTATTTCGTCCACCCTTTTGTAATGAACTCGATATATCAAATTCCAAGAAACCAACTCCGATTTAATCTTTATAATTATTACTAGGTTAGAGCTCGTGCTTCACACCGGTAGAAAACATAATAAAAATAAAAAAACTATTATATGTAATCCGTAAATTCACTTATTTCATATAATAATTTTTATTTATAACTTATTTTATTAAGTTTTTGATATATTATGCACTATAACTTTAAGTGGAAAACCAAATCTTGATGTTTGATTTATATAAAATAAAACACTAATACCGAATTACCGATATTATTATATCAAATATTGTGTATATAAAAATGATATTTATAACAAAATGTTGTCCATGGATTTAAAAACTAAATTTATAAAGAATAAGGTTTTTTTGTAAAAGAAAAATAAATAAAAATATATTATATTTTAAAATAAAAAGATAAACGACGAAAAATCTTAAATGGATGTGTTAAGAGATATGAGAAGACAATGTGATATTATGAATTATGAAAATGTTAATAATTAAACATAGTTCTGGTTTTATCCTTGAAGAACAATCACATTTATATATGTCAAGGTCAATAAATCAAACAGAATTACCACTTTAGTGGAGTTGGTAAGCACTTTTGGTTTGAAACACAATGTCTTAGGTTTGAAACCCGTATCACATAATAATTTTATTTTTCAAAAATTTATAAAGCCTTATGGGTCATGGGTTATAATATAAAAACGAGTCATGGATCATAGCATAATAAGAAATAGTGATATGACATTTACTTGGCATCATATGTGGAGTGTCTAGTTAAATGTCATGTGACAATTACTTGTGTTGTTTTAATAGTATAGTTAGATTATTATTATTATTATTATTATTATTATTATTATTATGCAAGTGCCCTTTAAAAATTAATTCGACCAAATAATTCTAAGCAATGTTTTCTTCCATAGCATATATATTTTTTTGGACTATTAATTCTGGAAGAAACAATATTTGTCGTTTCCAGTTTCACTAATAGAACCAATGTCTTCTGTGTTAACATTTATGTCTAGCCACTGCATGTACCGTTAAATCAACGTTGCTATCAGATTATTTAAATTAACAATATATATGCTTTTCGTTAATTTTATTGGATTGTTTCATAGTTTAAATAAAAAAAAAATTGAAAAAATATATGTTTATATTAGAAATTATTTTCTACAAAACAATATTTAAACATAAATTATAATCTAATTATTTTTTATCCCTGTATTACGTGGTTGTTTTACATTATTTTTTTTCTAATGTTTATATATTATTTTGGATTTTAATTTTATTTATTGTAAGGAAGCCATTTAATAATAAACTTAGAGTTTGATGATAAAAGAGTTTCACAAATAAATAAGATGTTATAACCCGACTTTAAAACACCTTGGGTTTGATGATACCACTGACCCGCTTATTTTTTTTACTAAATAATTGTTTATTAATTATAAATAATATCTTTCTTTTTAAATATCGAATATTAATTTTTAATATATCTCTACTTTTTTGTGGGATTTTCATATAAAGTATTTGGTAAAATTATTTTTTAATTTAACAAGATTTTATAACCCGTTTAAAGGCTATCTGAGTTTGGTGAAACGCATCCTTGTTAATTTGGGTCAAAATGTCAAATGCATGAGAAGTCTCATTTTATAAATAAAACTATATGATGACTTAAGAGAAAGTAAGAAACAACTAAAAATCTTTTAAATATTTTGTTTATATATATCAGATAAAATGTAGTGGACTTTTAACCTTTGTTAAAAGTACGGATGAAAAAAACATTTGCAAAAAAAATGTGAATTTTGACGAAAGATGTCTTGATTTAAGGCTACAACAAAAAATACATGATCCCTTTTCATTCAAGCAATAATAAAGATACATTTTTTTTAAGTCTAAATGTGTATTTAACTAAAACCCAATTTTCTTAAATTGGGAAAGGAAGAGTTGGTATATCATCCAAACCAATTTAAAAAAATATATATTTATGAAATATCAAAATCATAAAAACTTAAAAAGTGTAAAATTGCATGAATTACATGCAAAACTTTATTGAAGGTATCCAAAGGAGATTACTCAGCAGATAAAAATGTTTAAATATAATTACACTTCTTAACAACCATCATCATAAGCCCTCTATAACGAGGTATGATTCTTATTCCTAACTATTTAGGATTCAATTAACACATGCTAATTAACTTTAGTTATAAAATATGGACAACTCAGGTTTTGCATATGCCTGTTTAATGAGCGAGTCGAACCAGATTAGGCTTAGACTTGAGCTTTAAGTTATACAATTAATCTCAGATCAACTAGTTATTTAGCTCTATCTCAGCTCGTAAAAAACTCTAGTAAGCCTATAGCTCATCAAGCCAATTCATTTATTTCGTAAATTTTGACGAAGACTAATTAATACAAATTCTTTAAACAAATTTAATACAATTAAAGAGCTAACATTGATGTAAAACTTAACCAAGAAAGACAAAAATATTGTGAAACAAGCCTAATAGGCAAACATGTGAGAAAGAGATGCAGGGAGAAAGATGAAGATTTCATTAACCATGTGTTACAATAAGATACAATGATATGTATATATAGGAAAAGATAACTTGGAGAATAAGCCTAATCTATATTAGGTATTGATAACCATAATGATATATATTTATAAGACTCCCCTTGGTTATCAACTCAATACGCTTGGATATGTTGCCTCATTAAAAACCTTGCTAGGAAAATCCAGTGGGACAAAACCATAGCTAAAGGAAAAAGAGTGCAGCGCGTATTGTCTCCCCTGATTTATATATCATTTAAAATGGTAAATATCGATCTTCTGTGAAAGTTACCCAAAACTTTTGTAGTCAATCATTTGTGTCTTTGTCCCTTGACATTTGAATCTTTAAGTTGAATAATGTTGTATGATCTTCACGTGAAAACTTCTATTGCTTCATCTGGTAAACACTATGATTCTGTTGTGTTTCTTTGCATCAACAAGACGAACCAAACTTGTTTTGATGGGTTAGTAAAATATAAAAACATATCTTTCATACCTGAAATACATGTTTTAACCCATTCTGATGTCTCCTAGCAAGACACATGCCGATAAACATAAATAAAGAAAATAATAATCATATATAGCTAACTGTATAACATAATGCATATATGCATTTAATTATAGTATTTTTGAACCAATAATATTTCATATTTAGATAGGAAATTATAAAGAGTCATTGTGTGGCATCCTTTAACATGCTAAAAGAATTATATTTGTCCATGGTAAAATGTCTCAACATTTCATAGATCTGTGATGGATTATAAACATATAAATATATAATTACACATAAATACTCGAACTATAAGTCGAACAATAATCACACTGTGTCAATGTCTTTCAAAAAGAAACATCTCTTTAAAAGCTCATAAGTTTCTCCCGGTGATATGTACAATGAAATCATTGTAAACTATGATTATAATGACCTTTTAAGAGTGAAATTTTGATAAAAGTATGACTAATTATATCCAACTTATCTCCCCCTTTATCAAAATATCTCTTGATTTGTGCCAAACTCATTTCGAATAATTTAGTCCATACGTAGTAAGCATAAATCCATGCATTCACCAATCCATCATGTACTTCTTGTCAACTTGACAAATTATACATACACATTCACTTTTCCAGGATTTTTGCTGCATAAACTTGCTCATTAACACATAATTTTGTGTCACATATCAAAACTCCATTTTGTACAATTTCTTTGTTTATTGAGATATTGTACTCATCATGTGTATTCTCTTCTATGTGTATATTTATTGATGCACAAGAATTTCATCATTAATATGCATCAAGTAACCTTTCAAGTATACAACAACCTTAGGAAACTCTTCAGGAGTTCCATTTATGTTAAACATATTCAATAATCGTAAAGTATTAAATATGACTCTATACACAACAATCATTATGTTCTCGAGAACTTACTTTACATGATTTGATAATTCGAATCCTTCATAGATTTTCTTGTAAACTCTCAGTATCAACTGAATAACAATATTTATTGGATGCATATCAATTCTCTCTTTATATTACCATATTGTTTAGTTGTCGGAAAATCATTGGTTCCACCATTGGAGAATGTGTCTCCTCATATTTAATCATGGGTCTTTGTAAAATCATTGTGTCATCAGTTTTGCCTTATATCACTTGATGAATTTTCATAATTCATATACAAGACCTGTTTGTATCTAACACATTTTACAACATAGTCGTACGGACTGCTGGTCCAACAAACTTTTAGTTATTTAGAGAATTCAACTCTGCCCTGTTTGCGTCTTTCCACTTCGGCCAATCATTTTTCATAGGCAGATTTAGAATCTTGATCCTCATCATCATTTCAAGCGCTAATTATATATATAAATAAAATTATAACGACGTTGACTTTATTTCGATTTCATATATCTTTATAGACATGATACAATATAATTTACTAAGAGCTCTTTGTTTTCAGGTACCTGAGGTTTTTCAATAACCATCATGTCTAATGTCTTTTAAAAGACCATTTATTGTACCTCGACTTGACCATCTTTATTACTTGCTCCAATTTGCGAGGAAATTTTACCATTGGAATCGATTGGTCTACCATGTTATACGCGTGTAACAGACACATTATCAATATGTTTTTGTCCTTCTTAGACAACTTTAATTGGAGTATTAGCAGTTGGTATATGTGTCCAAGATAGACACTCTATTTTAATCAGTAAATTGTCCGGTAATTGATTCGTTAAGTTGTATACATGAATTATCCTTTGAATTTTCAGTTTCTATAATTTAATTTGAGAATCAATGATAATTCATTCCAACTAATTTCATTTTCCAACTGCCTTATATCTCCCCCTGATGTTGGGAACATCGATTCAGTAAAGTGAAAACCAATGAGCCATAAGCAAATATCTCATTAATGGCTCTAAGTATTTAATCATATATAATATTTAATACCGACATAAATTCCTAACTTCCTTTGTGGCCTCATCTTTGTGTCTTGTGGTAGATTAATTTTAGTATATAATACACACGAAATATTAGATGAGAAATATTTGGTTACTGACAAAAAACCAATTGCAGTGGGGAGGAAGTATCATAACTTGTTGGCTTGATGTGAATTAGTTTAAAGACATGTAAAATCATATGTACTCAAATACAAAACATGAACATTTGCTCTCGTGATAATTGCCTTTGCAACAAATTACAGACGTTGAGTAATCGTCTTTAATAAAACAAATTTATGTAAGAACATAATTTGTTATGAAGTTTAACACTTATTCCAATGATCATTATTAACTTGGGAATCAAATTCTAACCGAATGTAAATATACCAATCTGGATTAATATGCTTGCTATTTTATTAGCTAAGCCATATATGATCATGCAAACATGAAGTTGCGATCATGATAACCATTTAGACGATGCATCGATTTTGAAAACACTAAATGATATCATATTAAGATATGTGTATCCTTTTCTCAATTCCATAACATCTAGGGATTCACACCCTCCTTCAGTTGGTAAATAAATGCTTTCCCTTGAGTGCAATATGCATGTATAAGTATTATGAAGAATCACTTGGTTCCTCAATATATTTCACATCATTGACTCGGTGTGGTATAACCGGTCATGCCATTAGATAATCATGATCCATAAACTTTAGGTTTTTTATCGTATATGTAGTATGCTTCTTTAATGCAAGACTATAAATATGAAAGAACATTGTATTATCGTTTCAAACGATCATGTGATTTCCCTTTAGTATTTTCACATTTTGTTCTTATATATGATCAATCTCTTTGCCACATGTGGTGGTCGATTTCATTATTAATATAATCATTGTTACAATTTTTCAGTTATGTCCATGATCGCAATGATCAATGCATATACACATTCACAAAGAGAAGTAATTACATAACACTTCGAGTGTAATTTTATGGTCTTGAATCTTATGACCTTTAAAAAATAATGAGATTAGGGAGTATGACACTTCGAGTGTCACACCAACAAATACTTATAAATAAATCATAGCATACAGAATACAATGTATACATCAAATACATTCTGTTAAAAAGTTATCAAGATAGTTATATCAAAACTCTATGTATAAAAAACTAGGTCTATGTAAGGCCCCGTTACCGGTGCCTCACATTTGGACGTTGGATTTACTCATCAACATAGTTCTATTCATCAGAGTTAATAAAACATACGCGGAATATTAAACTTTCATAAAACATTACTTAAATCCATAACTTGATTTAAAACATACATCATGTCTTTCAAAATAAACAAAACAATAAACATAAACGTCTCGAGTCTTCCGATGCCAGCCTCTTATTCAATGCTAAGTATTCCCCTCAAGCGAGCTGTCTCATCCTACTCACCTGTGTGCATACTAAAATTCAGCTACGCTGAGTGAGTTCTAGTTAATAACATAGCATACTTTACATACATACGTACATACTTTCATATTTAAAATTCTACTTTACTCTATCTTATTCTGCCTCGGAAATTATTATGGTCCGGTCCCTTCTTCTACCTCGGAAATTATTAGGGTACGCTCCCATTTCTGCCTCGAGATTATTAAAGGGCTCGGTCCCTTTTCTGCCTTGGATATTATTAGGGTCCAGTCCCTTTTCTGCCTCGAGATTATTAAGGGCTCGGTCCCTTTTCTGCCTTGGATATTATTAGGGTGCAGTCCATTTTCTGCCTTTCTATCTCTCACATTCATAACATACATACATATCATTTATATCTCATACATACTTTCTATCTCTTACATTCATAACATACATACATATCATTTATATCTCATACATAGCATTAGAACTTGACAGCACGTGCAATATCCGAAGATCGTTCACGTACCGACAAGCAATCATTCTTACTTTTCACATAATCACATAAGGCATACACTTATCACTTAGGATAAATGTATTAACAATCACATCGAGTATGCACACAGCCCCGAAAACATAACACAGAAGTGGGGCTAGAAACTCACATGGATTCTGTTGTGTTCACCATTAATCGTAATCCCTCTTTTTAATTGAGCACGACTAACTGTTAAATATATATCTGTTAATTAAACATATAATCAATTAAGTTGGTATTTTAGCTAACCGACACTTTTCCTAAGTTGGGCTTGTTTGTCTAATTATTACATATGGGCTATCTAGCTAGATCAGGCTACTGATCACTTTAGCTTTTGGACCTAGTTGGGTTAGGCCCACAGACCACAACACTTCCCAAGTGGCCAAGAACTCTCGGCAGAAAACCCATGTGTTGACCGAGAACACTGTTCCAGACCGAGAACCTTTGTTCTTGGCCGAGAACCTATGTTCTTGACCGAGAACACATGGTCACCGAAATCTCTAATTGACCGAGAACTCATGTTGACCGAGTTCTCGCATTGACCGAGAACCCATATGGAGGCTCAGGTCCGAGAACCCTTGTCTGATGCTTTCAGCACAAATTTTCCTATCTTTAATTCTATTTTAGGCTAAATAACGGTTAATCGGTCCATGATTACCCTTTTAATCACCTAAACCCCAACCTCCTTAACCGTTTTACGTTCCTTAGCATCACTTCACCAAGATCTAATCCGTTTTAAGCATAAAGCATAAACCTTTATAGGTTTAAAACGTTCTAGACTAGATCTAGGTTTTCCTTTATGTACCATATTTAATCGTGAGTCCATTAAATTCGTTTTAATAATCAAGTTCACATTTTTATCACATAATAAGGTTCGGTTTACTACCCTACCAAGTTTCATGCAAAACCGACTTCGTTTACCCGTCCTTTTCGTAAACCGAACACTACTCGTTTTACCCGAAACGAGCCAACTAACCCGTTAACTATCAAGTTCATTACTTTGTCAATAATCATGACCCGATTCATCATCCTATCAATTTTCATGTAAATCCGTACACGAAAAGTAAACCTTATTAACAAACAAAAACGTACCTTTGATGTTTTTGTTCGAATCACTCGAATAGACCAAAACCATATCAAACGAATTCGGATTTGAGTGATTCAAGCGGCCACGGAACCGTCTCGCCCAGATCTACAAACCCATCAGCTCACCTTCGCCAGAAACCGCCGCTACAGTCGCCGGAAAAGATGAATAGTCGCCGGAATCTTCATTTTTGAGCTGCTAGGGTTTTGCTAATAAAAACCGTACTTCCTGACCTCTGATCGAAGATCTGTTCGGTAGAAATCTTCATATATATGCTATGAACACTCAGTTAAAATTTGAGACTAATCCGACGGCTAGATATCCGGGAATCGTTGTTTCTTTATGGGTGGTTTTCTCAAAAATGGGAATTGGGTTAAGTGTGTGTTTTGATGGCGTAGGCTATGGTGTGGAAATGTATGAAAATGGAAAAGATTAGGGTTTTAAGGGGTATTTATACTCCCTTAAGCCCATGGACCTTAGGCACATCTTTTCTTTTTGGTCCATAATTAATTTCATCTATTAGCCTACTTATTATTCCATCTTTATTATTTTATTTCTCTACTGACTTAAGTAAACTTTTTCACCATAAATAAATAATATATTAAATATTATTCTTAGTAAATTTCGGGATGTTACAGTCTATTATAATTACTGTGCAACGAAGACTTGTATATTAAGGTCAAAAATCATCTCAAAATTAAACAATGAAAAGATGTGAACAAGCGGCAATATCAAGAGTCGTCTCAAAATACAACATGGTTTGTGTATTTACCAAATACTAAAAGGGATCAATGACTTTGATTTTATAATTTATTAAGATCTAACATCAATTAATTGATATTTACCATTACTTACTAAACATCTTACAAACTCTTGTTAAAGCTAACGAATTTAGTTTAATAGCATTAAAACTTATAGAGTTAGAGATACTTTAACTGCAACAAATATGGCTATTGTAGAAGGAATTTAAATACACATGGTAGTCACAAACAATCCAAATTACAAAATTAATATTCGTGTGTCACACAACATTCTTTATAGTATTAATAATATATGTATAACACAATATTCTTTATTAATTTCTGTCGGGAAATTTAATTTGGTTAATATACAGAAATACAGAATTATATTAAAGCATCAAAATCTTCTTTAACTTACTTGAAATAAAATTCACGTAATATATTACTTGGCTAAAGAATTATATGCTAAGTATAAAAATTAGTAGACAAAAAATACAAGTGTATCTTTTGAATACCATAATATCTAGAGATAAGCATAACAATAAAGAATTTCATGTTGCAATTTTGATCATTCTCTCTTGAATTAAATTTATAATAAAATATTATTTCTAAGATACATGAACTATAGCAAACCAAAATTTAGCTTAAACGTGGATTGATAAAAGAAGCAAAGAAAAAGAACAAAAAAATACAAAATTGTAAACAAATTTGTGTAGGCAACAATGTTGGTCATATATATATTTCCAAAAATTATAATTCTGGTAAATTAAATATCAGTTCATAACGTGATACAACAAATTATTAGTCACCCACTAGGTTTAATCCATGTAAGACATATATCATGATAAACTATACAATATTTATAATATATTATCATTACTATAAAGATCATATCTACTATTATAATAAAAGACTACTTATTTATGCCACTTGTCATTCCCTTAACCATTCTTATTTTTTTAGCTTTTTTTCAAAAACATAAATTCAACAAACATAATTTTGAATCTGGTCAACTCATTTGCCATGCTTCCTAAAAATTCGAATTCTTTGTTTATATGAAAAACTACAGTCACGATTTATTAGCTATTTAAAACTTTTCATTATGTCGTTTTTTTCATAACTAAGATACCATTAGTTTGTTTTTTTGTTATTCATATTTTTGTTGACTATATTTTGCTTAATGTGCAAAGTTTTAACATTTTCATTAAACTCACTTTATTAATATTTTTAAAATTAAGAGAATTTTAGGTAAATATTAAAACCATTATTAGTTTTAGCTGAAACTTTGAAAACCTACAATTTCCTGTTGTCTTCCTAACACTCTAATCATACGAATATTATTAGTTTTAAACCTTAAAATCAAGTACTAAATTATATATTTTTTCTTATTAATACATATATAAGTGTGAAAACAATCATAGTTTACTATGTGTTTAATATTTCAACAACTTTCCAAACGAAATTATCTAATCACACAGAATATGTATCAAATTATAGATATTCATTAATTAACACTTTTAACTAATATAAATGTGAGTGATTTGATTTTTCAATTTTTCCTAAATATAAATCAATAAATTATTTTAGGTGAATTTTTTTAAGGAAGAAATCAAGGGTCTAATATGATCAAGCTATAATAACGGTTTTTTTTATTTAATCTGGTCAGCTCATTTACCATTATTGTTTCCTGTAAATTTGAATTCTTTCATTATTTTGAAAACTATAATCATGATTTTTTAATTGTTTTAAATAATTATAGAGATAAAGATATATCAATTTAATTAAATATTGCAACTTCTTCTTAAAATAATCACTAATCACACGATATTAGTATTCAAAGTTTAAAACATTATTTATCTAATATTTTCAAGTACTATATATAAGAAAATCATGTGGTACTTTGTTAACTCATATAGTAATCAACGTTTTCACAACTACAGCAAACAGGTTAGTATTTTTTTTCATATTTATGCCAATTGCATTCCTTGTATAATACTTTCAACTATTTCATATACTCCTTGATTATATGACTTTTAATTATAATAAATAAATAAATAATTTAAAATATTTCATTACAGATCGGTTGGTGACAACAAATTTATCATGCTCATTAAACTTCCGATTCAATTAGTATAATACTTTGTATTAAGAGTTTGTTAGTATAATATTATTAAAAGTATCCAATTAAATAAAAAAATAACCAACATATATGTTTTTACTTGAAATAACCCCTGTTCTTACATGGACGGTTATATGTTGCCTTGTCAAGAGTTACAAGCAGTCATGTGCTAAAAAATTTGATTATTGATAAACAAGGTAATCTGACTAATACAAGCACAAATGTAGTGTACAAGTAAATTTTTTTATTTCTAAAGTATTTGTGTAATGTTTCTTTTGTAATTTCTGTAATTTCAATGTAAGTTGTGATTCTATTAACAATATATGACAATTTCGTGTTGATTGTATCTTTCTTAATGTTTAAATTTTAAAATGAGAAAGTTATAATGTGCTTCCCTATGCTTTTTGGGTGGGAGCACTTTACAAGCCCGAGTCCAATTTTGCGCATTGCGTGCCACTAAAGCACATAGATGCAAATCATAATTTTCTCTTTTAAATTTTTCATCAATTATCCGTATAATATACAGGCCTCAAACTAGTTAATTATAGAAAAAAAAACTTCTAATCGATCGACTTTGACTTGAATAAAATATCAGAGGCAAAAATAAATTGTTTTCAAACAATCTATTATATTTGATATGTCTTTTCATTCCGAAAGTAATTTATTTTAAAAGACATGATTTTATAATCGTATTGAAAAAATAAATACAAGTCTCGTTCAACCCAAGCCTGTATGAATTTCAAAGAGGGATTGTTTTGAGAGATTTTAGAGAAGAACAAAACAAATCTCTAAAGCAACCTGGGATTGTAAGAATTATAATATGGTTTATGTTTTAGAGAATAAAGAACAATGATAATACAAGACTGACTTACCTAATGATACGAACCAACCCCAAAAGCAAGTCGTGCTAATAACGTGTTGTGAAACAAGCCTAATAGCCAAACATGTGAGAAAGAGATGCAGGGAGAAAGATGGAGATTTCATTAACCATGTGTCTATTACAATAAGATACAATGATATGTATATATAGGAAAAAATAACTTGAAGAATAAGCCTAATCTATATTAGGTATTGATAACCAAAATAATATATATTTTTAACAAAAAAGAAGAATTGTTTGAGTTATTACTTTTAAACATTAAAAGTTAAGCTTATTGAGTTAATGTAACTAAATGAGCCAATAAACAAACTTGTCTAGGTTTGAGCTTGACTCGTTTACAAACAAAGTTGGTTTTTCCCGATTCATTTATGTAAAAACAAGTCGAATTCAAACGAGCCATGAGTTCCACATTTCACATACCTTATATTTAAATCACCTTTGACAAATCCGTATTATTTAAAATATATACAATTTACAAAAAAAAGAACAATAATTTTTCTTTTCAAAGTTACAGTTTCACCTCTCATGTTTAAATCGCTTTTAATGTCTTTAAACCATTTAATAGCAAAGATACATAATGAACATCGATACAGATGTCGGTATTATCTATCGAAAGCGAAATAGGAATTTAATTTTGTGATTTTTAATCAATGTGATCAAACATATATCGATACCCCTTTTCGGCATACCACCAATTAACTTTTGGGGTTACGCAAACCATTGTAAATAAACAAAGTACTAAAAGCACGTTTACTTTTTAGAGAAACTAAATAAACGGTTGCGGAAAATAAAAAAGTTCTCACAAACTGATATAAAATATTTAAAAAAACAAAGTTTTATTATAAATAAAGCGTTTTTTAACCATTTATCTTATTAATAATATGACTTTATAACCTTCTCCAGTAAATTGTATTTATTAAGGTGTTAGTTTGTTTTTTAAGACAAAAAGTGTCTACAATCTGATTTCATCTGATTTAATATCTACAATTGAAAATGTGGTCTGAATGTCTGCAATCTAAAAATATAATACTGTTTGTTTTATACATTGGATATCGTATGCATAAGCTGAAAATTAATTATCTATCATATATATTACAGTAGATAAAAGTCAGTTAATGTTTGTATACTGCTAAAATAATTGGTAGGGGTGTACGAACAATGAAAGTGGGTGGTGGTAGACGATTGTGGTAGGCGGTGAACGGCGGGTGGTGGTGATGGACGGTTGTGGTGGTGAGTGGTGGACGGTGATGGTGGCTGACAATGGGTGGTGGTGGTGATGAACGGTGGTGGTGGGTGGTGGCGGCGAGGTGGTGGTGGTGGATGGTGGTGGCGGTGGCGGTGGTGGATGGTGGTGGCGACGGACGGTGGGTGGTGTGTCACACCCCGGATGTCTTAACTTAACACAGCGGAAAACTTAACTTAGGTTGTTCGGGTTATGACAGATGCCGATAGCCAATAACAATAGATAATTAATAATAAAAGCATCATCTTTTTATTAAAGAAAATATTTTACAATATCAGAGTTTTCTTACACGTGCTAATGTACGGTTTATATTATTTCAACTTTGTTCAAAAACCACACGCCCTCCTTTTCATGCCACCTCGAAATCTTCACTTACCTGAAAAGTATATTAAAATATCGATCAACACAACGTGTTGGTGAGTTTCCCTTTATATAAAAATAGTCCATATATATATATATATATATATATATATGAATCAAAAACATAATCTGTGACACCCGGTAATCTCCCAACCCTATAAACTAAGTAATCAACCTAATAATTAGGTGATTGTGTATGATATGCGCGCTATGTTAAGAATCAGCGCGGGCACATTATGTGCGCCCGGCGCGAGCGCGCTATGTTAAGAATCAGCGCGGGCACATTATGTGCGCCCGGCGCGAGCGCGCTATGTTAAGAATCAGCGCGGGCACATTATGTGCGCCCGGCGCGAGCGCGCTATGTTAAGAATCAGCGCGGGCACATTATGTGCGCCCGGCGCGAGCGTATGTTAGAGTCAGCGCGGGCATGTTATGTGCGCCCGGCGCGAGCACGTCAAGTAAGAACCAGCGTGGGCATTTGCTGTATGCGCCATGCGTGAGTATTTTGGTTTTACGTTTTCATAACTTATAACTTTACGTTGTCTAAGGGGTTGACCATCCCGCATGATGCTAAGGCGGGTGCATCTCAACCGTTTATGCGCGTGCGGAAAGGGAACTAACCTCCCCGCATGGCGGGAGCATTGAGAGTTAGTTTGTCTGAAGCTCCAAGGTGAAATTGACTTCAACATAACTGATCACTATGTTGAAACACCAGGACCATCTGGAGAATCTACAAATGAAACTCAATGCCCCTGGCTGCAAGAAGGTTAAGCACCTACCCGCAGCAAAGGAACAGCCTTCACGCAGAAATATCCTTCACGCAGGAAGCTATGCGCACAAAGTTTTACGCGCAGAACACTTAGTCAAAATGTCCAGATTTAAGGAAATTATTTCCCGCCTAAAAGGGGGCGGTAGCGTGTTTCAGAAAATTTCTACTTTTTACTGTACACTGTTAAAAGCACTGAAAAAGCAAACTGTAAAAGTCAACTGTCAGCCACCCACCCTCACCAACCACAAATCTGCATGTCCTGTCCAAATCAAATCAGAATCTTTGATCCACTTTTCTACTCTTTTTAATAAATAATAATAATTTCCATACTTTATCATCATTACAAAAGATTATAATCCCCTAAAGCAAGGGATTGTGTTCCCTTGAGTTTATCTATAAATAAGTAACCTAAATTATCTCTCAAACACACTTCAAACTTCTCTCTTGGAACTGAAATTCTGCTTCCAAGCATCCGTTTGATTTTCGTTTTCATTCCTGGAAACTAGGTAAGCCCAGTTATAACCTTGAGATCTACTTTCCAACCTTCATATTCTCCTATTTCTTGATATTAATATATATTTCTTGTTAAATTAATCGCATTCTAGACCTTCAAATCCGAGGCCAACACCAAGAAACCTGAATCCTGTTTAATCTCTTAACAAGAACCACAGGTGAGTCTCACAGCCCCTATTTTCACTGTTTTCACTATTTTAAACTATTTTCGGGGCGAGGGACACGTACTAAAATGATAACTTACCATGATACTCTTACAAGCGATGCAAACAATTATGTGTTTATATCATGTTTTATCGAGGTGTACTTACAAGTTATGCAAATGATTGTGTTTGAGTTATGTTTTATGATGAACAATACGACGGTTATCTATGGTTATCGATATATGTGCGCAAGAACCCGAGTAAGTGATCACTTTACTAATGGAACTCGAAGGGTAGGGACTGCTGGTTTGATCCGCCCACTCGTAGAGATCGCGCCTCTTACACAGACGAGTGCCTAAGTATGGGGCAGTACTATGGGATTGAGCCCGTTCGTAGAGGTCGCGCCTCTTACACAGACGAGCGCCTTGTGTTCCGGCACAACGTCCGCGCGTAAGCTCGCGGGACGGTAGTATTAGCTCGTAGTGGCTGTGCCACTTACACAGACGAGCACAGTTTTCCAGACTTTCGCGCGTAACCCGCGTGACGGTAGTACGTTATTTTAGCTCGTAGTGGCCGCGCCACTTACACAGACGAGCACAGTATCCAAGGTTGTTCGCGCGTAATCCGCGGAACGACTCTATCAGAATATTGTCAGAACTATGTCTTAATATGGTTTTACTAAGCATGTGTTAACGATGTTGTCAGAAATGTTTCAGAATGATTTTTATCAGGATTATGATGCAATACGATTTATCAAGTCACTAAAACTTGTGAACTCACTCAGTTTATACTGATTCAAATGTTTTTACGTGTCTTTCAGGAGATAACTAAGTAGCGCATGGAGTCACACTTAGAGCACCACACGCAGAGCATCTAAAACAAGCTTTTTGGAAGATTTTGGTTTTATCCCCTCGATGCGCACGGTTACTCCCGCCGCACAAGGGGATATGGCGAGGAAATCTTCAGTTTTATACTTGGATGTTTTTATGTAATCTTTGAACAATGTAATGTGTTTGTACTAAACCTTTCATGCGCAATAAAAATCTTTGAATGTTTTGCAATGGCCCGTGCTTAATTATCAATCCCCACTCGTGCGCGCCCGGCTGTTTCCGCCGTTCAGGGCCGGGTGTGACATAATCCATATAATAATCAAATCCTATATCAATTCGTGTGTAATCGTCACTACACCCCAAATTATATACAAAATATTCCGTGTATAATGGTCTATTGCCATTATATCACAAATCCGTGTGTAATCTACCGTCATTACATCATAAAACAATAGGCATTTTACTTTTTAAACAAATCGTGATGTTGTAAACTAGCTAAGAATACAACATTACGTGTGACTATCATAGTTGATAACCCGATACATACCATACTCAAATTATTCCCACTTTTAACCCAACGTGATTGGAAGTGGGGGGCGTCACCCCGATAGATCTACTAATATTTATGTGCCACTTTCTAAGGTTAACTGTTATTTAGTCAACTAGACTCAACGAATCCATATTTAATAAAGAATATGCTTTTCCCCAAAACACAGTTAAATATCGGTTTGAAAACAATTCCAGTTAAAAATCGAGGGGTTCGATAGAGAAATTCACGGTTTTTTAGTTTTCGTTTTCCAAAAATCCCGTGTCCTATATTAGAACACGTTTTGTTAATAAACAATTAATTTTAGTTTTTATACAAAACTCTTTTTTATATTATAAGTTTATTCTAATATACACATAACCATATAAGCAAATAAACGAGTACACATAGTTCGGTTTTCCGTTAACTATTATTAAATTAATTAATAAACAATTAAAATATAATAAAATATTTTAAGTTTCAATTGCTGAAAATTTTTAAGAAAATATTAATCTTCTATTTTTCACAAAACTTGTCGGTTTTGTCGGTTTTATGCTTAAAATGCATTATTTCGGTTTTTCATTTAAAATGTAACTTATAAATTATGGAAAATACTTGTTACATAAATATTAGTCAAGTTTTACAAATTAACTTGTGAAAATATATTATTTTCATTTTTTCTTAATATTTTCTTAAAATAGCAACTTTTTAACGTTTTCGTGTCGGTTTTCGCGACACGAACCGTTTAGGACTAAGTTTTATCATTTTGTCATTTTCCCATGTATTAACTTATGTTATACATGAGTATTTTAACACTTTAGGGGCTGTTCTAAAATAATCCCTAATAGTTGTGCTGGTTTCGTTCGAAAAGTTGATTTTTCGACCGTTTAAGTTACCGACGAGTCAAATAAATTGCACAAGTCTATACTACTCATACTATGAACTAAACACACATATAATAAGATATAATTTACCATAAATTGCAGTTTGACTATATATGTTCACAAGACACGTTTAATCGAGTTTTCAGCTCCTAGTTCGTATTTTAGTTTTCCTTAACAATGTTACTAGTTAAGCTTGTTGTTTTTAGATATTCAATTATTATTAAATATCCTAAAATTCCATATTTTAACTTATTTTATGACCTCCCAATAATTCCAAATTATTACTTTTTAAACAAAGGTTCTCATTTTCTTTTAAAAAGAATCTATGTGTTCATGATCATCATGTTTTATCTTTTTGAAGTTTCTATTCTTTTATAACTAATCATCTTATATTATTCCCATATTTTATCAAAATTTAATCAATCTTTCAAATCAAGAATTATGGATTTATAAATTCTCTAAGTGTTGTTCAAACAAAGTTTTCCATTTTAGTAACTTTATTATTTGATAATTCTAATTAATCTAATTCTTCCACTTTGATTAAATACAATTCTATGTTTAATTCATTCAGTTAGTTTGATAGGGTTTCATACATCCTAAATAATCTATTCCATTTTATTCTTTTAATTTACCATTTAACAAAGTTTCTATCTTTAGTAAGTTGTTTATTTCAAAAATGTTTTTAACTAATTCAAGTTTCTAATCATTCATTCTATCTTGTTTTAAGTTGTTAATAATCACCTATTGATTTCATCTATTACAAGTATTTACATCAAAATCTCATTTTTCATCTTTTCTTATATTAAAGTTTCTTTATTTAGTAATTTCAACAATTATCAAGTTTCAACTATCAAGTCTAACATGCAACCTATCCTACTTACATTTAATTTATCCCACAACATCTTTTGATTCAAAAATGTGTTCAAAATCTCTTAATTAAGTTAATACCAAAAATCCCCACTTTTTGCAATTATGAACTCATTCTTGTTTTATCCATCTCTGACAACACTTTTCAACAATCCAAGCCCATATTAACAAGTTTTTAAACAATAATTACTTCAAACTTAATTCTAAAAACAAACCCTAGAATCAAACTCTTTTAAATTCATTAAAAGTTTAAGAGATTATCACACTTAACATCAAATCCATTAATCAATATAGAGTCTTTAGGATGTATGTATGCATGTGTATTAAGTTTTGATCCTCCCTTCCTCATACATACATACACCCACGGCACACACACACACATATACATATACTATACACATTAACAATCTTTCAATCAACTTAAGAACATACATTCATATTAAATAATCAATCATTCTTACTTCTTTCCTTGAGATTGTTAAAGATGAAAAGGGTGATAATAGTGTATGATAGTAGTTTGTGTTCCCTAGCTTCAATCCTCCCTAATAGCTCCTTAATCCTCTCTTTGATCTTGATTTAAATCTCCATGTTCTTGATTAAGTGTGTGTGTGTTTGATTGTTGATTTTGAATTTTGAATGAATATGGTAAAGGGGGTGTTTAGGCCGATTATTTAAGGGAGAAGAGGGAGAGGGAGTAGTGTGTTGAGTTGGCTATAGAGTTGAGAGGTGGATGCATTTTAAGGTTCCCAACACATCAATTTCTAGATGGTAATGATTACAAGAAGAGTTGATATGAGAGGGTTTTAATTAATAACTAGGTGATTTTCGATTATCTGTTTAACGTATTACGTGTTTTAGATATCCAAACGAATTTCATTTTCAATAATTTTTGTCAGACTTTGAACGAAATCAAATTCCTGACAGTGTGGACCATAAAAACCATTTTCTTGAAAATAGTTTATGTGGGGTGCTTTCCGGCACCTGTTCTGGCTCGTGTTTGCTTATTTTCCAATTTTCGTGTTTTGAGTCTTCCTAAATTATATTTTTATGTTGTCTCACATGTTTTCATATATATTTTGAATTTTTTGAGATTGTTTAATCAATCTAATGATTTATTTACTTTCTGGCTCGTTGCCCGAGGTGTTTGCACGTTTTTCTCGTTTCGTGCCGAAATTTGGACTTTTTGTTGACTTTGCAAGATAATAAACCTTAATAAAGAGAGATTTTATTAATAAAGTGATTTTAGGATGGGTAATCATGATTACATTAATGAAATTTTTTGTCAGATGTTACATGGTGGTGGTGGATAGTGGTGGACGGTGGTTGTGGCTGACGGGGGTGGTGGTGGTGATGGACGGTGGTGGTGGGTGGTTGACGGCGGTGGTGGTGAGTTCTTGATGGTGGTGGTGGCGGACGGTGGGTCGTGGTGGCGACGGATGGTGGGTGGTGGTGGTAGTGGATGGTGGTTGTGGCCGACGGGGGTGGTGGTGGTGATGGATGTTGTTGTGGGTGGTTGATGGTGGTAGTTGTGAGTGGTTGATGGTGGTGGTGGCGGACGGTGGGTGGTGGTGGTGGTGGTGGGTGGTGGTGGTGGTGGTGAGTGGTTGACGATGGTGGTGGCGGACGGTGGGTGGTGGTGGTGGACGGTGGTAGTGGGTGGTGGTGGCGGCAGATGGTGGGTGGTGGTGGCGGCAGATGGTGGGTGGTGGTGGTGGCGGACGGTGGTGGTGGGTGGTGGTGGTGGCGGATGGTGGTGGTGATGTTGGACATTGGGTGTTGGTTTGATGTTAAAAAGTGTGAAGATTGTGATATTAGCGTATTTTTTAAGACCATAAAAGCAGTTTTCAGATCTTGTTTTTTTAAATAAACAGTCTTCAAAAGCTTATGTCTGCGCGCCCGCAGACATAGGCTCCTTACAAATCTTATAAGCAAAAACAAACACAAGCTAACTGTTCTAGAAAAACTAAATACATGGTCGTGGTTAAATTAATTTAGCATTATGATATAAATTTTATTAAAAATGAAGTTGTATTCGAAATAAAATATTTTTTTAGCGTCAATTAACTATACAACATTCAAAGCATGTCAGTACCGTGACAAAACGAAACGATACAAACTGAACATCTGGATACTGTTGTTGGTATTATTGAAACTACTAGCAATAATATTTTTTTTCAAACGATTTTTGATATTCTAGGATAGTGTAACATTTAGGATTTTTCTTAATTGTATTCGTTTGCCTTTACCAGACTCGGTCATGTAATTCGGATATTTCGTATTAATAAAAACTTGCATTTGTTAGTTTTTAACTTGGTTTAGTTTATTTTATATCCTCATAACTTTTAAACTCGTCCAACGACTCTTAGAAGCCTTAAAATCGGTTAAAATTGCTAAAAAATGCATTTATGGAAGTGCAGGGACTAAAATGTCAAATTTTGAAATATGATAGAATCATGCCTGTCGCGTAGCGCCATGGGTTCCACTAAGTTGGTCGCGTAGCGTGACCAACTTTCAGACCAACAAAACTGTTTTGATTTTTCATCTAATGCCAAAACTTACCTATTCACGACCCAAATCACGAAAATTGAGCCCCGAGTTAAGTCATATAATGTGATAACATGTCCAAATTCATTTTTTGTTGTTAACGCCGAAATCTTAAGTTATTAGACCCGATTTTGTCATCAATTCATTATTTTGTTTCCTAATCGAGTTGTTTACATAATAAACAAGTTTAACTCTTAATATTTAATCAAAACATGTGTTAAACCCTAAAAGCTACTGCAACATCAGCCACCCTCTATTTAGACACGAATTTCCTCTTCTCCATTGACAATTCTTCAAGATTCCTCAAGTTCCTCATGCCTTCGTTGACTTTCAAGCTTCAAGACTCTTTGACCTTGTTATTATCCTAGTTCTAATCGTCGTTCGGGTAAGTCGTTGTTTGTGTTTTCGTGTTTTGTCATTCACTTAACAAAAGCCCTCAATCAGTTTCAATGATTTAGGGAGTTTTGGTGGTCAATTTGATCCCGACTCGTTAAGGGGCATAAAAGTCAATTGTTATGATTTTCAATTACTATTTCTTATGGTCAAACCTAGATTTCGGGTCAGAAGACTTTTTTTATCATGGGATTTTGAGTATAATGGTCATAACTCAACTCCAGATTCGAAGTTCGCATTCTAAACAGTATCAACTCTCTTAAATATTAAAAGTTTCATATCAAGAGTTTTATATGTCTGTTTAATCTGATTCCAGTGGTAATCTTTTTGGTTTTAATTATATTTAATTGTCTTCAAGTTTCAAGTTCCTTTGGGCCGGATCTGTCAGCACGTAAAATTCCACGGTTAATCTTATTTTATTATTATCTCGTCTAGTCATTAAGGTGAGTAATCATCCCCGTAATTTATAGTTTTAAAAATGTTTTTGGAACTTTATGTGTACTTATTAAGATTTTTTTATTATATATTGTTCACAACTAACAAATTGTGATTATTGTTTGTTGGACGATTAAATACATATTTGCTACTTGTCTAGTTGATTTACTTTACGACATTCGGAGAGGTCCATCATAATTCCATTCTAGCATGATTTTACAACGTCACAGTAACCAGAGTCTAATTCGCTAGGCAATGGCCAACTGACACCAATTATTTGCTTATTGTTTAATTTTTGATACTCACAATATTGGTTTGTTTATTTCTCATATATTATAATTAGTGTTAATATATGGTGATTACTTAGTGTAAGGCCCCGCTACCGGTGCCTCACATTTGGACGTTGGATTTACTCATAAACACAGTTCTGAACATCAGAGTTAATTAAAACATTCGTGGAACATTAAACATTCATAAAACATTACATATAAATCCATGACTTGTCTTAAAATAAACATTCTTGTCTTTCAAAATATCATAACATTAAACATAAACGTCTTAAGTCTTCAGATGCCAGACTCTTATTATTCTGTCATGTGCCCTCGCTCAAGCCAGCTGTCTCATTCTACTCACCTACGTGCATACTAAAAGTCAGCTACGCTGAGCGAGTTCTAGTTAATCAGGTAATATACAATACTTTCACCTACTTATACATACGCATCCGAAGATACGTATTATATTCTTAACCTGTACATCTTTCTTTCGTACATATATAAATATATACATTCTTTCTTTCATTCTTCCTTTTATTCTTTCTTTACATACTTTGCATCTATCAATACTTTACATACTTATACGTTTTAAAGAGCATTACGCCCTACTACCTCGAGTATTATTAGGGCTCGGTTCCTTTTACTGCCTTGAGTATTATTAGGGCTCAGTCCCCTTCTGCCTTGAGTATTATTAGAGCTCAGTCCCTTTCTGCCTTGAGTATTATTAGGGCTCAGTCCTTTTCTGCCTTGAGTATTATTAGGGCTCAATCCCTTTCTTCTGTACCTGGCTATCTCTTATATTCATTCATAACATACATACATATAATTCATACATTATACACAACATTATATCCATAATCATAACTTACCAATACGTGCAATATCAGAAGATCGTTCACGCACCGACAAGAAATCATTCACATCTTTCACATAATACATATATGGCATACACTTATCTCTTAGGATAAGGGTATTAACTTTTACATGCGTCAGTATTTTTGTTAAAAAATTATACCATAAAAACGAACATTTTGTTTTCTTTAATTTGAGTATGATATTTTTATAATTTTGCAATTAAAAAAAATAATATGTTAAGTAGGGGTTTGATGCCGGTTTAATGGTTTTTAGGTTAAATTTGTGAGCCTAACCGTTAGACCGATTTTTTGTCGTCCAAAACCAAAACTAACCATTGAAAATTGAAACTGTACAGTTACTAACGTTCTGGTTTCACGATTTTTAAGGCCCCAGTCCAGTCCAGTTTCCCTACGTTGGGTGTTGGATTTACTTATAAACACAGTTCTAAATATCACAGTGAATTAAAACTTTTTGCAGAAGACTTAATGTGACATTCGTCAAATTCGGATTTCGATTTTTCTTTCGCGTTTTATTTTAATAAATTATACTTCGTATTTGTGGTTAAGCTTGTAAATCCGAACCGGAAATTTATCAAATCATTGATAATATAACCCTAGCGTGTGCGAGGTTTGTCAAAATACCGTTAGTTTTAATTTATAAGTTTGGTTAAACAAACTTTAGGGACTAAAGTAGATTTTCCTTAAAGCTATACAAGGTTTAAATTATTTATAAGTAAATATGAAACTTGAGGGGCCAAAGGGTAACATTATAAACCACCTATATAATCAAACAAACCCTAACCCTATCTCATTCATGCTCCAGCCGCCACCCCTACAAGCCGTTTTCCGGCGGACCCTTTTTCCGGCGAGACTCCGGCGACTCCAATTCGGCCACCCACTCCCCCGTAACCCGAAACCACCACTTCCCTCTCATTTCCTCCACTCGGTCTCTCCGGCAGCCGGAGCTGCGGCCCCATAACCTCCCTCTCCGTTCGTTTTCCGGCGACCTCCGGCGAGCCCTCCTCCTCTCCTGCTCGTTTTTCCGGCAAACAACAAAAACCAGCCTCTCTCTGCTCTCCGTCTCTCGGCTCTATCCCTCTCGGCTCTCTCTCTCTCTCTCTCTCTCTCTCTCTCTCTCTCTTCGTATCTCTCTCTTTCTCCGCCTCTCTTCTCTCTCTCTCTCTTATACGCTTTTCCGGCGCGCCTCCGGCGGCTAGAACGGGATCCGGCGACAGTTTATGAAGCATAGTGGTGGTGACCCACCACGTCTTCGGTAGCCTTCACCTCCGACAACCTCGGCTCGGCCTCGAAAATTGTTCTCGGCCAAACATCGTATGGTAAGCATGAGATTTAGAGTTTTAATAGTTTTTGTGTCTAAATCATAATCGGAAATCGAGTCACAAGTTCGTTTCCTCTTTGGACCGACTTTGGAGTGTATTTTTGGTATCATTATTATTAATATCGTAAATCATGATAAAACTCATCATCATTATTATTATTATTATTATCATTAATAAGATAGTTATTATTATGATTACTAGGTAATATTACTAAAACCTATCATTGTTAATATTATCCACTTGTTTTATTAAACCGAAACCCATGTCGGGCCTAGTTTGCCATTTAACGTCATCGTTACTCGAATTATATTCTTATCACTAATGCAACTATTATTAAAATGTGACAAGTACTAGTTATTATTAATATGGCACATATAATTACTTATTGTTGGTACATGTGTCAGTAGTTCATAGTCTAGCATTTGTAATCGAGTCTGTAATGTAATTATGTTTTGATTATGATTATTTATGTAAAACGCGAAGTTGTCAACAAGTTCGCTATGGCGAACTTGTTGAATCAACGAAGTTATTGATAACTTCGCCTGTGGCGAAGTTGTCGTGTTTATATACTGTTCAGCGAACAGTTTACGTAGTTGGTCATTTTAGGGTTTGTTTCAGTTGTTCAGTGAACGTGTTCGTGTCATAGTCTGTAACTGTGACCTCGGGTCACGTGTTTGTTATCAATATAACGTGGTTGGTTTATTGCTTTCGTGTTCGATCTCTACATACTCTACACTCGTATCTACCCACGCAGGGATTCCGCACCTGCGTTGTTAGCGACGTCCCGTGTACGATCCGTCCAGGAGCCTACACTTATATAAAATTAATTATTAATAGTAAAATTCATAAAATCTATTATTAATGTATTCAACAACAAAAGTAATTATTATGATATTTATTATTATTATTATCATTATTACTATCAATATATATATATATACATACATATACATACACATATAAAAGACATATTTCTAAAGTTATTAATACTATTATGATTATTATTATTAGGTGTTATTATTAAAATCTCTACTACGTTAAGATTATTATAAAAATCTATAAAATAATCAAGCTATATAATTAATAATAATGTTATTAGTATTAACCTTAACATTGTTAAAATTAATATGTAATTATAACTAATAAGTCAAATTAACGTTGGTTCAACCCATTATTGATTTGACTTCGTTTTCATTTTATTTAAATTATATTGTCACTACTATTTGGACATTATTACTATTAATTCATTTCTATAAAAGCCAAACTCTTGATTTAAACGCAGTTAGTTTCTATTTAATATTTGTATTCATTTAAAGCTCATTAATACGATATTATTTTATTTGATTATCAACTAAGTATAAGTTCAAGCACGTTAACCGGTAACTATTATAAAGACCGAACCCTTCGTTAAGGATTTCATTTACGATTTCAACTATAGTTTCATTATGATTTCAAGTTCATTAATATATATTATATTATTTATTTCAGTTAAGGTGTTTATCGATTCAATTCGGATCTGTTCGTTTACCGTTCGAGCTTCATTTATTTATATATTTATTTATCGGTTCATCAATCGAGGTGAGTACTTTCATACCCCTTTTTCCATCTTTCGTTTTGGGGTGACATTTCATACCTATCAAACTAAATGCTTTATTTACTTGAATCTTAAACCCACAAACGTGATTGTATACTTTAACTAGATAATTGCTCGATTTGGTGTTCTATGCTTACATGCTTATTTTTCTATGTGTTTATCGCTTTTGGATGGTGGAACTATAAATCCTAGACCATTTGGCAACCCCTCATGGCAAGGTGTCGTTAACGTAATGCAATTAACTATAACTATAAAATCCTAGACTACTTGGCAACCCCTTGTAGCTAAGTGGTGCTAATGTGTTTAGCAATGGTCAATAAAATCCTAGACTACTTGGCAACCCCTTGTAGCTAGGTGGCGCTAAC
Source organism: Bidens hawaiensis (assembly GCF_021521415.1). Lineage (NCBI taxonomy): Eukaryota > Viridiplantae > Streptophyta > Magnoliopsida > Asterales > Asteraceae > Bidens > Bidens hawaiensis. The sequence goes on along the minus strand of NW_027493372.1, from coordinate 104,360 downwards.
GTAAAATTATTAGCGATTGTCAGTTTATCCAAGTTGTTGCTTTTATTTATTGTTTTGTATACAAGTTTTGTGGCTTTTTATTTCTATATATTTATATGCTAAAACTTATGAATTGCTCACCAACCTTTGTGTTGATAAACTTTATCTTTATGAAATGTTACATGTTTGCCTTTGTTGACTAGAGGACTTGACGAAAGCGTTACCAAGACTATTAGGATATTATTAAAACGAACAATATAATTGCTACTTGTATTCAACTTGTTTGTGTGGACGAGATGTGTTGTTTATTGATTTGTTGAAATAAAATGAGTTAAATAAATATTGTCATTTTAAATAGTGTCTTGTGTATTTGTCCAATCACGTTGCACCCCGACATGTTCTGCCGCCTTTGGTCGGGGTGTGACACTTTACATTCAACCATTCAATACAAAGTATTCAAATCTTGTCTTTAAACAGAATATAAAACATCGTTCTAAAACATCATAACAATTATTCTCAAGATGTTAACCTCTTCAGTTCAATGCCATGTGTCTCCCTCAACGTAGCTGCTTTAACTTATTTGCCTATGTGCATACTAAAAGTCAGCTAGGCTGAGTGAGTTCTAGTTAACCACTTCAGGCAACATGCATTACATTCTCATACTTACATATACGTATCCGAAGATACATATTACATACTTAAGATGTTTACCTTTCTTTTATACATACATACATTCATACTTTCATACTTTCATTCTTTCATACCTTCATACTTTCATTCTTTCATTCTTTCTTGTTTTAACTTACTCAATACATACATAACTATCTCTACGTTTTAAAGAGCATTTCGCCCGATAATATCATAGATATTATTAGGATTTGGTCCTACATTTGCAAATACTATTATGTTTTGTTCCCTACATTCACATATATTATTAGGGTGTGTTCCCTACATTCGCAGATATTATCAGGGTCGGTTCCCCACATCCGCAGATATTATCAGGGTCTGTTCCCTACATTCGCAGATATTATTAAGGTATGTCCCTTCTTACTCATACAACCATGCAACCATACATTTATACATACCTTCTTTCATTCGTACATACCATAACATACTTCAATACAAACACAGTCGCATATCACGCACTTACCAAATATAATAAGCATATTAACCTATCACATAAAGTATGCGCACAACCCTAAAAAACATAACAGAGAAAGAGGCTAGAAACTCACTTGGGTCATGTTTCTTTTCGAAACTGATGGTAACACCTCTCTTCAACTGGGCACGGCTAACTATTTAACAAATATGTGTGTGTTAATTAACTGTATTCTATCTAAGTCTTATAATTAAGGTAATCAAGCTACTATGACCTAAGGCCAAACAAATCGAATCAAATAGGCCAAACGAATCGAATAGGCCAAACGAGTCGAATCGAATCTAATATTCAACGAATCGAATTGATTATTCAAATGAATCGAATCGAATATTCAAACGAATCGAATCGACTATTCAAAAGAATCGAATTGAATATTCAAACGGATCGAATCGAGTATTCAAACCAATCGAATAGAGAATTCAAATGGATTGAATCGAATATTCAAACGAATCGAATCAAATATTCAAACTGATTGAATCTTGAATTCAAGCGATTCGAATCGAGTTCTAACAGATCAAATCGAATATTCAAGCGAATCGAATCAATTATTCGAATGGATCGATTCGAGTATTCAAACGAATCAAATCGAGTTCTAACATATTGAATCGAATCGAATATTCAAACGGGTCGAATCGAGTATTCAAATGAATCAAATCGAGTTCTAACAGATCGAATCACATTCCCAATGCGATTCAACTGGGTTTCATTTCCCGATTCAATCGTTCTTGCTACTTTTTAGTTCCTTATAACTCGTTTTAACATCCTATGAAGTTTTGTGGCATACCGACACCATTTACTCATCTTTTAACGATTCTAAACTTAACTGTTTTATCCCGAACCGAGCCAACTAGCAAATTTACTAACAAGTTAGTTACTTTATCAATAGTCATGACCCGTTCTATTATCCTACCAAGTTTCATGCAAATCCGTACATGAAAAGTAAATTTTTTTTTAACAAAAACGTACATTTGAGTCTTATGTTCGAATTCACTCGAGAAGACCAAATCTATGTCAAACAAACTCGGAATTGAGTGATTCGAGCGGACACCGAACCGTAGCGACATGATCTATGAACCCATCTGCTCTCTGTCGTCGGAAACCGTCGCTACAGTCACCGAAAAACTCCAATTTTTCACTGTTACGGTTCGTTGATAAAAACTGGACTTCTCGAACTCTGATCTAAGATCTGATCGGTGGGAAACTTCGTATATGTGTCATGAACACTGTTAAAATTTGAGACGGATCCGATGGTTAAATCTTCGGGAAGCGTTGGGTCGTTGTAGGTTGATTTCTCCAAAACGTGAATTAGTAAAGAAGGAGGTTTAGAGGTGAAGATGCTAATAAATGAAATGGTGACTACTTTTATATGATAGGGGTAGAGTTTTTGTTTAGCTTTTCATCTAATGACACATAACTCCATCATACTTTAGATAATTATATTTATCTTCTATAATTCAATTAAACTCAATTCATTTAAATACCGAATGAAACTTGGGATGCTACAAATTTAAGGTTTGATAATAAATTTAGTGTAAAATGATTATTGGCAATGTATAGAATGAAAACCGATTTGAGGTATAACCCGTGAAAACACTATGTAACATCGTTTTTTTACATATGTAGTATATGTTGTTACATTTAATACAAAACATCGGGAAAAAAATTGTTTTGCTATTTTTTAAAAATTTTTTTTACTAACTTTACATATATTTTCAGGAGAGAGAAAAAGTTTATTTTACAGTTACATTTTTTATTAAGTTTAGTAATGGAACACAAGATTCAAATTTAAATTAAAAACATGTGGTTGAGAATGAGTTTATAAAGTTTTCTTAAACCAAGTGGGTCTTATTTTATCTTAACCAAATGATTAATAATTTAAATGTACCATCAATTCTAACTAAAAACCAACAAAATATAATACATAAGAGGACCATAACAGGAAGAACGATAAATTTAACCACATAAATGAAAAACCTTAATGGAAGACATATGAGATGAAATAATAACAAAAATAACGATTACAAAAAATTATACTGGAATTAGGTTAATTAAATTAAAGTTGTAATAGCCAAGTTTACTTCTATTAAAAAAGATTTTGTTCAATTATATTTTAACTACATCTAATATATATAACAAAATATATCTAATACTATATAAAAATATTAAAATTCATGACATTTACAGTCTGGTCTGGAATAATATGACTGTTTCTGGCATAAACCGCGAACCAAACCAATCGTTATGGTTTAAAAATTTTTAAACCAACATAAAGTAAAAAAAAAACTAACTGTGAAACCAAATTCATGACCTGCTTAAACGGTTTCAAGTTTTTAAATCAAACTATAAACACTCGTAATTGTTACGTGATTAACAAGGTTTGCGTTCAAATACCTGCTGCATCACGCGAATATCTGTCTTCTCTTTGAATAATTGATATATGAAATCACTAATTAATTTCTTATTAATTATAACAAAAATTTTGCCAATTATCATTCAATATTTATTCCACTGTAAATGATTGTCGATTATTTTTAAATAACGTCATTTTAAATTTGATATAATTAGAGAGACTCAATTATTTTAAATTTTATTAATGATATATTAGCAGTGTGAAGTAATTGTTATAAAATACTTTATATTCAACTTATAGATACTCAAAATCATACAATAAAAAATTTAATTGTGAGATACATAGCAGTCACTGTTTTCAGATCAGAACTGCACATCGAATCGAATGCCTTCCCGAGTCATAGTTCAGACCGAACATTGAACTGGATAATATCATGCATAATTAATTTAAAAATATTCAAATATTAGATAGTCTACACATATTAAAGATCGAATTTATTAATTGTAGAAGATGAATCTGATTTTGGTTTTATGCTTGAAAGGATATTTATATATTTTAAATCAAGGAATCTAACACAATTATCACTTAAGTGGCGTTAAAAAAACATCTTCAATTTCGAACATGAGGTATTGTGTGTTTGAGACTTCATCACACATTAATTTATTTTTCATAATTTTACCAAGAGACTATTGTTAATTGGTTTGGCTATTGAAAACGGAGTGCGGGTTATAAAATTAAAAAAACGGGTCCATGTAGTGTAATAATTTATTTCTAATTTAAAATATTAGATGGTAATTAGGATTTATTATGAAATAATTTCAAGTTTCTGTAAAATATATACACGAATACTTTCTGTTTTCTCTGTCTCATTTGTCTTAGAACTCTGGACTCATCTCACATCAATAACTGACATGACATCTATTTGGCATCTTATATAAAGGTGTCATTTACTTGACATCCAATATGAAGGACCTGGTTGAATGTTATATAAATAATAAATCTTATTTTAATAGTATAGTTAGATTAGATATTTAGATTATATTAGATGTTTATTTATACTAATTAGTAATTAATGTTACTATAAGTTAATTAGTGAACTTTAGGTCAACTAAAATTAGAGGGGATGTGAAGAGTTGGGTTGAAGGCTATAAGATAAGTTTGAATTTGATTCTAACTAGGTTTTACTATACTGGACTTTTAGGGGCGGATTTCCCCGGCACTATAGATGGTGGACTTGATCTACCCAGCGTTGTCTGTCATCACAAACGTATAAGGTCGTCTTTTATCATTGGATTAACCAAGCCATTCGTGGACATTTAAAAAAAAAGATTTAATAGTATACATGCACAGTTTTGCATCATCACATCTAAATAAAGTATTAACTTTAATATTCAAAAGATACGGCTTTTGATAGTTTACTAATCTGCTTTGTTAAAGTGATTGGTAAGCTAAAAGCCTAAAAGTTTTCCCTCTCGTTAATTGCTTTTTAATTTATTATTAACGGTAAACGGTAATCTATCAATTATCAAACTCATGGAGATATCAGATAATATATGGAGATATAAGATAATGATATCGTTCCAAGGTGTTGGAGTATTTATAGCCGAAGGTAGGTTTCCAAGCAGGTACAGCCAGCTGTATAATATTCCTTTTCTACCAACTGTGGGCTACGCACGTGCCATGCTGGTGGTTGGTGGGTAGGTAGCGGCTGATAGTGACATGGCCGGCTGTGTACTATTCCTTTTCCACCAACTGCAGGCTATGTACGTGCCACGACAGGGGTTGGTGAGTAGGCAGTGGCTGATAGTGACATTAAGTACTGGAGCGTGCTCCTCGTCGTACTGTTGTCAGTGAGCTGTCGCTGCTTTGGTCAGATCTTTTGTCCATACCTTGGCAGGTATAGTACAAAAGATCCTCCAGTAGCGTACGGACTGGCTCATTTGGGCGGGAGTATTCCCGGCTTGCTCATTTCTTCTTCAGGTGACATTACTGAATTATTTGAGTTAGTGCCTTGTGCGTGTAGCCTTGCTGTTAGTGCGGGTAGCCTTCCCTGATGGCTAGTATCCGCAGCTGCGGGAACAGGCGGGGTACGTCACCATTGGGAGGCTTTTCCTGCGGGAACAGCTTGCGTACTGCGCGTAAAGACGTCATCTCTGAGCATGGTGGGTTCTGCGGATCCAGTTGGTCTTTGCGCAGACGTCCCTCTTTAAGGTGAGTCTTGCGGGTCCAACTGCGCAGACATCCCTCTTTAAGGTGAGTCTTGCGGGTTCTGCTGGAACCTACCTATTCACTTTACTAACTTTTTTATTTTTTTAATGATTTAAAAAGCATTTTGCTTTTTGAAGTCGAACTTACAGTAATTTGTTTGATCCAGAAACATTAAATAACCTTTAAGTTATCGATAAAGAATCGTCATTTTATAAAAATATATGATAAGAGGTAATAATGGTAAACCCAAAGGGAAGTTTTGAGATTTAAAGAATAGGACAAAATGATGATTTAAAGGTATCTTAATGTATATCCTTTTTAAGAGTGATGTGTGCTTGGTTCAATCACCTTTTATATATCCCTATTCGGGTTTAGCAAGACAATTGTTATCATCGTCATCATCACATAGTCTTATGTGGTTTCCTTTGATTGACTTGAACCCGCATTCCTCACAGCCGGGTTTAGTGAATTAGTGACCAAAAACAATATTTAAAAACGAGGTCTTGTTATAAAAAAATGTTTTGCTTTCATTCAAAATCAATTAAGATGTTGGTATCGTTTTTTGCAAATACATAAGTAATGCAATTTCTCACACATTTCCAAACCTAATTTAGTTTAAACGCCGCTTAAATCACACACATTAATCCAAATCTCAAATTACAAATATATAATTATTAATTTTGTTTTGAAAATTGGTAGCTTTGAAGGTGGGGGCATTCCTCCTTCGCGTATTTGAATTCCTTCGCGTATTTGAATCATCAACTTTTTTTTTTCTAACAATGATTGTCATCCAAGATGTTTACCTATTGAGATTTTAATCGCTAATCTTAACAAGACACATTCTAGACCTCACACTAGAAAGTAAGTGATTTAACTATGATACTAATGTTAGTATTGCTGATTAACATGATGTTGTAGTACTGTGGAAGTATAAACGTACCCAGAGTGTGATTGACTGATGTTACAAATATCTTGCACATGCATACCCTAACGGGGGACGGGGCACCACGTGATGGATCACCCATCATGTGTGGTGACCATCTCTACACAGCCGCTGCCCCCCTTGTCACGCGGAAAAGAGGAAGATTGCGTGATGGGTGTCACGCTTGATGAATGGTGGTTTCCAAGAAAAAGAGCCGTTAGGGGGGGGGGGAGGAATGTAGCCGTTGAGCCTTGGAAAATTAAAAAAAAACATTATATACCTATATAAATATATCTTCAAAACATACACAAATCCAACTCAAATCCAACTCAAATTCTTCTATTAAACACACCATTTTTAACATATCAAATGAAGAGTTCTAAGAAACGTGGGTCGGGTTCAAAGAAAACCCAAACCCGACCAAAGGTTCGACAAAATCTAGGCGAACCGACGAGATTTCGCTTACAAGACGAACCCGAAACAAACCAACCTTCCCAACAACAACCTTATTATCCCCAACCTTTTCAACCGTCTCAAAACCAACAACAACCTTCTCAACAACAACGTTATTATCAACCGTCCCAAAACCAATCGTATCAAAACCAACCTTTTATTCCCCCTTTTTCTACCCAAAATTACCCAAATAATGCTTTTCAAACTTTTGGATCTCAACCGTCTCAAATGTCCGTCGATCCCCTAGACAATAACGATGTTATACATCAATTTGCAAGTGCTTTTCGTCACGATGTGCAAACTTTGGATGAAGATGAATCCGAGGATGAGGAGCCGCAACAAAGAGGTGCTCGGCGTTGGTTGGCCGATGAGGAGGTCGCCTTGACCAAGACTTATTTACATTGCTCCGAATAAAAAAACGCTCAAACCAACAAAAAAAAGAAGCGTTATGGAAGCGTATTAAAAAACATTTCTCGCAACTTCCCGGCGAAACCGAACGAAACAATGATCAAATGATTGGCAAGTGGGGAGATTTGAATCGAAAAATGTCAAAATTTAATGCTTGTTATATCCAAGAGGTAACTATTTTAGTATATTTATTTTATAATCTAGTACTTTATTTTTACACTTTGTTATATATATATATATATTTTCTAAATGTTTTGTAGTCCCGAGCTCCCCAAAGCGGAACGAACGAGGCGAATATTATAAAGAACGCTTTGCGCGAATATGTCCGAGTTTTCAAATGTAAGCCTTTTCCCTCCTTGGATGCGTGGGAGATTGCGAGACGTCACGCGAAGTGGGAACCGATTCCCTTGGTCGATTTGAACGGACCAATGGCTCCAAGGAAGAAAGGATCTTCTTCAAAAAGATCAAAAACTTCTGAGTCCGGGGACTACACAACGTCTATCGGTGGCTTGTCATGCAACATGCCGAACATGAACTTGAACGAGGAACCCGAAGACAATCCCAACGAAGACATACCCACACCCACACGGCCGAATCCCAAGAAAAGTGGGGAACCGTCGAGACTTGGAAAGGAAGCGGTGGCCGAAAAATTCGCCGAATACAAGTCGGCTAAGATGGAGGAAATGGCCGAGGCGAAGGAGCGAATGAAAGAGGCTCATATTTTAAAAATGAAACGTGAGGAGACGTATATCAACCATTTGAATGAAAAACAAAAAAACGCCGATCTAACTTTCCTCCTACAACCGCACGAACATCTTGAGGAACCCTTTAAATCGCTCCTACTTCAACGCAAACGCGAGATATGCGACAAGTGGGGTGGGGAAGGGCCGTAGGTTTTTTTTTTGTCGGTTTTTTTAATTTAGTTGTCTTTATTTAATGTAATCTTGTTTTATTTTTTAGTTAATGTAATATTGTTTTTTTATTATTTATTAAAAAAAACCATCACACACCATTACACCACACCACCATCCCTAGTAAAAAACCATCACATGTGATGGATTTGAGGTTGGTGATGTGGCACCATTTGATTGGGTGGGGTGTGTGATGAGTGATAACCAACCCCCCCCCCCCCCCCTAATATTTTGAATGTTGTACCCTTTTGATAATATAGTCCAATGTCACATATTTCACAAATGTATACTACTAAATAAATGCCTTTCACCTAATGACGGATACGTCCGTAAAGGTGGTTATTGACGAAAATCCATCGATGATTCTATATAAAATATCAGGGCATGAGTTATTTTTACATATTACTGAGCATGTAAGGGGGTTATGGCCGTGAAGGAGGTTATTGGCGAAAATCTGTCGAGATACAAGGATGTTTTGGATGGAATGTCATAGTATGTAGTTTCCTGAAATGAGGAACCTTTCATCAATATAGTATATTGAATTCATTTGATAGTTCCAAAGATAGTATGTACGTACAAGTCTGACTAGACCAAAGTAAACATCTAAATTAAGGTGGATTTTATTTGATGAGATTAAAACAAGTATCATATCTATGTGTATGTATATCCAAAGCTAGTGTGGGCGAAGTTGTCCTCCGAGACAAATATATATGTAGGGACATATTCAGGGACGGATTTATTCCAATGAGTACCGGGTCAAGCGAACCAGGTGTTTTTCGAACCGTAGTGGAGCATTTAATAGCGACTTTTTTAGCGAACCAGGTGTTTTTCGAACCGTAGTGGAGCATTTACTTGACCCGAACCGTTAAACCAATCCGAATCGTCAACCCGACCCAATTTTTTTATACGCGTTCTTATATATTTAGAGCATCTTAAAATAGCGAACCAGATAAAAAAAAATTCTAAATCCGTCACTGGACATATTAGTAAAGCTTCGGTAAAGGATATGTAGTGACATACTATTTAGTCCTAGAAAAGAGTATGTAGTACTACACGGTTTGAATGCAACGAGTTATTCCAGAATTCCGCTAGATATTGTATCTTGCAAAATAAATCAGAGTAAGCAAAATGTGACAAAAAAAATTATGCTTAAGTTCTTAAACTAACCAAAAATATTATACAAAATACATGCCAAAATATAGAGAGATATTCTTGATTAAGAGACGGGTCTTCTCTGGTGCCTGACACCCTTATTCGGTGGCTGGTGAGTGTCCTCTAGTAGTTGGCCGGCTAGATTTTTGACGCTACATTAATGATATGTTAATTACGACAGAAATGGGCAGGTATGTATCGTCTTAAGTCCTTAGCAAAGTTTTTCTAACATGCAATAAACATGAAAAATGTAAGGGAACAAATCCACAAAGTTTTAACATACAATAAACATGAAAAATGTAATTTCGTTTTGTATATAATTAACTAAGTAGAGGTGCACAAACCGGTTAGAAGCATTGGTAAGTGGAAACTATAAACTGGTGTAAGCGGAACCAACCCCGTTTTTCTTGTTTGAAACTAAAAGAGACTATGTTATGAAAGTTTGACTTTTTGCATGGCTTGTGCATAACTAATAAACACATGTTTAATAGTGTGTATTTTTGTCGTTTCTGTTTCCAAATGTAACAAGTCCACTTTGAAATATTAGGCCATGTTTGTTTTTGCCTTTTTTCTTTGAATAGAGGAAAAAGTCTGATTCGGTCAGACGTAATCAGACGTGGGGTTGTTTGTTTTTTTTCTGGCATTAAGAGGTTCAGCGTCTTAATAGCATCTGAACCAGTAAGAGCTTTTAGTGGGTCTGAAAACCTCTTAACCCAAAAAAACATACGTTTGTCTCCGGTTTCCATTAACTTCTAACCCGGAGACTAGGCTCATCTCCGACGACTAGAAGTACGTCTCTAGCCTCCACCTCTTAATGATTCAGATTTAAGACATTTGAACCACCTCTTAACATTCAGATGTGGTATTCAGATTCAGACTTAAATCTCTAAAAAAAACAAACAAGGCCTTAAATAGGAATGGAATTTGAATATGAATTAATGAGCCTTAAATAAATTAATAATATTTAAGGCAAAATATTTAGCCTTAAATGAATTATATTGAGCCTTGAATGCATAATACACACGTATACCGGTTTTTAACTGGGTTAAACCGGTTTTTTCGAATCGGTTTTAAACAGTCGGGTCAAACCGATTAGAGCTAAAAAAACTCCACCGGGCCTAACCCGGTAGGTTACAACTGCTTAAAACCCGTTTTTGTAATATTGAGTTCAAAATAATTCGGTTACGGGTTAGTTTATGGGTCAGTTCGGTTGTCATGTTTGCATCAATTGTAACTGATAAATTTAAAGTACTTTCAATCTTGAAAAGCATAAGTTAAAATTAACAAATCTATCTATCTCTTATAATAAAAACCTATCACTTTTGCCACTTGTTAATACCATAGGCCCCATCACCTTTTTTTCAACCAATTTTCATATATGGTCATTATTTTTTAAGTCATTTCAATATATGACATTAAAATTATAGGTTTATTCCAACTAAATCGTTACTACATATAATAAGTATTCTCCATATGGATTGACAAGAGACGATTAGTCATTAGTGTTTATTATGGTTTAGATTAAAAATAATAAACAATAAACATTCGATTCATAATATGTAGAATGAGAACAATCAACTTGGACTAAATCCTAATAACGTTAGCGGGTAAGGCTTAGCCTTTAATACCTAAAAATACATATGATTTTAAAACTAAAAGTTTTCAGGTTGACCCGAAACCTAGAATTCGGACCCAAAAACCAACCTGAATTACTTCGGTTCAAGTTCTGGTTAGTATTTTCTTGGGTTCGAGTTTCTCGGGTCGGGTTAGTTTGGGTTCAGGTACGGGTTTCTTGGGTTGGGTTTCATATTACGGGTAAAAGTGACAGCCATACTTTCAACGATTATATATAAGAATCACTACATTCACTTTATGCAACTTTAAATCTTATAATATTCTTTTAATTCAAAATAATCACTATTATTTGAACATGGTTTTAGTGTTAGTATGTATTTTTCATTTTCCTGACAATTACATTCATATTAAACAAACAAATCATTTTGTTATATTTAAATTTTTGATTTTTATTTTGCTTGATTATACAATTTTTAATTGTAAAATATAAAGTTAAGTAAAACATTTGTCATACACAAAATATTGATAACAACAAATTTATCATGATCAATCAATTTCAAATCGTAAAGATTCTAAGGATGATTATATCATCAAAGTTCAGGTGTATGGTTTTTGAGATAATCATGTTTTTTTTATAAACATGAGCATATATTATCAAATGACACGATATTTTATGTGTATGAATATTTTTTTTTATTATTATCATTGATATATATTATCATTTATCTAGAATTTGTATGTAATTAGAGAACCTTTTTTGTCACACGGACAATTATATATGGCTATATCAAGAGTTATAAGCATACCTATATATTATTTTATTAATAGCTACAAGCATACATGGACTAAAAATTTTAATTTTTGATAAACAATGTATACCTGCTAATGCAATCACAAATTTAGTGTAAAAGAAAGTTTTTATCTATTTGTGTAATCTTAGTTATGTAATTTATGTAATTTTAATTTAATTTAATTGTAATTGTATTAACAATATATAATCAATTTCTTGAATATATTTCACTTAATGATCAAAGTTTAAATTTTTCAACAATTACCCGTGTAATACACGGGCTTCAAACTAGTTCCTAAATATAGATATACAAACTCATCTGGATTATATTTCCATTTTTTAAAATAGACGGTCAGTACGTATTGTGGTGGTTGTGTTGACCACTTCACATGACTTTTACCAAATCAACTTTAGGGGTAAGAAAACAATTATATAAAGTAAATTCCAAAACTACCCTTGTCTTAGTTGTATATATATGCAGCTGCTTGCAGTTAATTTGATAAGATACAATATTATTAAAGGTAAAGAGAGCAGCAATGGCCCCTCCCTCAGGTGACAGCAATGTGGTGGTTTCATCAAAAAAGCTTGAGAGGCTTCTTAGCATGAAAGGTGGCAAAGATGAAGCTAGTTATGCTAACAACTCTCAAGCACAGGTACAATTCAATTTATTTTTTATTCTTTAATTTCTATTTCCTTTTTATCAATCTAGCTTCCGCTTATAAATTTTCTAGATTTTTCACAACTAGAAAATTGAGTATTTATGACTGTGGTTTCGGTTGCAATTCGGTCGTAAATAACCTTCCATGACATAAAATGCTCCAGGGAAAACCTTCCTTTGTAATCCCATGTTACAACCGTTTGCGATCGAATTCAGTGAATTTTATATTCAAAGATAAAAGACAAAGAACAATTCATAATTATAATATATGTAACGTGAAAACTAATGAGGCAGTTAACCATAATATCAACTACTAAATAAATTTGTGGTGAGTCTATGGTCTGGTTTTAAGGAAAGATCCATCTTACTAGGCTAGATTTATGGATTTGTTTGTTGGATCCCTTTTTGTCTTTATTATTTTTTCTTATTTCTTTGGGATAACTAAGCTTTGCTAACATATATTATTCATAATGCTACTTTATCTTCTAACTCTCTATGAATACAAAAATTATGATGTTTTATTACCGCATATTTGGGTTTTGATCAAATACAAATGAAATTAACGTGTTAAACGTGAGAATCAAGTAGAGTAATTATATATACAACTAGAGTAATTATCATAGAGTAATTACATAACATAATCACTCTACTTTTATATATAATTACTCTACTTTCTCACGTTCAGCACGTTAATTTCATTTGTATGTTAACGTCCTTTCCCCCCGCATATTTTATCTTATAATATTTTTTGTATATTTTTCATACTTCCAAGGGTTTATAAAATGTTAGTGGTGTGAAAACAAGATATTAATACAAGAAGCATAAATTAAAAAACAATATTGATGTTTTAACGTGTCATCATGCATACATGCAGGCAAAGCATGCTCGTTCAATGTTGCATCTTCTAAAGGAAACACTAGACGGTGTGGAGTTAAACATGCCTGAAACACCATTTGTGGTGGCGGATCTTGGTTGTTCTAGCGGAAACAACACTATTTTTATCGTCAATGTCATCATAGAACACATTACTAAGCGTTACGAGGCTTCGGGCTACTCAGGTGTACCCGAGTTCTCGGCTTTCTTTGCCGACCTCCCTTCGAACGACTTCAACACACTCTTCCAGCTCCTACCACCACTGGCTAACCAGGGTGGTCTTGGTAGCATGGAAGAGTGTCTGGCATCCACCGGCCACCGCTCGTTCTTCGCGGCCGGTGTCCCGGGTTCGTTCTACCGCCGGTTGTTTCCGGCTAGATCGGTTGATGTGTTCTACTCGGCTTTTTCCTTGCATTGGCTCTCTCAGGTACTTATTTATAGCCGGATACTATATACCAAGATACATTTATATTTATATTACTTTACTTATTTATAGCCGGATCAAGAGATTAAAACGAAAATGAAAATAGTTGGCCTGATCATGTCAACAAGCTGGCCTGAGTGGGATGATGAGGCGCGACTTGGTCGCGCACTCGCGCGGTGCTAGTTTACCTGTGAAAGTCACCGTTAAAAAAAAAACCGAAAATGAAAATATTAAATTCCACCAATTAATATAAAGCTATCCTATTCCGACTTTGTTGCAAAATTATGGTTTTTAAGTCAAAAACGGGTGGTAAATTAATGTATAGGAATTCGCAAAGAAATCTTGTGTGTAGAAAATTAGCGCTAGTTTTTAGTAGTGGGCTAGGTTTTTTTTTTTTTTTTTTTTTTGAACGGCAATAGTAGTGGGCTAGTGGCTAACAAAAAATAATAATAATAATAATAATAATAATAATAATAATAAACATGTTAGCTTTGTAAACTATCTAAATATCAATTTTCCCGGCTGTTAAATATTGTATGTCATGTTTCGAGTTCCGGTGAAATTAAGAGTTTGATTTTCGCATCTCTTATTAAATATTAATGATTTATTTTGTTTTGTAAATATGGTAAATATATACTAAATAATATGATTACACTATAAGTCATATCTTTTAGTTTTTTTTACACAACTTATATTCTATAAATATATGATCTCTCATTTAATAAATATTAAAAAGAACATTTCACAAGTTTCTAACATGGTGATGATGATAAAATGGTAAATAACTAATCTGGTATACTAAACAAAAAGAAAAAAAAAATGATTAACAAACTTATAACAAATGATAAATATTAAACTATGACACTTTTTAACCATGGTTAATTAATTAACTTTGCAGGTGCCGGACATGGTCATGGACAAATCATCAATGGCGTACAACAAGGGAAAGATATTCATCCACGGTGCCAACAAAATCACAGCAAATGCGTACAAAAAACAGTTTCAGACAGATCTCGCAGGGTTTCTGAAAATGAGATCAAAGGAGATGAAAAAAGGTGGTTCAATGTTCATTGCTCTATTGGGTCGAACATCTGAGGACCCCACAGACCAAGGTGGGGCCGGGTTGCTCTTTGGGACACACTTTCAGGATGCTTGGGATGATCTTGTCCAAGAGGTAATAATATCGTATCATTTTATGCTACCGTACTCTTATTATGAATTTTGGTCCACTTAACCAAAAGTGTTTTGGCTTTGGTTGATGTTGATAATACGTGATTGACATTTCCTTTTCATTTCATTGTTCATAAATAAAAGGTATATGTGTCGGCATGACACATGACTAATATGTGTAACAAACGAAATTCCACATAGAGAAAGTATAATGTTGTTGAGACATGAATTATTGAATGTATCATAATGTTTGTCAAGTGTAGAGTATATATAGACAAAGTAAACTTCAAGTGGATAAGATGGTTTCTCTTAGTTAGCATAATCTTGTTTAATTACCATAAACTTCATCTGATTCGTATAAACTTTGATTTACTTCATCCAAATCTAGTTACTTCATTTGTATAAATTAAATGACTTTTAGCCTAGCGGTATTAATGTGTCTGAAAATATTAGATTTAGGAGTAGTTTAGAGGGTGTGTGCTAGTATGTCTAAAACAACATATGTTAGTATGGCATTCAGAATTTCTTGATTGTTTCTCATAACCGGTTCTCATGTCAAAAAAAATGTACAAAGGTGGCATAATGATATATTGTATTATGCAGGGATTAATAACAAGTGAGAAAAGAGATGATTTCAACATTCCGGTATATGCACCGAGCTTGCTAGACTTTAAGGAAATGGTGGAAGCAAATGGGTCATTTAGCATAAAGAAACTGGAGGTGTTCCAAGGTGGTAGCCCGTTGGTGGTGAGTCGACCCGATGATGCAGTCGAGGTGGGTAGGGCTCTAGCCAATAGCTGTAGAAGTGTGAGTGGAGTGCTAGTGGATGCTCATATAGGAGATAAGCTCGGGAACGAGTTGTTCTTGCGGGTTGCCAACCGTGCTACTTACAAAGCGGAGGAGATGCTCGAAAATCTTCAGTTCTTTCATATCGTAGCCTCGCTTTCTCTTAAATAAATACATACGGATTGTGGGTGGTTTTCTTGTTTAATATGGCCGGTTTAGGTTTGATCCGCTTAATTATCCTGTGTAGCATATAGAACAAACTGACTGTCAGTGGCTATTTCAAGATATGTTACCATTATGTTAAATATTCATAAAAGGTTTTTGAGCAACAAAGTCAGTGCTGATTCAAGAACACAGTTAAGGCCGTTCCGAGAATTGTTAAAAAATTTGTTGAGTTTAAACAATTTAATTTTTAAATGGGCTTACTTGATTATAATTTATATTATGTAAAAACTTTTTGTATAAAAATAGAGTGTGTACTTTTTGTATAATAATAGGGTTAAAATGTCTAAAGTGAGGCTTTTACCCCACCATCTTTTAGATGATAGTCATACTCATTTATCACTAAACCAAGCTAGTGTTGGTGTTAATTAAGTTTAAACATTAAATATACATATTGTTTTTTTATAAAAATATATATAATTTTATTTACAAAAAAAATCCATGCCTAGCAAGGTGTCTGGCCGGGTTCTGTCGACCACATGACCCTCCCTAAAGCTGGCCCTGAACACAGTGGCCTTTCACTCTCACAGAGCCTCATATATGCGTAAATTACGTGTGTATATCGGATTTTGGGTTAATCGGGTTTTTCTTTAAGAAAAACTAACCCGACACTATTACGATTTGGGTTTCGGGTTAATCTATATTTTGAGGTTAAATAACAAATAAGCAACGAAACAAATTACATCATAGACATGTTGGATAACTATAATGTAACATTTGTAACACGCGAATATTATAATAAGAAGGGGGTTTCAAATATGCAGAGAAACCAAAGCCATTGTAGCCTAACAAAAAAAAATATAATATTCAAATGGTTATTTTTATCAAGAACTGCTCATGTTATTGCAAATAGCTACAATGGGAACTTTAAAATAGAACCCTGATATAAATATCACATCAATATTGCTTAGAATCACATACTGATAGTAATATGTTATTAAACAGTAATATGACCCTTTTAGAATGGAATTTGGTTCTTATTTACTTGTGAATTGTGTGATGGTAAAACCTAGGCGGGGTTGGGTTGTTTAATTAGAGTAACAACTAAAAGGCTTGGTGTGTAGGCGTTTGGGCTTTGGTAAACAAGTTCAAGTTATTTGGGTTAACCCAAAACCCTATTATTTTCAAAAAAAAAAACCAAAACCAGATTATTTTCAAAAGAAGCGAACCCGGAACCCGACCCTATTAACAATTCAGGTTATTCGGGTTAACCCGATTAATACTTTTTGACCCTATTCAAGCCGACCCTAATTAGCTTATTCGGGTTCGGGTTCGGGTCGGGTTAATCGGGTTCAGTCATTTTGGACATCCTTATGCGTAATTGGCATGTATCCGGTAACTAAGTTGCTCCATACGATTAAGATAAGCATAACCATTAAAATTTCAACATATATATTAAGATGCCTAAGACGGGATTTCATGTAAAAGTGAGCTTATGTCTCTTTTAGTATGACAAGTGTCTCAACGGGGCTACCATGTTCCAGCTACCGCTATTTTATCACAGTTATTCATTAAGATGGCCAAGACAGAATTTCATGCGAAAGTGAGCTAACGTCTCTCTTATTATGACAAGTGTCTCAACGGGGCTACACATGTTGGTTTTACGACTTATTCGTGTATTTATTGTTCTCAAACAACAATTCGTTTCGTTATTTTAGAAACTATGTTGAAAGCATATTTCCTCCACCATAAAAAAGTCCAGTGTGATGATGCTCTGAGCTTACTTGGAGACTGACTTATTAGTTTCTCTTGAGTGTGATATTACTTGGTCTATATCATGCTCATACACACCCCACAAAATGGGGTAGTTGAACATACAATTGTTTTGTGTGAGCCTAGTTATGTCACACCACTAGAAAACAGTGCTTTTGCAATAAATGATATTCATATTGGTGTTTTTATAATTTGCTATGGCTTAAAAATTTTGGAAAAAAAATTGATTCAAAATAATGAATTTGAACTTAAAACTTTTCGACCAAATCATAGATGGCGTAGAAGAAGAAAAGATATCCATCAACAATACTAATAAAATCATTGCAAAAACGTACCAAAATCCATATACCATTTCAGGGTGATTTGGCAATATTCCTAAAGATGAGAGAGATCAAAAGAAAAGTAGAGGGTGTGCCAATGTTTATTGTTATGGTCATATATTGTAAGTTAACTAAAAAATGCATAATGTCCTATCACGTCACTGTCAGTGTCATGTAAGTAATGGGTTTTAACTAACTCATCATTCAACTATCAATGAGTTAACTACAACTAAATAAAAAAAATGATGTTTTTTTGTTGTTTAACATACCCCCCCCTCCCCGGGCGCGGTGTTGGGGACATTATCAGGCTTGTGGTACCAATGACACCCCCTAGTTAGCCCATAACAAAAAGTCACCCCCTAGTTAGCCCATATAACACACAAGGTGCACAAATCGGTTAACCGGTTAATAATTTGGCGTGAAAGACCGGTTAATTGGGTGAGGTACTAACCGGTTTTGATAAAACAATAAAAAAAATTGGTTAACCAATTTGTAACCGATTTCTAAATCAATAATATAAACTGGTTACTAACCGGTGGTTTTTTCGATTAGTAACCGATAGAGATGGATCGGTTAGTATTAGGGTGTGGAAATTTACGAAGAATTACATAGAGATCAACCAACCAATAAGAGAATGTCTTGATTTATGAAGAAAAGAAAAAAAAAACAAAAATAAAGAAATAAAATTTTCAACCATTGGTCAACCCGCTCTCTCCCCCATTGGCCTTCGGCTTCACTAAACCGAAATGTATACCCAATTGCTACCCAAAATGCAACCTGATTTATTACAGGTGCATACCGATTCGGGTTCAACGTACGTAGACATACAAAATGAAGCCAAAACCCACCCCTAACAACCTAAGTCATAACATGAGAGGAGACCAAGGTGACCTGAACTATGTTTTGTACCTATTTTCAGCATGTTCTTGTCCAAGAGGTAACATTGTATGAGTTTATGCTACCGTATCTAATAGTCATTCCACTTGGCATCTTAGTAGTTTTGGGCAAATGTAAACAAAAACCATTGGGTTAGACATCGTAAAAAAAAGTACCGAATACAACAAACGAGCTGCACCATTAACCATGTTCACTCGTTTAAAATCATCATCTCGCTAAACACCGATTAGAAAAACGAAAAATCCTAACTTTTATTCGATTACCCTAAGTTTAAGGTGTAGTGGGAGCAGGCTCTGTGCCAGATACCCGTGAAGCAGCATCGACGGGTGCATGTTTCAATGGAGAAATAGACTTGCTGCTGCCCCTCTTCCCGTCTTTATTCACCGACCTACTTCCATTTTGATTCAGAGACAGCCGTCTGTTTGGAGTTCCGTTAGCACGTGGGCCCGCCACCTTCTTTGTTGCACCAGCAGGCCGAGCTGGACTCGGTCTGGAACCAAATGGGGGTTCTTGCTCGGTATTTGGCTGTTCTTGGATTTTCTTCTGATCCTGTCAACGTTATAATGTGTGAACTTAAAACTATTAAATATGGTATAAAAGAAATCAAATGTTTTGATGTTATATATTTATTAACCTTTAGTCTCCGTTTTTCTTCTTCCCGTTCATGCCTCAGCATTGCGTATTCATCTAGCATGGCAAGTAACGGGACACCATCATACATGAATGTCAGCTCATGATCTTCTTCCCATGCCCGAGTCTTGTTAACCAAAGTGTCAACAAGAGCTGCATCATGTCATCATAAGTCAAACTTAAGCAACCAACTAACAATCATGCATCATGAAATCATAATGGTGTAAGCAAGCCAACCCGTTCCTGAGCTACTCAAGACCGGCTCCCTGAAACTCGAATCGAGCCGAGCTTAAACGAGCTCGAACCTAATAAACAAGGCTAGGCTTCATGTACCGAGCTTGACTAGGCTTGCGAGCCTAAACGGTCCTTTTAATTATATTAATATAGCAATTTAGCAATTGTCAATTTTTCGGTTTTTTTCAGTGTCATTTGGAATTGAAAATTTTGGGCTGAATAAATGGCTCAAAATAACGATTTGGGGTTGAAACTTTAAGCTACAAAAGTCGATCTTTTACGTTTTTATGGGTTCGATTATAAAAGTCGGTTCAGTTTTTTTTTTGTTTTTTGTACATGTGAAACCGAAACCAAACAGAAAATTCGGTTTCTGAAAAACATAAAACTAAACCATTGGTTTTGGGTTGAGTAAGATTATTTGAGTTATGGATCAGTTATTCTGCTTCGATGCACACCCCAATAATTATGATATAAAATTATAAATAATCAGATAATAAATATTAAGGGTTATGTAATTAATCATATTTATTAAAAACAAATATACAAATATATGTGTATAGAACTAAAATAATTAAATAATTTAAATAAAAAAGAGCCAAGCTCGAGCTTGAAAAACTTATTGTGAGCCGAGCAGTTTTGGATGAGCTCAAAACGAGCCAAGATCGCCTCATTTAAGCTAAGCTCTTGGCTCGTTTACACCCTTAGCCATCATTAATTGTCAAAGCTTAATCTTTTCTTAAAAATCATAAATACCTGGAATTTTGTTCACCAAAATTCTGGCCTTTTCCGCTCGCTTAAGATTCAAATGTGCGCCTCTGCTTGCATTGTACCTGTTATCATCCTATTACACAGAATCGAAAACCACAAACATAATCAAATGACACTAATAAATCATTAAACAATAATTCAGCCAACTCTAAACTTAAACAAAGACAGTTACCCGATTATAATCATCAAGCCAGCTCTCTTCTTCACAAGCCGACATCCACTTTTCAACTTTATCCAAAATATCTTTCCTACTGAGAGCCTCTTCGTTAGCCTTTATGATCTGGTTGTCCATGTCAGCAAGCAACTCAGACGGTTCCACATTTCCTGAATCAATCAAAGCCAATATCTTCTCCCTAGCAGCTTGCGTGTCAATCTCCACGTGTGCGCATGCAAAAATTTCTTCAAGCTCGCCTTGTTTCTTAAATGCAATCTCCTTCATTTTGCTGGATTTTAATTGATCAAGTCTTTCAACTTCCACCTCAGCCTTCAAAATAGATAGATAATATGTTTACAACTATAGAATCTAATTTATAATGTGTTGTGTTATCAAGTAACTAGAAATAGAGTACCTGTTCAATTAAGTCTTGAGCAAGAGCTCCTGGGACGTTCAATTCGTCAACTGAAGCTGATATGTTACAAGTAACATGATCAAACAAATGCTGTTCTTCCTCGGGTGTATCCATTAAATTCCAAAGATCTATTAGTTGGGCTGCTAATTCTTGAAGCTGTAAAAAACATACGAAAACATTGGTTTTTTTCAAACAAATTACATGAAAAAGAGATGAATCGTTTTTATTATAAAACTGTTTTAGAAATTCCACTTCTACTGATTTCTACATTTTTCTTTAATAAATGTTAAACCACTTTTACTAACTTTTTCAAATTCTAAGTTCTAACCAGTGACATTTTTAGAATTGTGTTATTATTCTTTTTTTATACCTAACCTATTTGACCTGTTTTAAGTATTTCATTTTTATATAATTTATATTTAACCATGGTACACGTTGGCCCGCTTTATTCTTATGTGTCTTATATGTTTAACTCATTTCATTTATATGCCTCTTTTAATATTTAAGCCCCTCTACCAATTTATTAGTTACCAATTGCCCTATCCTATTTTTTATTTTGTATTACATACTATTGTTTTTGAAAAAAAAAATGATACGAAAACAAAACAAAAAAATAGATAGCTCCATCTAAACATGTTTTAACAATACGTAGTTAGAAAATGCAGCTGCTTTTCAAAGTGTATACCTTTTGTAACCTTTGCTTCTTATCTTCTTTCAAAGCAACAACCGTCTTCGCCAGCCTAGCAAGCGTATCATTGCTTATACTTTTAGATTGCGCATCCGTTGCATCATTCAAACTAGGGTGAACCTCGGTAACCGTACTGTAAAAATCAATCCCAAGAACCGCACAAAGATCATGCACAGTACTCACTAACTCAAGAACCTTGTCCAGCCTATCGCTCTTCAAAGTCAAAAGTCAAACATCAGTCAGCATCCCCGTCTACACTAAAAGCGAACAGAAAGAACTAAGTTTTTACCTTTTCTTTTTGAAGTTCTTGCAGTTTACCATGAAACTCATCTAACTTCTTCAAAGATAAATCCGACATGTCAACTTTGACCGTTTGACTTTCTTTACAGTCAATGCTCCCGGCTATTTCTCCACATATCTTTTGTATCTGTGCTTGCACGTCCGATATCGCCTTTATCCGCTCATCTTTTTGCTTCCATAATTCTTCTAAAGCCGGTGCAATTGCAGCAAGTTGTTCTTTAATAGTTCCTGATGTCTTCTCGGGCTGCATATAAAAACATAAGAAACAAATGAGCACCCAAAATTCATACAGAAATACAAAAAATATAAAAGTACACATAGGCCTATAAACGAATCAACACATTCAGCCACAAATTAGTTTATTTTTAAAAAACAAACAAACATGAACAAATTATTTTGTTCAGCTAGTTTAACAAACAAACAAGAATACATGTCTCATCTATGACCGATCCAAATGTTCAGTGAACTATTAGTGAGCCGTCCAGCGAGAGAAGTTCGGTTATGTAATAAACGAACGTTCATTGATTTAATAAACAAACAACCATAAACAGATTTGTTATCCATTTAGTTAAACAAATAGACAATAAGACATGTCTTGTCCGTTCATTTATATTCGTGAACGTTCGTTTATTTACACTTGTTTATTTTCGTTTGTTTACAATTTCTAATTCGTATGTTTACACATTAAAATTTTTTGATCTATTATAAATTAGTGTAGTTTAATTAATCTTTTAGACATAACTCATAACTCATAAGAGCTTGATGTGATTGATGTTCACGTGTACTTTTAGTTGGTGCTCTCTCAGTTATGTTTGTTCATCGATTCATCTATGTTCGTTCTCTTGTGTTCAATATGTGTTTGTGAACCGTTAGCTTATACTATTAACAAATGAGTATAAACAAACACAAAGACGCTCATTTTCTGAAAAACAAACAAGAAAAGCCCACTGGTTTAGTTGTTCCTGTTCGATCATTAGTTGTTCATGAATGTTTGTTCATTTACACTCGTTTATTTTCATTCTTCATGTTCATTAGTTTACATTTTATCAAGTTCGTTCATTTTATATTTTTTTGCCCATTACAATTTATTCTAGTTTTATTATTTTCTTTAGGCCTAATGTAGATTGATGTTCACGCTTACTTTTAATTGGTGTTCACTCGGTTATGTTTGTTCATCTATGTTCAGTTAGTTAATTCGTTTGTCTTCATCTGCGTTTGTAAGCCCTTTGTTTATACTATTACCGAACGAACATAAACACGTTCATTTTCTTAATGAGCAAACACGAACAAGAAAACCCTGTTTGTTTACTTGTTCGTGTTCGGTGTTCATTTGCACGCCTAAGTAGAACAAAATTCATACTTACAATTCCAACAAACGTTTTTTCACCAAGTGATGCAAGAAGAGTGGTAAGTTCAAGTTTAGCATCAGCAAGTGCCTGAAGAAGGTGTGATCTTGACTTTGTGGCTTGGTCAACTTTGCGCTTGTACACGTCTAAACATTCTTGCTCGATTTGAAGAAGCATCTTATCTCTTTCCTCGTCACTTTCACCAACTTCATCCCATATTTTCTACAAAGCAGACAAAAGTTCAGTAACTTCCCCAATAACAAAATTAATAATACAAACAAAAATTACTTGCAACTGCTGCAGTAACGACCCGCAAGTGATTTCTCCAAGAAGCGGGTTTTGAACATCCACCTCAGCCATTTAGTAACCTACCCTGCATATTCATTAATATATTTATATTAATGTGCACAATAAGCAACAAATTTGAATACAACTACTAAATACGGTTTTCTTGCGCCTAAGACGGTTTAGCTACTTAGCCGAGTCCAACGGGTCATGAATAGTAATGTTATGACCCCAAATTGGCTAAACACTCCTCTTTGATTAATTTAAGTGAAATCAATTAAAATAATAAATAAATAAATAAATAAAAGTAATTAGATCCAACTGAACTAGCTCAATCTAGTAAATGAAGTAACAAAAACCCTTAATAAACAAAACCCTAATTCAGTAACAGTCATAAACAAATCAAGATCTCAAATCTATAAATCAAAATTCAAAACACACGTACAAAAAAAAGCACAAATGTGAGGAAATCGGAAGCTAAATAACACTTTATTAGCATGAAATCAGGTATTTAACAGGCTCTGAAGTTGAGCTCTTAAGGAATTGATTAGGCAACAAACAGGATTAAAGATGGTGTACACGGAAGTACATTTGTGGTAAGGATGAAAATAAGAGAGAGAACAGTGAGCTTACAGTAGTAGTTGTTGTAAGGAAGAAGATTAGGGTTTTGAGGAAGATAGATGAGTGTTGTGTTGTGTTGTGATGTGTTTCTAGTACAACACTGTTTACGTGCTGTCGGGATGAGATGAAGAGGAAAGAAGACTGCGTGGGTCAGTCGGTAAGATACGGTCAAACGTTTTATTTGTCGTTTCATACCTTCTAAAAAGACGGATTTACCCCTGTGGCTTTTTTCTTATATTTTTTTTTTGTTGTTGTAAGGTGTGAATATTTAATGCACTAAATTCATCATCATCATCGTACTCAGTATATCCCACCAATAGCAATGCTATGATAGGGTCTGAGGGGGTAAAATGTAGACAGCCTTACTTCTATTCCATAGGGATAGAGAGGCTGCTTCCGGTGAGACCCCGGCTCGAATGCACTAAATTCATGAATTGTATTATTAATTGCATTTTAAATTTGAAAGATTAAAATAATAGTTTAAGTTAAATCGTACATTAGTTTTTATTACATCTAATTAATAGTAATTTTCATTACAATTTGTAATACAAACAACGCCTACTATGATCTTGCTAAAATATGAAAACTAATTTTGATTACTAGAAAATTCAAATATAAGACATTGGATAATATGTCAAATTAATGCGCATAGTTTATTTACAAGTGGAAGGTCAAACAATATTCATACATCAACTAGTATGATATACAAACTTACAATTTATATAAATGTACATATTATAGTTACACGAATATTCAAAATAAAAAATTTAATATATTAACTCATTGTTTAATTTTTTTTATAGTTTACTTATCAATAACCCTCTTTTCAGACATTTCAAGTGGTAGCCGCATATACCCTTTTAGATCAGCAAAATGCATTATTTTATTCTCTTTTAGACTCAACGTTAGTGTAAAGTATAATTATTATGTTTATTTATATTTCATAAAAGGTTAAACCTGTGTATTATAAAAGTCGAACACTAAAAATAATAAAAGTTATAAAACTTGTCATTATTCATTACTGGAATTACATATCATTGCATAACAAAAAAAGAAAAAGAAAAAATCATTCATAACAAAGTAAGCAAATCATAAAAAAAGAGTTAATAATAAATGAAAAAGGTAATCTTCAATCTACACAATCCCTTTTTTTTGAATTGTTTTATTAAAACATTTTAAAACAAGCCCAATAGTATCTATAAAAATACTTTTAAAAATAGGTTGGAGTTAATAAAAAATTGATATAATTTACCAAAGGTTGATAATATAAGATTATTTAATATTATATGATATAATAAATGTATGAAGTTAGATTATCTGGAAATGTCTTTTTCAAAATGACTTGATTATACGAACCTTTTTATTTTTTTTATAATTTATTTAATCTGTAATTAATAGTTTTTTTCCAACCCGTGTAATACACGGGTTTTTAACCTAGTGTGTATATATATATATATATATATATATATATATATATATAGCGATAGAATCTAAGACTTTTAAATGAAATATTGATTCAAACTTAAGACTCGAATCAGATGATGATGATTTTGGTAGTGTAGCTGAATTTAATTGAGTTTTCTACATATTATTTGAAAATGTGTAGTTTTTTTATTTAAACTTTTATATGTATGTATACTGCATCTTTTTAGTATGATATTTGGATGGCTCTCTATATACATGTCACTACTTATTGGCATCTTAATTTTAAGTTTTGGGTTATTAGCTGTTCAAAGTTCAAGTTAACGGGTTGGAACAATATTTAAATTAATTTATTTGATAAACTTGGCTATCGGGTCAATAGATCATTATGCGTCACTTTACAAACATTTGACAGAAAGTTTGACTATAGAAAGTCAAACAACATGTTTGGTGCAAAATTTCAATATCAAAGGATAACTTGTAATTTGACTTTTATTGTCAACATAATTATTTGCTCTTTTGTTGTCAAGAAATTTAAACCATTTAACTTCAATTTAACTTCCATGTCTACACTGCATTATTAAAATCTCATGACAGAACCATGGCACTTAATCTTCTTCATGGTGGAAAATTGAGTGTTGGGTAACTGGTGGAAACATAAAGGTGCCAGATTGAGGGTGTTGGGTAATAGGTGGAAGCACTGTAGTGGATCATCCTGTGTATTACAAAAGTTCTTATATAATTGAATTTGTTAATAACATTATTATTATTTTTTGAATGTGTTCTTTCATATACTACGGCTAAAACGTATGAAGTTTTGAAAATATAACAAATATGGATGAATTGGGATATCAACGAGCTTAAGGGGAAAAAGTGATCTCTTTTAAAGAAATAGGAAAAGAATATGAAGTTAATCTATTAAGAACGCTTAACTCCTAACTTTATGTTTTTCCTATTTTATGTATTTCAAAAATCATATGAAAAGGAAACATGTGTCATTCATTATATTCTCATCTTCATGAATCATGATAATTCTTTTACAAGAATAATTTTTATTTTAATATAGGTAGACTTTATGACTGTAGACGGTGTCAATCGTGTCGGGTTGACGGGTTGATGAGTTTCAGGTTGGTGGGTTAGCGTGTTGAGATTCTTCAACCCTAACCCAACTTATATATTTATTCGTGTCGAGTCGTGTTGACCCATTTAAATTCGTGTCGTGTTCATGTTGTGTTTTGGGCCAACCCATTTTACGTTCATATATCAATACGAGTAATACTTACTGTCTTAGTAATAAATTAAACAATTGATTATTCTTATTCATATAAAACTTCTTAATAATTTATGATAAATCTAATTCTTTTTATGTATTTATCTCTTATTTCCAATTAACTAACATAGATTCACATATTTAGCTCTAGATAATAACAAACTAATGAAATAATCATGATAGTTAGAACTAACAAATAAAAATGTTTGAAGTAAAAAGTAGATAAAAGTAGTGTAAAAAAATTAGTTTTACTTTTAAATGTTAATTAGTGTATGAAAAATTAAAAATCCGTGTATTTAACTTTAAAATTAAAACTTCTTATCTCTAAAATCAAAATATTAACTTCTTTAAAATTGTTAAACGGGTTAACAGGTCAACCCACTCTTTAACGGGCGGGTTCAGCTTGATCTATTTTTTAAACGTGTCGGGTTCGGGTCGACCTGTTTAATAAAACGGGTCGTGTCAGCCGACCCAAAATCTATATTTTTTTGTGTCGGGTTCATGTTGGATTTCGGGTCGTGTTAGGAATCGACACCCCTAAGTCTGTAGTGTTCTTAAAAATGAGGTT
Organism: Bidens hawaiensis; assembly: GCF_021521415.1. Classification (NCBI taxonomy): domain Eukaryota; kingdom Viridiplantae; phylum Streptophyta; class Magnoliopsida; order Asterales; family Asteraceae; genus Bidens; species Bidens hawaiensis. The sequence goes on along the minus strand of NW_027493372.1, from coordinate 76,689 downwards.
TACACAAAAATTTTCACAAGCTCAATAATGACACTATATTTGAATCGACTTACAAATAGGGGTGAGCAAAAAACGGTTCGGAACCGTTAGAACCGAGGAACCGGAACCGAACCGGTGTCTCGGAACCGCTAGTTAAGATTAAGCATTGATGACTCACAATCTTTTTAAAACAGCGACTTTCTTTTATTCAGGTACCACAATCTTAATATTTAGAGAGTCTCGATATCTCATCTTAATCAGACTATATTGTCTTAACGGGGTCCACGCTGACTTCAGAGTTTGGATTGGGCGTTCCTCAGAAAACCATATCGCTAACTACCACTTGACAATCATTGTGTCACCACAAGAGCAAAGCTCTCTGGCTTAACACGGTGAGATGAAAACTCGGGTGGATTATGGGTTCAAACTGACAACCTTTGCGCAAGGCCTAGCTCAAATCTTTCATTGTCAATATCCACCCGAAAGTGACACGAGTAGGATTCGAACTTCGGTCTCCGCTTGAGAACCCAAGCCTCCTACCACTAAGCCACAAGTGAAGGATATGAGTCACAATTAAACTGATTAACTATTACACACACACACACACACACACACACACACACACACACACACATATATATATATAGAGAGAGGAGAGATATTTTGAGAACATTGATGAGTTGTAAGAACCTTAAGAACTCAATATGAACCACACATTTAATTAAATGAGTATGAAATATGTGACTGATAATAAATCTGATTAAAAAATTAATCGGGAGAGAGAATAAGTATTTTTGATGATTACACAAGTTTAAATGTTAGTTACACATGTGTAATAAGTTGATTCGGTGTGTAAAAAACAACTGTAATTTTTTTACGTTACTTGCACTTACATATTACATATGTGTAAAAAAAATAAAAAAAACTGCTACGTTGAGTTCTTTCGAGTTCTTAAAACTCAAAGTGGTTCTCACAAGAAATCAAACCTATAACCTATATATATATATATATATACACACAAGTTATAATAAAAAGTGTGATCTTTGTAGGAAGGATAAGAAGTAATTTAGCCCATTAATTTTAAATTTGAATGATTGAGATTAGTTTGGAAAAAATTAAGTATAAAATAAAAGAAAATGCAGAAAATGAATAACACATACTTGTTGACTTTCTCTCCTCACATGCAAGACACATGACAATCCTCATCATTTTAAAACGTTCATTACTTTTTATACGACGTCTTTTTTTAAAATAATACCTTAATAATGAGCGTTTTTTATCTTTAATATGAGTACCATATTGTTATAAAAAAATTAAAAAAAAAAAATTAGTTTTTATTTTAATAGTTAAATAAAATTTTAGTTTTTTTATATATTATGTAATAGGTTTTTTAGCATATTTTAATGAAACAAAATTTAGTTTTTATTTTAATTTGATTAAATGATATGATAGTTAGGACGTAGAATATTAAGATAAAAAAATTTTAGGATGTTTATAATATCTTTTTCTTTTGTCTCATCGCTATTCCATATAACTAGTTTAATTTATTATTATTTGGGAGTGGAGTTGTGTGTGTGGCCCTAGAAGGGTTAAGGTTTGCACATGGTAAGGGACAGACAGTCTCAAGTGCCCTCTACTTTACAATAAATCCAAACATGAAAATTAGGTAACAAATTACCTATCTGTGTTTTTATAATCATATTCCTTCTTTATTTTTTGAAAAAAAGTGACTAAAAACCTCAAATAAACATTTATTTTATTCCGTTTGATTAGAAGATAACTGAAGTACTAAACATCCATCGCTACAAAGAATGCGCAAATAAATTTGATAAAATTCACCCAGAAAAATGGAACTCAAATGGTCACATAAGAGCGTTAATTGGACGATTAGGACTATCCAGTTAATTTTGTGTTTATTGCATGTGTAAGATATGCACTTACCTTTTTTGATGCAGGTGAGGAGTGAGTTGTTCATGAACTATGGCTAAACTTGTTGGCAAAGACAGTAGGTTAGTCAAGATTCATGTTCTCAAATTACTATTATCTAAATTTGTAATGGTATGACAAGAAAAAAACACACATTAATATTTTTTGCAGGTAATGTTGTAAAGAGATTGCTGGTGGAGGTCAATTTAAGTAAATGAGACAAGTAATACGTAATAATGACTCATCTTTTATGTATGAGTGTGGTTACATTTTGCGTAACATTTGTGGTATATAATATAAAGAATGGAGGCATGTACGTAATAAAGTTAGGTGGCTCTTACACCACATCTAATTGCAAATATATTTTTATAATTTTGTATGATTTTTAACATCTACATTTAGTATAAAATTATTTATGTTATATTTTTTTTAATAAAATTATAACCCAATATTTTATATGTTTTGTTTTGGAAGGCACATGTCCCGATGCCCTACTTTAGAAAACACAATTTTAAATATCATACTGAATTAAAACTTTCGCGAAAACAGTAAACTTCAACCATATATTACATAATCATTGGAATCTTTTTATAACAATCCAACTCTTGTCATTAAACATAATATAAAAAGTCATATTAAAGCATCAAAACATTCTTCTAAAGATGTCAGCCTCTTCAGTCTAATGTTATTTGTCTTCATTCAAGCTAACTGTCATAGCCTATTCACATGCGTGCATATTAAAAGTCAGCTACGCTGAGTGAGTTCTAGGTAATCAGACAACATACTTTACATTCACATATATATACATACCCGAAGGTACATATTACATACTTAACCTGTTTATCATTCTTCCATACATACAAACGTTCATTTTTTCATACTTTCTTATTTTAATGTACGTAGTCGGTAATACATACATAACTATCCTTACGTTATAAAGAGCATTCCTCCCTACATACCCCGGATATTATTAGGGTCCGGTGTCATTCATCCTCGGATATTATTAGGGCTCGGTGCCCTTCTTTCCATACAACCATACAATCATACATTCATTTCATTACTTTCATATTTATATACTTTCATACATACTCTTAACATTTTCTATATCATTCATCAAACATTCACATATCATACACTTACCACTTAAGGTAAGTGTATCAACCGATCACATTGAGTATGCACACAACTCCGAAAACATAACTAGAAAATGGGGCTAGAAACTCACCTATGTCTTATGCCACTCAGAGTTAACCGTAATACCTCTCCTTAGATGTGCACGACTAACTGTGTAATAATTATAAGTATCAATTAACTACCTCTAACTATATCATACTTCTAGGTTAGTGAAACCCCTAGCTAACGGGGGTTCGGGGGTAGTGCCCCTGACAGCGGGGTCTAGGTGCTGCACAGCCCCTAGGCCAATCGAATCGAAATTTCAAACCAATCGAATTGAATTTTCAAACCAAACGAATCGAATTTTCAAACCAATCGAATCGAATTTTCAAACCAATCAAATTGAATTTCAATTCGATTTGTTTTTCAGTTCGATTCGATTCGTTTTCCAAAAGAATTGATTCGATTCGTTTTCCAAACGAATCAAATTTCATTCAGAACTCGATTGATACATGGTTTTTCGTATATTTCCATTTTAATAACTATCTTACACCCAATCATGCCCGTTTTACTGATAAAATGAGGTCAGGGCCATAACAACCCCGTTTACTCATTCTAACACGGTCCAAACGTCACTCGTTTTGTCCCGTTTCAATCCAAACAACTTGTTTTCGTTTAAGTTTACATTTTTCTTTCATAATAAGGTCGGATTTGTCTTAGTATCAAATCTTAGGGCAAACCGATATAAAAAGCTTAACCTTGAATCTAAAACGTACCTTTTAAGGTTTTGGTTTGGTTCAGATATGGATCAAGACGTGCTTTTAGATGGATTTCTTATTGTTTGATGATGCTCGAACACGAAATCCAACCTTTCTTCAGCTCGGATCTAGGTCCGAAATGACGAGAGTGTTTTGTGTGTGTTTCTGAGTGTGTTATGAAGGCTGGAGGAATGAAATGAGGGTTTTAGGGTTTTAGGGAGGTTTAAGGGTGTTAATATACCTTTAAGCCCATGGATTCAAGAATCATCACCAACGCTTATTCCATCTTTTATTGTCCAAACCCACACTATATTATTTTTATTTAACTTAACTAAATAATATCACACCATTAAGTAAACGGAATTCTTTTATATATTATTATTATCAAGTAGGGTGTTACATGCTTGAAGACATTTTTTTGATATTGATGTGAAGAATTTGAATTTGAAAAGTTATCGCTAATTACATGGCAAGGGCTTGGGGAGGTATGTAAGCTAAGGTGCAGGAAATATATCGGAGGCTCAGAAGATCCAACAAAGACAAAGACTACACATATTCTAATATTAGCAAAGAAAACTAAGAAAATCTTTATAATATTTGGTGTGAGACAAAATATTTGGTAACATTTTAACAATATTATGAGCATTGGATTATTAATTATTTTTAATTTGATCTAAATTTTATGTTCATTTGATTGGATGTCCTTTAAGGAAACTGGAGAAAAAAAAAGAGAGGAGATTATGACATGTGGAAAGCGAAATCCATCTAATAGTATAAATTAAGGATGAAATCCGTACCATATTGGTACCGGTAACTGTCCGGTATCAGTATTGAAGGCAAAATTCAGTAAACACCGATATCATACCAGTGTACGGTATCAAAAATTGAAAACTTGGTACTGATTCGGTACCCAATACAAAATCTGCTCATCCCTGAAATTAATAGTTTATTAGTATTTACTATGAACTCATGGAGACTTACAAATCATTTGTGTTTTGTTTTCGCATTTCAATTTGTATAACTACTGCTTTTCTTTATGGTTTGAAATTGGAACGATACTGTTTTAATATTTTTAATTGAGAATTATAATTTTGATCAAATATGTTTCTATTTGCATTTACATATTTTGCAATTGTTTGTATACATTTACATGTTTACACGTCTGTATTTGTTTTCTACACCTTTTTGAAATAAATGCCTACAAATCAACTAGAGTTGCATGTAATACTACTTTTACTCACATATATATTTCTAACACATCTCAACAACAATTTGTCAATAAAATGTTACGTCATCCACGTCAGCTGCTACTCATATAAATCGTTATACTTTTAACCACACATATTTGTTAGTTTTATCCACACATACACACATATATGTGTATGTGTGTGTAGAGGTGTACAAAACCTGTTTAAAATCCAAACCGAACCGGTTTGGTCAATGGCTGGTCAAAACCAGTTTGACTCAAACCGGTTCGGTTTATAAACCGGTTTCGAAGCAAGATAGGCCGGCCTGGTCACACCGGTTCGGTCCGGTTTATAAAACGGTTTGACCGATTTTTCTCAAACCGGTTCGGTTTTAAAACCGGTTTGATAGATTTGAAGGGGAACCGGTCCTGAAACCGACGGTTTAGGTCGGTTTGAAAACCGGTTTTAAACTCAAACTGGTTTGGTTCGATTTGCCTAAAACCGGTTTTTTTTTGTACACCTCTATGTGTGTGTAGGTAAAGCACTCTACACAAAATTAATGTGTGTGTAATGATCTATCTAAACCGTTGCAAGACATAACATTATGACACTTAATTTTTGTGTAGGTAAAGATAACTACCAACACACAATAGACTTTTACCTACTCTTGCTATGTGTGGTTAAAGACCCGAATATCATGTAGTTCGTTTCATCTTTGCTTTCTTTAAGTCTTAGTGAAAAAGAAAATACTAAGTTGTACCGAAAATAATATATGTTTCAATTATAGATTTATTATAGTTACGGAAAAATTAAATATGACTAGAACACTGATGACCGTCGTTCAAGTCATTCAAATACCCAATTAAACTAAATAGTTAGAGTAAGTAGGGTATCGTATCCATGAGAAGCATGTGGTCAGTGTCACAAAATTTATTTGATTATTTAATCTAAATTTAACTAAATAAGGTGGACAAACGATGTCAAGCAAATTTTGAAAGAGTGATTTTAAAAACAATTTAAGGAAAATGCAACCTACTCCGGGTTCAGGTTCTAGGTTTCACACAAAACTCGTTTGATCAATTGGACACCACATAGACATGGTGTTGGAAATTAGTTAAAGTAGATATTGAGACAGGCTTTTGTCATCAAACCTATACAATTCAATTACTCAGTCTACTAGTATCAAGTCAACCCCCTTTAGTCACCCAACCCGCTTCTAGGTTTTGTCATCAACCGAACATGGTTGTAAAGAAAGGACTCAAAACACCAACAAACTGTTTAATTAATTAATACCTCAATCTGTTAAATGTTTGTCATCACATAAACAATTCCAATAAATAAACAAACAAAATTGAGTGCTTAACCTATATGAACCATTCATCCGGAGAAAGTTACAACAAGATTAGCCCTACCTCATCATGGTAATTGCTTCTTGATTTGTGTGACGCAGCCCTAGGCTGCCTTCCTTTCTTTCGTGCGTTCCCCTTCTTTTTTAAAACTCGTACAAACTTCATACTTTATTCTTGAGCAGCAAGTTCCAGGCCCATGTGATGAGTTGTAGATAACTATCTCTATTAAAAGCACATATGCATAATCTATAACCTTTAAATTGTTTGATTCGTCATTGGCCCATGCTCCACTTTGTTCTATTAATTCTTTTTAGTCATATAACCTTTGATGCAAGAGATCCACACTTTCAAGACTTTAATATTATTTTCTTGTTACACATGACAAAGAATCAAATTGGATTTTACTCTTATTTCCCTTTCTTTCTTTCTTTTATATCACGTGACATGTAGCTTGTCCTCAATTGAGTTTTATAAAATTCAGCATTATATTATTATTATAGATATTCCATAGTCTAATGCAATAAGCTTGTTTAAACATCAAACATCGACAAACATAAAAGATCTCAAAGTAATCTTATTCGATACATATAAATAACCAGAACACATGATATTAAACAATAAAAATACATTCTTTTAACCACACATCACGTCCCTACACTTAACTTTTGCTTGCCCTCAAGCAAACTCTAAAGCAAACATTAACCTCCATCATAGGTATGTAGATTATCGCCATTAATACTAGTAAGGTTTAAGGTCATACCCAGTTTCCCAGACTGACATTTTCTAGATTGACATCTCACAAATAATAAGTGCTATAATAAAAACAACATAGCCACCCAGACAAGTGTACATTGTTTCCGGTTAAGGCACACATGCTCATACCCCTCATAATATAATAACTCTCCTCTCGGTTTAATATCTGGACTAGCAAAAGATGTGCTAGTATCACTCTGCTCTCAGTATCACTCATAAACAGATGTCCATCCGTAAGCTGCTTTGACACAAATGCAAATCAAGAGGTCTTAAAAGGGTTGTAACGGGGCCAGGTGTAAAGGGTATGGAAGGGAAATATTTAAGTAGCTCAAACGATCCGACCCGGCTTATTACAAAACGTCTAAATAAATGAAACTACTATACGAACTGACTGACTTATTAGATAACCTCTGAATAAGCAAACTAACATACAAACTGATTTCACTTTTTTTACATAAACGAACTTAAACGAACTACTGAATACGTAACTGAATCTAAACAGACAATATCTTTTTGGCTTTTTCCTCAATTTTTTTTTCTTTTTTTAAGCATAACAATGTGATGCTTAATAATGAAACAAATACAAATACAAAAACAATTACAAATAAACCTAGTAAGTCGGATCGTCTCGTATAAGAAAAATAAAATAAAATAACTATAAACATCACTAACTTTTTTTTTGGAACTAATATAATACTTGAACATTATATACTAGCATGATAAACATAATGCTTCACATCTCTAACTATAAATACTAAAACAATTACATAAAAACCTATTAAGTCGGATCGTTTCGCAAAACAATACCGGGGTTGATCAAATAAAAGAATAAGCCCAATAAGGTTTTCTAAAGGAACCCAACCCCCCGCCCCTCACATAACCATCCTCATATGTATAATGTTTGAGGCCCCAACCCCCCAAAACCCACACTCGCGTCATCCAGACGAGGCTTAACCTAAGTTCCTCTTATCACTTTTGCACTCATGCCAAGCTAAGATCTCGAAATGCACTAATTGTACAAGTTCTATCGGAGAATATCAACCGTCTCACCAAACAATACTTTGTCAACTCTAAAGTGTAAAAGAACGTGTTATGCAAGTTATTACACTGAAAGCATGCTAACATTGGTTATAAAACTACATAATCTCCTTTTTTTAAAAACAAATAGGCACATGTTATTTAGGGAATTGTGACCATGAAAATGGACCAAAACTTTACCCCGCCATCTTACCACTTTCCGATTCTTGTAAACACTTTTTTTTCATTTTTCTGTTTTTCTGATTATTTAATTTTTTCTAATTTTTTTATTTTTATATTTTTTTTCTTGATTTTTTTTAAATTTTCAAAACAAACGAAAATTTTCCTCATCCCCACACTTGGGATACATTGTCCCCAATGTACGGTTTTAAGAAAAATAAAACAAACCACTTGTTAAACACCACCTTCATTCCAACATATTCCCATAATACTTAATCATAAGTATTCCATCCTCAACCCATCCACCCAAAAATAACTGAAAACAAAGATAAAAAACAATTATACAGAATATACAAAACGGGGTTCACCTGGCATCACGCGGCTCGATCAGTTGTACGGTGGGTGAGTTGACCCGAAGATAGACGTCATGAATTCTGAAAACTGGCCGAAGTTAAACGCCCCATCACCGCTGCTGCTTCCTTCTCCTTGTGGTGGTGGAGGTGCCATTGATTGCATTGGGCTGACCCACATTAAATGATGAAGTGGTGGTTCGGGATATCGTACTGAACCGTCAAACGGAGGAAGAGTCGTGTAATCCATGATTTGCGGATCCGCTACAACCGATTCACCTGCATGCCATTGCTCATGCATCCTCCGATTACGATCATCCAAATACCTCATGTTCATCTCATGTTCACGCCCATACGCATTGGCACGGTTCCACATCTCCAACCGGTCGTGCCTCTCTTTTGCGGCCCGTTCAGCATAGGCCCCCATAAACGTCTGATGATCGAATAGTGAACGCGACTCATCTGACCAATTTCCATACGTGGAGGGCCTGTGCCTCTCCACCACCTCATTCATTGACCCCACATGGGCCCAATCATTCCCATAAGAATTATAACCATCAGAATAGTCCCAACCCCCGTGTTGGGAACTGCTGCCACCGCCCACATCCATGTAATCGGGCTCACCTACCTCTTCTACCTGCTCAATCTCATCATCATCATCATCCTCCACTTCAACATCCTCTCTTGCTATTCTCCACCTCACCTTATCACACACAAGAACATGGTGCCTATCAGTTTGTGTGTACTCACAACCCGGCAAATCTGACAACTTAAACTCTTTAAATACTTTGGTCATTCCCACCGACTCGTCAGTTATCACACCATGATTCTTTAACAATGTTGTGATCAGTCGACAATGCGGAATTAACTTCCGCTTGTTGCTTTCCGCTTGTTGCTTTCTCACCTGGCATCACGCGGCTCGATCAGTTGTACGGTGGGTGAGTTGACCCGAAGATAGACGTCATGAATTCTGAAAACTGGCCGAAGTTAAACGCCCCATCACCGCTGCTGCTTCCTTCTCCTTGTGGTGGTGGAGGTGCCATTGATTGCATTGGGCTGACCCACATTAAATGATGAAGTGGTGGTTCGGGATATCGTACCGAACCGTCAAACGGAGGAAGAGTCGTGTAATCCATGATTTGCGGATCCGCTACAACCGATTCACCTGCATGCCATTGCTCATGCATCCTCCGATTACGATCATCCAAATACCTCATGTTCATCTCATGTTCACGCCCATACGCATTGGCACGGTTCCACATCTCCAACCGGTCGTGCCTCTCTTTTGCGGCCCGTTCAGCATAGGCCCCCATAAACGTCTGATGATCGAATAGTGAACGCGACTCATCTGACCAATTTCCATACGTGGAGGGCCTGTGCCTCTCCACCACCTCATTCATTGACCCCACATGGGCCCAATCATTCCCATAAGAATTATAACCATCAGAATAGTCCCAACCCCCGTGTTGGGAACTGCTGCTACCGCCCACATCCATGTAATCGGGCTCACCTACCTCTTCTACCTGCTCAATCTCATCATCATCATCATCCTCCACTTCAACATCCTCTCTTGCTATTCTCCACCTCACCTTATCACACACAAGAACATGGTGCCTATCAGTTTGTGTGTACTCACAACCCGGCAAATCTGACAACTTAAACTCTTTAAATACTTTGGTCATTCCCACCGACTCGTCAGTTATCACACCATGATTCTTTAACAATGTTGTGATCAGTCGACAATGCGGAATTAACTTCCGCTTGTTGCTTTCCGCTTGTTGCTTTCTCACCTGGCATCACGCGGCTCGATCAGTTGTACGGTGGGTGAGTTGACCCGAAGATAGACGTCATGAATTCTGAAAACTGGCCGAAGTTAAACGCCCCATCACCGCTGCTGCTTCCTTCTCCTTGTGGTGGTGGAGGTGCCATTGATTGCATTGGGCTGACCCACATTAAATGATGAAGTGGTGGTTCGGGATATCGTACCGAACCGTCAAACGGAGGAAGAGTCGTGTAATCCATGATTTGCGGATCCGCTACAACCGATTCACCTGCATGCCATTGCTCATGCATCCTCCGATTACGATCATCCAAATACCTCATGTTCATCTCATGTTCACGCCCATACGCATTGGCACGGTTCCACATCTCCAACCGGTCGTGCCTCTCTTTTGCGGCCCGTTCAGCATAGGCCCCCATAAACGTCTGATGATCGAATAGTGAACGCGACTCATCTGACCAATTTCCATACGTGGAGGGCCTGTGCCTCTCCACCACCTCATTCATTGACCCCACATGGGCCCAATCATTCCCAAAAGAATTATAACCATCAGAATAGTCCCAACCCCCGTGTTGGGAACTGCTGCCACCGCCCACATCCATGTAATCGGGCTCACCTACCTCTTCTACCTGCTCAATCTCATCATCATCATCATCCTCCACTTCAACATCCTCTCTTGCTATTCTCCACCTCACCTTATCACACACAAGAACATGGTGCCTATCAGTTTGTGTGTACTCACAACCCGGCAAATCTGACAACTTAAACTCTTTAAATACTTTGGTCATTCCCACCGACTCGTCAGTTATCACACCATGATTCTTTAACAATGTTGTGATCAGTCGACAATGCGGATTTAACTTCCGCTTGTTGCTTTCTCGGCTGATCCAAATATTATGCATGACAAGATATCGGTAAGAAATAAGGGGCTTTCCACACATCAACGCATACAAAACAGGAACATCACTGTTCCTTACTACCGAAATGTCCCCCCGACGAGGCATCACGTTGTTCAAGCAAATAGACATCAACAACTTTGCTTCGATCTTCAAATCTTTTCTCAAAATCTGATCACTATAACCTTCTCTTGCTTTAACCACCTTTGCTAACATGTCGTACCATTGAGGGTGCTTGTCGGGGCAATCAAATAAGTCTTTGGCAGAGGGGTAGATGTATGAGTTTCTTGGCTTGGTGTCAAAAAGTGCGATCTGATTAAATGAGTCAAATGACATCACCACTTCATGACCTCCTACCGTCCCAATTAACGTCATATCTTGCCCCTTCTTGTATGCGGGACATCTTAACGTGGATACCCATTCCTCAATCTCTCTATCATACAACGTGTTAGTCTCGTTATCATAACACTTTAACACTGCTTCCCAACCCAAAGTTTCAAACTTTCCAACTATCCCAAAAACCTCAAAACCTGGATCGTTTACCTCCTTCTCACACATATATCCATCAAGTCGTTTGTTCAACGTAACCATTTTATCAACAAACAGCTCCGCTTGCCATTCCGATGGGTACTTTGACAGTCCCCCACCTTTCCAAGTGGGTTTTACCAATTGTACTTGCACATATGCTTGCTCTTCCTGCATCCTCTGTCTCTTTAATTGGGCTGCTCGCCCACTTGAAGATGATGCCTTTCCTTTTCCTTTATCCGATGTTCTTCCCATCTACACACAACAAACAACCCAACCAAACCAAATTAGGTAAACATCCTCATCCCCACACTTGCTTGTTACTATGGTTGTGGATAATTACTTGTTAATCAATTGATCAAAATTTTCAACATTTGCTTCAACATATAATTTCCAATTAATCAATATAACAAACATATTTTTGTAACAATTATCAACTATCAACAACCATACCATATAATTATTATACTTATTACTCAAACAAGCAAGTGGGTACATAGAAACATTCATAACAAACTTACAACTTCAATACAATGTACCATCAATAATGACAAGAGATTCATACCTTTGTGTTTTTGAATATGTAGATGAAGAAAGCTTCAAACTAAACCAAAAACCCAAAAATTTTCGGAAATTTTCGGACTTGTTTGTCCAAAAATCGACCAACAAAACAGAGGATTCTTCCAAAAGCAATGCTTTAATCGAAATTCTTGTGAAATTTTAGTCAAAATAGACTCAAAAATCGGTTGATTTGGTGGAGATATGAAGAAGTTATGGATCTTTGAAGTTGGAAGTTAGGGTTTGTGGAGAAAGGTTTAAGGAAGAAGAAGATGAATATAGGTGAAAATAATAATGGTAGGTGGTTTGTGTGGTGTAAAATTGTTTAAAATTGAATTTTTTATTGTTTATTTACACCAAAACCGGCTCCCCATATCAGTCGCGACCGGACCGTGGCCCACGGTATAAACCGTGGGTCACGGTTGAATATAAACTGCACGCTGGTTCGACGTGGACCATGGCCCACGGTTTACACCGTGGGTCACGGTTGAGATGTGCAAAAACAAACAGAGGACACCGTACCGTGGTGACCCTGTTCACCGTGTCACACGGTAGCCACCGTGGGCCACGGTCCCAACCGTGGTCCACGGTTCACTCATTTTTTTAGCACTAAGGAACCAAGAAAAAAAACAAAATAATTAAAACTTAATAAAAACCAAAATAATTAAAAGTTATTTACCGTTAGAATAAAAATAAAAATTACCCTACCCCCATGAAAAACTTCAAAAACCCGAGTTGTCCCCAACACGGTAAAGAAAAACATAAGGTCTTCCCCACACTTGATTTGGACAAACTTCAAAACGAGAAAGGTAATTTTTAAAACCAATTTTAAATAAAAACTAAATTAACCTAAACTAAAATATACAACATACCTTTGCCTTTTTAATTCGTTTCCTCATCCGGTGAGCGTAACAAATAACTCACCCGGTCCATATCGAGCATATTGACGTCCTTTCCTTCCAAGTAAGGTTTAAGTCTTTAACCGTTTACCACCTGTTTTGTTTGCTCTTGAACATCTTCTATCTCCACATCACCAAACTGACCCACTTTTGTGATGACATATGGACCCATCCATTTGCTCTTTAACTTACCCGGAAACAACTTCAACCTTGAATTGTACAACCACACATTTTGACCCACTTCAAAAGTTCGTTTTCTCAACTTTGCATCATGAACCTTTTTTAGTTTGTCTTTATATGCGGAAGCACATTCATACGCTTCATCTCGGATTTTCTCAATCTCATTCTAACCGTTCCCTCAGCACAATTAATAATAGCCTTTGTAGCTAAAAACGGTCTACCCATAATAATAGTCGGTTGTGTATTCTTTACACAATCCAGTACGAGGAAATCCACAGAATAATAGAATTCACCAACTTTTACAAGCACATCCTTTACAATCCCCCTAGGACACATAGGAGTTTGATCAGCCAACACCACCGTGGTTTTAACTTTTTGTAGTGGCCCAAACTCATATTGATCATACAAACTCCCCGGTAAAATATTTACGCAAGCTTCAAGATCCAACAAAGCCCTATCTAATTTAATATCACCTATTTGTATTGAAATAATAGGTGTTCCTGGATCTTGAAGTTTCAGGGGAAGGGTACCCTTCAGAACGGCGTTCACACTAGCAGTTAAATCAAGTTGTTTAGGAAACTTGTGACGTCGTTTGTGGGTACTTAACTCTTCTAAACACTCAACATGATTAGGACTCGCTTTAATTTGTTCAAGCAATAGTTTATTTATTTTCACTTTTTCAAAACTCTCCTACCTTTCTTCCTTAGGTGGTTCCCGTTTATTTGAATTTTTTGGTACAAGTAAAGCCATTGGAAATGGAACTTTCACATTCAAATTACTAATTTCAGAAAACATGTTATTTGAATCATTTTTAGTCTTTGTAAAACTTTTAACTTCCTAATCATGTTCACTCTCACCCTTAGACTCAGTTATATCATGCACCCCACCCTCAACACATTGTGGTGAATGAGTTTCAACAACAAAAATTTCAGAAAGAGGACGAGTACTTACCTCATTCATGTGCACACTCGTTGTGTTAGAGGATTTGTGAGTTGGATATATCTGAGTATCACTACAAAACTTACCTTGATCTCTTCTGATGACTGCCAGTTCTTGAGTTAATTGTCCAACCTGTTGAGACAATGCCTTGATTTCCTTATCTCTGATCTCGTTGCCTTTTTGAATATCCATCATCAACTCAATAATTGTATCCAATTTTTCACTAATGGAGTTATCATCCGACCCATGCTGACACGTTTGCCTATTCCCTTGATTCTGCAAGTTGTTTTGATAGTTACTTTGACCGCCTTCATAGCAACTCTCAATTGGTGCCTCAAAAGATCTTGCATTCTGATGTGGTGGCACGAACAGTGAGGCGTCCTTTGGTACTACAGGCACAAAATGACTTGCAACTCCTCTAACAGGGGCTCTCTGATTCGTCTTAGGCACTTCATCCACATACTCATCATGGCCATGTTGTCCTCCATAATTGTTATGTTGAACACCATTATACCTTTGCTGACCCAACTTGACCCGATTCCGACCTCTTTGATTAAATTGTGGCACCGAATGCACAAAGTCATCAAACTCATCATATTCATATTGGTTTTGGGTTTGAGAATGTGGCTGGTCAAAGTTTGGAATTTGTTGTTTTTGTGAGAATGGTGGGTATAATGGGCTACCTGGTGGACTTTGATTACTGTAATAACTCATAACCGAACTACACGTACGCTGCCGACACTATAATAAGTTCCTGCACAAGCAAAGACAAACAATACCAAGTCTAAAACCAAACTTAAAAAAAGAAATAAAAAGAAAAATATTTTTAATTTCGTTTTAAATTTTAATTTTTTAATCAAACAAGCAACGCAACACTAAGCGCACTAGCTCCCAGCCAACAACGCCATTTTGATGACCGTCGTTCAAGTCATTCAAAAACCCAATTAAACTAAATAGTTAGAGTAAGTAGAGTATCGTATCCACGAGGAGCATGTGGTCAGTGTCACAAAATTTATTTGATTATTTAATCTAAATTTAATTAAATAAGGTGGACAAACGATGTCAAGCAAAATTTGAAAGAGTGATTTTAAAAACAATTTAAGGAAATGCAACCTACTCCGGGTTCAGGTTCTAGGTTTCACACAAAACTCGTTTGATCAATTGGACACCACATAGACATGGTGTTGGAAATTAGTTAGAGTAGATATTGAGACAGGCTTTTGTCATCAAACCTATACAATTCAATTACTCAGTCTACTAGTATCAAGTCAACCCCCTTTAGTCACCCAACCCGCTTCTAGGTTTTGTCATCAACCGAACATGGTTGTAAAGAAAGGACTCAAAACACCAACAAACTGTTTAATTAATTAATACCTCAATCTGTTAAATGTTTGTCATCACATAAACAATTCCAATAAATAAACAAACAAAATTGATGAACCATTCATCCGGAGAAAGTTACAACAAGATTAGCCCTGCCTCATCATGGTAATTGCTTCTTGATTTGTGTGACGCAGCCCTAGGCTGCCTTCCTTTCTTTCGTGCGTTCCCCTTCTTTTTTAAACCTCGTACAAACTTCATACTTTATTCTTGAGCAGCAAGTTCCAGGCCCATGTGATGAGTTGTAGATAACTATCTCTATTAAAATCCCATCTGCGTAATCTTTAACTTTTAAATTGTTTGATTCGCCACCCCCTTGATCTTGAAATTCATGATTATTCCCGCCATGATAATTACCTTGGTTATTATATTGTTTGCGAGGAACATAATTACTTTGACTTCCTTGAAAATTTGGGTTAGATTGTGTGGCCAGATTTCCATAACGAAAATTCGGGTGATTTCTTAACCCGGGGTGGTAGGTGTTGGAGTTCATGTTGTAATTTCTACCACCTCCCCCCTTGGAGTGCATGTACCTCTTCCACCGGTGCTTGACCTATCATACATACTTCCGTTGCATGACCCAATTCGTTACAATTTTTACAAACATTGATGACTTGATTAGTGGTTTGTACAGTTCCTTCTTCCACGACTTGCACTTGCGGTCTACCAATCGCCGGTTTCGCTCTTCTACCTGTTTGAGCCTTTCTCTTTGAAGTAACCGCCATTTGTTCCAAATACGCCAAATCGTCTTGTTCATAATTGGTACCAAATGTACCATTAGTGATCGACCGCAAATCCCGTTCATCCTCCATACTCAAACCCTCATGAAACGCATTCAACAACTCTCATAAACCAATACCATGACGAGGACAATTCTTTATTATCATATTGAACCTCTCGAATGCTTATGAAATATTTCCCCCGTTAATTGTTGGAAGGTTCTCAAACTTCTTCTCGCATCGTTTGTCTTTTGGGCCGTATAAAATTCTTCCAAAAATCTTTGTTGCATTTCGGCCCAAGTATAAATAGACGCGGAAGGCAAAGTGTAAAACCATGTCTTTGCCTTGTCTTCCAATGAAAACTGAAACAATACCAATTTCACATCATCCGATGTAAAACCTTGACCCCCAATTGTGTTGCAAATTGAGTCATATGCCTCCAAATGGAAGTAAGGTTCCTCCGTTGCTAGACCTTTATACTTCGGAAGACTTTGAAGGGAATTTGTTCTTACTTCAAATGTACTCCCTTGATTATTGAGAGGGATAACCACCGGAGATGGATTATTAGTAATTATGGGTCGGAAATGGGCTTCAATCCCTTACCATCTCTCTTGCATGCGTTCTTGGTACCCCCATTGGTACTCTTGGTTGACCCATTTGCCTATAAAAGGGCCTTGGCTGCGCAAACTGTTGTTGAAACTGTGGTTGGGGCATTTGCGGTTGGAATTGTTGATCTTGAGGTTGCCCTTGCGGTTTTTGAATAACCGGTGGCGGTTGAACTTGATTAACGACAACCGGTGGTTGTTGAACCGGTGGTTGAGCTTGTTGTTGAACAACCGCCGGTGGTTGTTGTCGATTAACCTCTTGCAACGGTTCCGGTTGATGCCATTGACCATAACCAAAAGTTTCCGGATTTACCCTTTTGCTTCCATCACCTCCCACGTAGTAACATTCCACTTCATACCCCTCAAATTCATTATCAAACCCATACCCATAACTGTCACCTTGTGATCTTGAATGTTGCATAAAAGGTTGGGGTTGATATTGGTAACTTGATTGTGCTTGTTGAAAGGTTGGTTGTTGATGTTGTTGGGATGATGATGATCCAAAAGTAGGAAAAAGGTTGGTAATAGGTGGCAATGTGGATGATGTTGCACAGGTGTATTGAGCAGTGATTGGTTCAGTTGTGGGTGGTGGTTGATCACTTGATGTTGTAGTAGTGATCGGTGGAGGTGGATTTGGTGGAGGTGTAGTCGGGTTTGTGTTGGTGCACATTTTGTGGCCGTCGCTTGGCGAATAGTTTAGAATGTTTATGTTGTATGCTGTACACCTAGGTAGTGGTTCACGCTGAAAGTGATCCATTTGAAAGAGCATTTTCAAATGGATACTCATTCGATCGAACCAGTTTCTGATTCGATCGAATGAGTCTGCCATTCGATCGAATAGGACTCATTCGATCGAATGAGTCTGCCATTCGATCGAATAGGACTCATTCGATCGAATGAGTCCTGACCGAATGGCAGCGGGTATAAATACCAGATTTCAGTCGTGAACAGGTAAGGTTTTAGAGGTTTTTGCGTGCCCGGAGCCCAGGTGCTGTCCGGATGAGGGGGGAGGCCATGCTCGACCTCCCCCTGCCATAGATCGTGATTTCTCTGTTTAAACAAGCATGTAACCGTTCGCGTTTATCAATAAAGTGTTTGTTTTTATCTTTGATCTTTGGTTGTCAAACCTTCCGTCTCGAACGCGCTCGGATCGTCTCGGTCCCGGCTGAGTTTGAATTTGACACTTTTGAGCGGGAAGACTGATTCGATCGAATCAGTCAATCGAATAGGCCTATTCGATCGAATGGGGAACTCGTTCGATCGAATGTACTGATTCGACTCCTTCAACGCCAGCCCAGAAAACGCGAAGAACACGAAGAACACACCAACAGTTTAACGTCCAGAACGCAGAAAATCAAGAGCTCGGCTTGCTAGATCGGTTGTTAGACCTTTCTAGCGGTAACCGTGGCTCTGATACCAATTGTAGGACCGGTGACGATCCTGGGACCTGTGGGTTATGGGCCCACCAAGTTTAATTTATTGTCCGCATTCTGAAGATTCTGCTTTGTGGAGAGAATCTGAGTTTGAGTTATTGTGGGGTAGTCAGGAGCATCTGACTATTTATGGGCCAATCATGTTAAATATTTATTTTCCGCATGTGAGAATTCCGCTTTGTGGAGGGAATTCTGTTGAAAATTGGTGATTCGCAATCACGAAGTTAATGATGTGTCTTTGTCTCCGATGATGAATCTGCATACAAACTAATCTGTTTAGGGGGAGTAGCTGTGGATTGGAAGCCTCTGTCATTTGTCCAATACATGTTGGTGAAGTAACCGTGTGGGTGAAGATTCGCCGATAGTAAGTCGCGCAGCGGAAGCGTGCATGTATTGTCATGTCTATATATTGGGATACACGTCAACGTCTGAGGGGGAATTTCTACAGTTGGTTGTTTTAAACAGATTATTTAGTCTGAAGATGTCAGCAATGGAGAACACTTTGCATCATTAACCGAGAGTTCAGTCTAAGGGGGAATCTTGCTGCAATGATGGTATTCTTCAACGTGATTATCAAGATAAAGCAGAAGATTTGACTGAAGATTGCAAGAGGTGTCTACAGCAATTCGCAAGCAACGTCCAAGGGGGAATTTGTTGGTGCACATTTTGTGGCCGTCGCTTGGCGAATAGTTTAGAATGTTTATGTTGTATGCTGTACACCTAGGTAGTGGTTCACGCTGAAAGTGATCCATTTGAAAGAGCATTTTCAAATGGATACTCATTCGATCGAACCAGTTTCTGATTCGATCGAATGAGTCTGCCATTCGATCGAATAGGACTCATTCGATCGAATGAGTCTGCCATTCGATCGAATAGGACTCATTCGATCGAATGAGTCCTGACCGAATGGCAGCGGGTATAAATACCAGCTTTCAGTCGTGAACAGGTAAGGTTTTAGAGGTTTTTGCGTGCCCGGAGCCCAGGTGCTGTCCGGATGAGGGGGGAGGCCATGCTCGACCTCCCCCTGCCATAGATCGTGATTTCTCTGTTTAAACAAGCATGTAACCGTTCGCGTTTATCAATAAAGTGTTTGTTTTTATCTTTGATCTTTGGTTGTCAAACCTTCCGTCTCGAACGCGCTCGGATCGTCTCGGTCCCGGCTGAGTCGGACCGGTGCGGGACACGGTTTCCCAACGATTCACGGGGCAACGTGTTAGAGTGCGGAATCCTCTAACACGGCGATTCGGTGGTGATCAACAACGCGCGGTAACGATTCCTAAGACGGTTTGACACCTAGGGACGGAGGAAAGGACCGACACGTGAAGAACGGGCAGAGAGTATTTCAGCAGAGTGGTGGTTCGTGACTGTGTGTAGAATGTGTGCTCTCTTGTGAAATTTCCTAAGTTTCGTTTATATATCGAAAACTGGTTCGATCGAATGAGTCTCTCATTCGATCGAACGAGACCTGGTTCGATCGAATCAGTCACTGATTCGATCGAATCAGTTTCTTTTGACATTTTCAGTCCGTTAACTTAGTTTCACGATCGTTATCTTCATATCGAACCATCCTGATAGAACTGGGGACATACACATGACATTTCATGTCCTAACAAACTCCCCCTTGGAGCCAGTTCTATTTACTTACAATCAATCGAGTTCTCTTGCTCGATCGTAACTCCCCCTTGGAGTTATCTCACTCTCTCTTTTCTCAAAGCTAATGGTGCGCATGTTGCATCCACGAACTCCTTTCATCATGAAGTTCTCTCAGGATCAAATGGTCCAGTCAGTCAGACTTACCATAGGTTCCGCATATCCTGAGAAGCTGTCAATTGAAACTTTAGATAAACATTTAAGCACAATCTATCACAATGTTCCAAAACAAATTACATTCAACTCAAAAACAATTACAACCAGAAGATTAAACCTTTCATTACAACAAGAAACAAAATAAACATGACAATTAAGCTTCAGTCTCTTGTGCATACTTCTTCTGTTGCTCTTTCCAATTTGATCCTGCATGTATGTCATAGGCAAAGCAGATCCTAATGACATTTCTATACGTTAAAGCTTGCTCCATGTCTTCGGGGGCGTAGAGAATCTCTGTCTTGTACAGCGTGTAGACGTCCTCCCGTGACAAGTTTGTGAGCCACATAGGATCAAAGATACGAATTGTGCTCCAATTTCCATTGTCGTTGAGCACGATGACTGCTTCATGCAGTCTTCCGTCATAGTACCAATGCCTGAACGCTTTGTAGAAGTCCTGCTTCATCTTTCTTAGAGGAATCTTCTTCATCGTGAGTGGTGGCATGTACTTCAAAACAATCTTTGGCCTGTTGGTGATCGGATCGATCTCCCTTTTACTTGTATATCTCTTTGGCCTTTGTGGAGTGATCATCTTCCATTTTGAGCTGTATTCCATTCGCAATACACTCTGATAATACGTTGCAAATGGAGATGAACTTGCATAAAGCATATCAAGATAGTTAAGACGGTTTAGATCAAAAGTAGGAAGAGTCTTCAAGTCAGTGATACGTTGAAAGTACTCAACCCCTTTTTCTCTCTTGACAGCAATGCAATTAAGATCCTTCAGACACGCCCAAGCAATTATTTCACCTGAAGTTCTACGACCCTTCATCTTATAGGACATTGTGTGAGGAATGGTCGGCTTTGCTTGTCGTCTGGACCTTATCTTCTCAAGAATAGAGTTGAAAGCTTTCTTGCACTCTTCAGTTTTCTCAACGAAATCGGCTTGATCTGCATCAGAAGGCTGTTTCATTGTGTTTGACCTTTCGTCAGCCTTCTTCTGTATTTCCTCCTCTGTTACATTTTGAAAGAAGCTTGCCGAGTTAGGAAGATCTTCAGTTTGAGACGTGTAGTACTCTGGATATTCTTCCTGCGTCAAGTCTTCCATTTCGACTTCATCGAATTGAGAGGGATCAGCGGCCGTGGATGATGTTGAGTCAGGTGTAGCAGCCGAAGAAGATGTTTGTTCTGTTGAAGGCAAAGCCAGATACTTGCCTGTTTCTTCATTGTATAGCTCAAACATATGTTCCAGTTCTTCTTCTGTGAAATTGTGAGAAATTTCACCTTCTTCCAAGTCTCCACTTGCGAAGAATTGCTGCTCATCTGGATTGTCCAGTAAAAACGTGAAATATTCCGCTGCTGTTTTTGATTGCAGCGGTTGGACATTAAACGGATCAGCATCACCTGTTTGATTACACAAACACAAAGTAACAACAAATTTAAGTAAACATATGTAATATCATAAACATTAAATACAATATCATTACATATGAAACTAGGTTTACAAACAAATCATTAATTGAAAAGATTTAACATTTAAGTCCTTACTACATTCACTCAAAATACTCTTAACTACCTTCACCTCCATCATCAGAAGAGTCCAGTTCGTCTGTGTCCACATCGACATTGGTTGGACCTTCCAGACGAAGAACATCACCCTTCAGCTCAGTCACTCTTGCTTCAAGGCGTAGATTTGACTCTCTCAGCTCGGTGATCAAAGAACCTTGTTCATTGATCGAAGATCCCTGTTCAGCGACAGTAGCATTTAACTGACTATTTTCAAGCCTGAGCATTTCGTTCTCAGCTTGAAGTTTAGCAATCTGCTCATCTCTGAGCCGATTCTGTTCTTCTTGCTCTGCCTTGAACAGTAACATCTTCATCATCGCCTTGTGCAAATCAGCAAGTTCGGATGCAACCTTTTGAGGTATGGCCATTTCAGGTTGAGCTTGAGGAATAGGTTGTTGAGCTGACTGCGGTGTTGGTGGCTGTGCTGGTTGAGCAGGAGGAGCAGCAGAAGTCCCGACGGATGGTAACATTGAGGGACGCGGTTGATCGGGAAATAAGCTTCGATACTTCCGAGTAACCTTCTTCTTTTGCCTCTTTGCAGGCCTTTCTTCTCCTACATCTATGTCGGCCGGATTTTCCACGGCTCTGACTTCCTCACCAGTTTCCAACTCTTCTTCATTTAGAAACGAATCAGCCTCCTTTTCAGCTTCGGTCCTTGTATCTTCAGGGACCGCCACCTCCTCAGTGTCAGAGTCGTCGCTTGATTCCTGCAAAGGTAAGTTTTCGACGTCTGAGTCACTGGTATCATTTCTCCATTTCCTTTTAGGAGGGGCCCTGTAAGACGGATTCACCAAATGCCCGAAGCATCTTTTGATTGGTGGCCTGGTTGGACGTTCCTTGTAAGATTTGAGACGGTTGAGAGTCTCATTTTTCATGTGGTCCAGTTTCACCACATCACCTTCGTTTTCTTTCAGTAACCCTGGTGCTTGAGTATCGACAATCATTTGCACGAACCGTGGGAACTGTAGAAACTTCTCACTTTTCCCTTGCTTCAACGTGATGTTCTCGACCATATGACCGAAAGTCATCTGAGAGAAGTTGTATGGTCGGTTCATCACCAAAGCAGCTACAGTGAACTGCATGCTTTCCCTCAGCTTGTCAAAGCTGGTTCGTTGAGGGCCCAAGCAGTGCATCACAACGTGTGCCAAATATTTGAACTCGGGGCACAAGTTGGCCTTATGAAGCAGACCGGCATTGAGGTCGCCGTCATACTTCATACGTGCGAAACATCCTCTTGTTGCAGCAGGATGTAGGGAGGTCGGGTCTGATTCATCATCTTCAAATCCACAGACTTCTCGAATGACCTGGGCAGATATAACAATTGCATGCCCTCTAACGGTGGAGCGAATAACCGACGGCACGACTGTTTTGTCGTGCGTGGCATTCCTCCAAAACTCTTGTTGGATAGACATGATAGGCTCAATAATCCTAGAGATGGGTCCAGAGATCCTCGACCTCTTCAGAAACTTTATCACCGTTGCAAAGTCTTTCCCGTGGCTCGACTTTTCGTCTAGAAAAGCCACGATGTTGTGCTTGATGGACGTTTTGTACGGGACAACCACTTCTGCAACTTCAGCCATTTAAATCTGTAACCATAAACGTGTTAGAACAAACAGATATCGAAACGACTGAATGCGTTTAAACTTTTCAAATTTTCTGGACTGGTTCGATCGAACGAGTAACACATTCGATCGGATGAGCTATTCATTCGATCGAATGAGATCTGGTTCGATTACAGACAATCGAATGAGATAGAATTTCCCATTGACTTCTGATTCGATCGAACTAGTGATCGAATAAGTCACATTCGATCGAACAAGAGACTCGTTCGATCGAATCAACTGATTCGACTCATTCAAGCAAAATCCAGAAATGAAGAACACCCGAACCCGGAAAACTTAAACGATCAAGAACTCGATCAAAACACGGTTAAAAACATGTAAAACTTACATTTTCGTGATCTACGTGAAAAATCGAATAATATGATCGGATCAAAAAGAGGGTTTGAGGAAAATCAATTTGAGAGCAAAAATCCGTAAAATATTTCGAATAAAACTGATCGATCGAATGAGTTTGAATATTTATACTATTTTTGGACTTATTCGATCGAACGGACTTGTTCGTTTGGACCATTCGATCGAATGAGATTCTATTCGATCGAATGAGTCTCTTCGCAACTGTTTACATTCCTCAACCACTGATTCGATCGAATCTGTTCATTCGATCGAGTTATTCGTTCGAATAGCAACCTATTCGATCGAATGAGGGAAAACATTTGAAAAATAAATTTTTAAATTTCTTATTTCCCGTCCATCGATCGTGATGCCTTTGAACCTGCACGAAAACATAAACTTTTGACACTTGGTTAGTTTTCGTAGACATTTTCCAATCCTGAGAGCTTCGTTCCTACAGAACATATAGATCATAATACATTAGTAACAAATGGAAAAATATCAGGCTCAAACATCTTTGGGTTTTCTTGTCACTTCATTCTTTCTTTCATGCACAGCCTGTTGCACAGATGAACATTTAGCAACCTGCATGAAGTTTTCTTTCATTCCTACACACTGGATAAACATTTAGTAGGAACAGACAGGGATCAGACTACCTGTCACGATGATTTCTCATCGATTCTCAAACAAACAGAAATAGATAAAATGAGAAAGAAAAAAAAAAAAAAAAAATAAATAGAAATAAAATCTTTTTGGTTTTTATCAAAATATTTACAGGGAGGGACAGGGATCAGACTACCTGTCACGATGATTTCTCATCAACATTAAACCAGAATTAAATTTTTTTTTTTTTTTTTTTTTTTTTTTTTTTAATATTCAAACTGAAATAAACAACTGTACAAAAATTTTAAAACACATTATTTTTGGTTGAGAAGGATCTATAATAAGAAATCATACAGACGTATATGACTGTCTACTGAGATTTTTTTTTTTTTTTTTTTTTTTTTTTTTTTTTTTTTTTTTTTTTACGAATAAACGAAGTTAAACAAGACATAATGAATATTCTTTTTGTGAGAAAGATCCGAACAGGAATCATACTAATTACGTGACTGTCACACAGATCCGTGTTTAGCTGTATTATGACATAAAGAAACAGGTTGTGAGCATGTAAATAACTTAAAATGGTTTTCATCGTTTCTGTGATACGAGTTAGGTTCAATTATGTCTCAAAATTTAAGTGGGTATCAACTCAGAGATTATGATGCCTCCTATCTATTCTCAAAGCGTATTTGGCTTTCCCCAAGTCACCCCGAATTGACCTTGACCCATAGTGTCTGATTAAAGTTGTAAGTGTCTTCATCTGCTTCCCGTTTTCTTTCTTTCTTACTCCATGATTGAGAAGTCTTGACATTGTTAACTCTAGAATGTTTCAATCACTCATAATGTAATTTTTTTTTTTTTTTTTTTTTTTTTTTTTTTTTTTTTTTTTTTTAACATAGACTTCAGAGTAGTAAACAATTGCAAGTCCCGAATCTGGATCACTGCAGTTTCTTCACACACTATCTTTACGGGAATCAGAACACTTATGGGCTCGTGTATGACTGGGTAATCGCTTTTCTGCCTATCATTCGGAAAGATATATATGAAGACATACAAAACTCTTAAGGAGTTTCCACGTAAAATCGAGTAGATTTAGTTTGTATCACATCTACTTTTACGCACCATAAAAAGCTACCATGACACACAAAGACCGTTCTAAAGCCTTTTAAGCCTAATAACTTCACTAGTTAAGCACACAGAATCAGTGTATCTATCATTTTCCAAGGTTGGATCAATTTCTCATTTTCTGAATATATATGAATGTCTTTTAAAACATATAACGTTTAAATTATTTCGCCCCGATCAAGTCAAAGTCTTCAGGTAAACGGCTATCCTGAAGATCCAATGGATCAACTGGACCGACCACATACGAGTATGTGTCCTTCTAACTAAGTATAACCGACTATTTTTCAGCGAAAGAATAAAGACCCATCAAAACCCGCCCCGATCACTTTCAGTCATCTGGTTAATGGCTATCCTCATAATCTACTAGTAGAAGTAAGGACCAACACACATCCGAAAATGTGTCCATCAAACTGAGGTAACCGACATAATTTTAAGCGATAGTGATGTATAAAAATTTAATATTTGAAAAATGAAAATAAGCTGTACAGACATAACAAATCTTTTTGATGTCTCAGTATGATAGCGTCTGTGTACTATCACCTTTCTTGTAACAAGATCAACTTCTCAAAATTTTGAAATTTTTTTAATGTTTTTGGGTTTTTGTATTTTATATTGTTTTTGGTTTTTCTTGAAACCTTTCTCCCCCTAGAATTTATAAAAAACAAAATCTTTTTGGACTTTTTCAAATTTTTAAGAAAAGAAAAAATGAAAACAATTTAAATGATATCTTCAGGAACATCATCTGATATACGTTTAACGCCGTTGATCTCTAGTAAATATAAAAACCGTGGTTTATCAAATGCTTTAGTGAAGAGATCAGCGCGTTGTTCCTGAGTGGGGATTTTTATCACATCGATTAACTTCTTTTCGTAGCAATCACGAAGGAAGTGATATCGAATTTCGATGTGCTTCGTTTTGCTAAAATGGACCGGATTTTTGGTAATTGAAATTGCAGCAGAATTATCAATATATATGGGAGTAGTAGAACATTCAATACCGTAGTCACGCATTTGTTGCTGAATCCAAATAACTTGAGAACAGCAACTGGCAGCCGCAATATATTCCGCCTCAGCTGTTGAAGTGGAGACTGACGTCTGCTTTTTGCATTGCCACGTTACTAAACGACTTCCAAAGAACTGACATCCTGCTGTTGTTGATTTGTAATCGAGTTTACAGCCACCATAGTCCGAATCACTGTACGCATGTAGATCAAAGTTATCATCATGAGGATACCAAAGACCCCAATCTGGAGTACCCTTCAGATAACGCAAAATTCTTTTGACTGCAATCAGATGGGAGACCTTCGGCTTTGACTGGTAACGTGCACAGAGACACGTAGCAAACATTATGTCTGGCCGAGAAGCAGTCAGGTACATTAGAGATCCGATGATCCCTCTATAGTGAGTTGGATTGATCAATTCACCCTTCTCGTCAGGATTAATCCCGTGATTAACCTCTAAAGGAGTTCCCTGTGAAGAAGAACTCAACATCTCAAACCGTTTCAAGATGTCATTGACGTATTTTGTCTGGTGAATGAAGATACCGGAATCTTTTTGATCAACTTGAAGTCCTAAGAAGAACTTCATCTCACCCATGGAGCTCATTTCAAATTTTTCTTTCATCACTTGTTCGAACTCCTTACAAAGTGTTTTATTCGTGGACCCGAAGATGATGTCGTCCACGTACACTTGTACCATAATTAGATCTCCTTCTTTTTCTTTTGAGAATAGTGTGCAGTCAATGGTTCCCCTTCTAAACCCGTTGTTCAGAAGGTGTTTGGATAGTTCTTTATACCAAGCTCTCGGGGCTTGGTGAAGACCGTACAAAGCCTTGTTGAGCAGATAGGCTTTGTCCTTGTGATATGGGTCTTCAAAACCTGGAGGTTGTGCCACATATACGGTCTCTTCGATGTGACCGTACAAAAATGCACTCTTGACGTCCATTTGATATACTTTGAATTTCTTGAAAGATGCATACGCCAAGAACATCCGGATTGCCTCCAAACGAGCAACCGGAGCATATACCTCATTGTAGTCTAGGCCTTCGATTTGCCTAAACCCTTGGACCACCAGGCGGGCTTTGTTGCGAACAATCACTCCACGATCGTCACGTTTACATTTTAGTACCCACTTAGTGCCAATTTTCTTCTGTCCTTTGGGGAGATCCACCAGCTTCCACACACCAAGTCTTTTAAACTGCAATAATTCCTCTTGCATGGCTGAGACCCAGTTGGAATCTTTCAGCGCATCGGTGGTGCTGTGTGGTTCTTCTTGTGCTAAGAAGCATTCATGGGCATTAAGAGCAACTGATCCTGACTCCATCATTTCTGTGTAGAGACCAAAATTCAGCTGTCGCCGAGTTTTGACACCCTGTTGAAAGTCCCCTATAATGTTGTCTTGTGGATGATCACGTTCAGTCCTAACAACCGGATTGTCAGAAACGACAACATTTTGTTCCAAGTTAGTTAAGTTCGGCTCAGGAACTGGAGCGGATTGTGGTGCCTCTGAAGTAGACGTTAGAGGCTGATCTGCATTCGGCACTTCTTGATTTGACGATGAAGGTTGTGACGTAACCTGAGTTGGTGCCGATTGTACATCATCTGCTGGAGATTCATCTTCAGATTCAGATTCGGAAGATTCTTGAACTTGATCGCTAGACTCTGTGGAGGAAGATGATGACGGACCAGGATGAGTTGAAGATTGCAAAGATTCATCAGGAGGTGCATTTTGCGCCTCATACATCATTTGAATAGCAATCTCATACAGATTGAATGACTTGAACAGTTTGTCATAATCAAACAACCAGTCTTCTCCTGTCCCCTTGGCTGGTTCTGTGTAGCGTTGAACATCGACATGGTACCATTCTTCAACTAATTTTGTTGTTCTGTTGAAGACCCTTTTGAGAGGTATGCTGTAACCCAGAAAATAGCCGTTGATGATCTTCTCCTCGAACTTATTATCGACTTGCCTTTTAAGTAACGTGCAAAGAGCCCCGAATGGTTCCAGGTGCTCTAAGTTAGGCCTTCGTCGTTGAAGAAGCTCGAAACTTGTCTTGCCGTGGCGCTTGACGATGCCTACCCGATTTAATGTGAAACAGGCGTTGGCAATTGCCTCACTCCAAAACGTAACAGGTAACACTGAGTCGGCTAACATTGTTCTTGCTGTCTCGATTAACGTACGATTTTTCCTTTCAGCAACCCCGTTCATTTGTGGAACATATGGGGCACTGAACTCCTGAACGATCCCTTTTTCTTTGCAGAAATTTTCAACATTCGCATTTTTAAATTCTGTACCGTTATCTGACCGCATTCTTCGAACCTTCAGATTGTATTGAGACTCAATAGTTGTAACCAGCAGTTGTATACACCCAAACGTTTCTGATTTTACTTTCAAGAAAAACACCCAAGAGAATCTAGAATATTCATCAGTAACCACTAGACAGTATGAGTGCCCAGAGATACTTTTGACGCTTATTGGGCCAAAAAGATCCATATGAAGGAGTTCCAACGGAATATCAATTGAGTGGAAACTCTTAGACTTGTGGGACCTTTTTATCTGCTTTCCGGCTTTGCACTTCACACATGAATCAGGGAGACGAAAACTTCTCAGATTAACTCCCTCAACTAGTCTGCGGTGCACAAGCTTGTTCATGTTCCTGACATTTATGTGTCCCATCCGTCTATGCCATAAGACAGTATCACGTTCGGATGCCTTGGACACGAAACATGTCGCCGTTGGAGACGTTGACCCTGCCTTAGCCATATCCAGAATGTAAAGATCACTCTGGCGTGCAGCTGACATTAAAACCTTGTCTTCAGGAAAGTTGAAATCCTTAGGCAAGATGTGGCAATCTCGGTCGTCAAACATAACTTTGAAACCTTTGTCGCAGATTTGACTTATCGACAACAGGTTGTTCTCCAACTCTTTGATGAAATTTACTTTCTCAAACGAAATTCGCCCATTAGACACCATTCCTTGGGCCGTGATATAACCTCCTTGATTTCCTGCAAAGGAAACTGCACCTCCTTTTATTTGTCTGACACTTGAAAGGAGATTCATGTTTCCAGTCATGTGCCTGGAAGCTCCTGAGTCTATGATCCACATGTTGAATCTTGGATCATATAGAGCAACCTGCACACAAAAACAAAAGGTTTAAATATCATTGGAAACCCAAGCCCTTAAGGTCTTGGGTTTTCCATCTTCATCACGAATGAACAATTCAATCCATTTACCCTCATTAACACTGTTTTCAGATTTGACGTTGTTATCAACAGTGTTAGTTTTCTTAGGTTTCCAAAAGTCAGTCTTCTTCACAGCATGTTTGAGATAGCTGGTTGAAGACTGAGTTTCACTTGTCGAAGTGGAAATACTTGGATCTGAGGGGTTTGGGGATTGGTGTGGTGAGGTTGGCTGAGGTTTCCGAGGAGAAACCGACCTCGGTGTGTGAAACCGTTCTTGACCTTGAATGTCAATGGTCGGTCGCCTCCTAGGAGGTGACTTGACATACCTCGGATCCGGAGTCGATATGTACTGCTTAGGATCCGTGTACTTATAGCAAAATCTTGCTATATGCCCTACCTCTCCACACGAAAAACAGTAGTTTCTCCCCCTTTGACTTGGTGGAGAGAAATAACTCTGGTTTTGTCTGTTATCATAGTACCCCCTGGATTTGACATTTTGGGGTGGAGTTTGTCTAGGAGGGTGTTTTGGGAAATTATGTTTTTCATTAACGTTACCCTCCTTTACAAACTGGGTACTATGTTCCACATAGACTTTCTCAGATTTAGGATTAAACTTTTTCTTCTGAGAACTTCTTGTTGTTGTTGCCTTTGACTTAGATGGTGGTGGGCCCGATTTAGTTGTGGAACCTAAGTCTGTGGCATCAACATTTTGTTTGGACTCAGGAGCCGGGTCAATGACTTCTTTACCCTTAGACTTAGAAATTTGGTTTGTGTCCTCGGGTATATAATCATTTGATTCATCATCCGGCACAGCTCCTGGTGTGCTTGAAAATTGATTCAGGATCGGGGGTGGGACATTGTTATATCCCACGCCTCTTTCCTTTTTGCCTCGGAACTCGGGAATGATGTGTTCTAATAAATAAGATGAATTTGAGTAACTTTTTAATTTGAAATTCAATGATTCAAAATCAGCTTTCAAGTTTTCCAATTCTTTTTTCAAAACATTATTCTTATTTATGTGAAAATTGATAGAGTCTTGTTGATTCAGAACACATATTTCAAGTTCCTTGTTCTGACGCTTAAGGCTATCAATCTTTTCTTTAAAAACAGACTCTTTCTGCTTCCAAGCCTTATTCTGTGCAAGCGCGTCAGTCAGTTCCATTAAAGATCTTGAGGCTGCTTGTTTGTAAGCCTCGAGATCTTCAATTCTCTCTTTTAGAGATTGAATTTCTTGTTCATACAATTCACATTTTAAACATTTAACATTTTCTGGTTTGGGAGTTGATGGGTTAGAACTTACCTTGGCATTTGATGTCTCTGCCATGAATGCAAAGCAAAGATTCCCAGCTTTTTCCAGAAACGATGCAGAAGTTGCTTTAGACTCTACTTCGTTGACTTCTTCAACTTTAGCAGCCTCTGCGGGAATTGTCGAACATGGAGATGTTTGAGGAACATTTGACTCTTTTTCGTGATCCTCCTTAATCTCCAAAGATACCACTTCAACCTCAGGTTCTCCTTCATGGACTTCAGCAGCTGGTTCATCGACAGTATATTCTTCATTGGTCGAGGAAACAACAGACTCTGTTTCAGAGTTTTCATCTACTACTGTGACATCAGCCATGTTGATGCTCAAGTTCCATGTCTCGCCTTCATCCCCTTGAACTGCAAGAGCAGTTTCGTTGTTGATGTCGACGTTGTTTGCTGCGGTTTGATTTTGAGGGACCAGTTGTCTCTCAAGGTTGACAGTTGCAGCTGCTGCAGCAGGAGTGGATGATGATGAAGTGGTTCGGAAGGGATATTGGTGACCTTCCCTTCTTGGCTTCGAGCACTCCTTGGCAAAGTGACCAAGTTCGCCACAGTTGTAGCATTTTACTTTGTTTTTATCAAAGCCGAACTTGGATTTGTTGTTTATTGAGAGGCCTGACCTGTTTTCTTCGTCCACTTTCTGGCCCTTCGGAACGCACTGCCAAGAGCCCACATAATGTCTATGCGTTCCATATCATCTTCGTCAAGCTGTTCATAGTCATCGCTGTCCAGATGACTATTTCCTAGCTTACCCGCCACCATTAAACTGTAGGAC
Organism: Bidens hawaiensis; assembly: GCF_021521415.1. Classification (NCBI taxonomy): domain Eukaryota; kingdom Viridiplantae; phylum Streptophyta; class Magnoliopsida; order Asterales; family Asteraceae; genus Bidens; species Bidens hawaiensis. The sequence goes on along the minus strand of NW_027493372.1, from coordinate 44,857 downwards.
TCAATTATCGTGCCTAGAGTTGCCATGTGTTCTTTGGCAACCTCCACTGTTACTGTTCCCAAGCCTTCAGTATTCAACGTTGCTTTCTCCGTTGACTTGGGTCCGGAGTTAGTACTTGAGTTTCCAGAAGTTGATAGTGGGACGGAAGATCTCGTTTCAGTCCCCTTTGATTGATTTGACGTTGAGGAGACAAAAGCAGTCTTCATCGGAGCATGATCAGTTGAATCTGACAAAGGAGGTTTTGACATGTAAAGTGATTTGTCAGAAGTTGATCTCGGTTTTCTGGAAGAGGCTCTTAGTTCAGCCTCTTCGTGTCTGATTTCTTTAATAAAATCAGACAGGAGAATCGTCTCCAGCTGATGACTTCTTCTCATTACTGTCAGGAAGGTGCTCCAGCTAGGTGGAAGTCCTTGTGCAAGACATCTAACTTTCTCAGTCCCTGTAGTTTTGACGTTATAGGACTTGAGTTCTGACATTAGATGGTAAAATCTCGACAGTAACGACTCAATATCTTCTCCCGACTCTGGACTAAACAGATCAAATTCACGCTTGAGCTCCCGTGCGTGAATTTCTCTAAGGGAATCAGATCCTTCACATCGGTCAACCAGTGCGTTCCAAAGAGTTGACGCTGTAGTAAACTGGTTAAACTGATGAAAAAGATCAGTGGAGAGTGCTTGTGATAGTAAGGAGAAGGCTTTCTTCTCAGCATCGAAGGCTATCTTTTGTTCTTCAGATAGCCTAAAGTAGCTCAACGACTCACCATCATCATTCGTTGGATGCACCCAACTTGTCTGGACAGCTTCCCAAAGTCCAGGATTTACACCTGTTATATGAATTTGAAATCTTGTCTTCCAGGTTGTAAATTCGTTTAAAGTCATTAGCTTTGGTGGCTTGTTATAGCTTCCCGATTCAGAATCACTTTCGAGAATCGATTGAATCCTCTTGTTGGTACTCGAACTTGTAGCCATCTTTGTTTCTTTGCTTTGACGTTTAACTGTTGATCGAATGAGTTTGATTCGATCGGATGAGTGACCTATTCGATCGAATGTGTTCTGGTTCGATCGAATGTCTCTCTGAAATACAGATCTGATCTTCCGAAAGTTATTCGATCGAATGTGAATCTGGTTCGATCGAATGGGTTGAGAAGTTCGATCGAAAGAGTTTCTGGTTCAATCGAACGGGTTCTGACAGTCGAATAAGACAAAGATCGAATCGACGGATCGAATAAAAGACTTATTCAATCGAATGGTGACTAATTCGATCGAATGAACAAATCTGGTTCGATCGAATGAACTAGGAGTAATTCTCGGCGGGAAAAACTGATTCGGTCAAAGTTCAAACTTGTTCGATCGAATAGGAAGGCTATTCGATCGAATGAGTTCCAAAAATAGACTGGTTCGATCGGAAAATCTGGAAATTCCAAAATTAGAAGATTTTGACGGATTTTCGAATTTTGAATCAAAAACACGAATTTTGAAAGATCAAGGGGCAACTTAAGATCGAAATATGACTTTTAACACAAAAACAACTTAAGACCAACCAAAAAACGGATCAAAACCACCAAAAATACGAAGAACACGAAGAACGCGAAGAACGTTCTTGACGAAACTCGAACTTTTAACACACAATTCTAAGATCAAAACACCAAAATATGACAATTTTAACAGTTTTTGACAAGAACACGACGAACACCAAGATCAAAAACACCAAAAATTCGGAATTTTCCGGCAAAAATTACGATTTTCACGAGAAAAACACGAATTTCACCACAAATCTAACGTGAATCAAGAACCAAAGGCTCTGATACCACTTTGTCGGACCGGTGCGGGACACGGTTTCCCAACGATTCACGGGGCAACGTGTTAGAGTGCGGAATCCTCTAACACGGCGATTCGGTGGTGATCAACAACGCGCGGTTACGATTCCTAAGACGGTTTGACACCTAGGGACGGAGGAAAAGACCGACACGACGAAGATTGGCAGAGAGGTTTTTCGGCAGCTGCTGGTTCGTGACTTTGTGTAATGTGTGCTCTTGTGAAATTTCCTAAGTTTCGTTTATATATCGAAAACTGGTTCGATCGAATGAGTCTCTCATTCGATCGAACGAGACCTGGTTCGATCGAATCAGTCACTGATTCGATCGAATCAGTTTCTTTTGACATTTTCAGTCCGTTAACTTAGTTTCACGATCGTTATCTTCATATCGAACCATCCTGATAGAACTGGGGACATACACATGACATTTCATGTCCTAACAACAAGGTATTATCAAACAATATAAAATATGACAATATCTATCTAATTTATTTATTTCAAATTTCAAATATGTGAACAAGTTTCAAACATAACAATGATAATCCAAAACAAAATAAGATTTAAATATTCTTTATTTTTAATGTCTAAAGTCTCTCTATGTGTTCTTTACCTTTACTATAATCAACTGATAACCTGCATGTGTATAAAATAAACAGAGATTTGTCAACAACACATGTTGAGTGAGATAATTACCAGTTTTGACACTTATAATAATATATATAATAAATGATTTGAGATTTTTAAAACCAGTCAACTAATAGTTAATAAAAAAGTCGACCGAGAAACCCAAACGATGACCGGTTTGTGCGGTTTTAAACTGAACCATGAATAGCCCTAGTGTATATACAGTTGGATTATCGGATTCCTAACTTGTTTATTTCATGAGCAATATGTCACACTCCAACCTAAAGCGGAAATGCCGTGGTGCGAAACATGGTTCACAGCTTACAAGGTATTATCAAACAATATAAAATATCACAATATCTATTTAATTTATTTATTTCAAATTTCAAATATGTGCACAAGTTTCAACATAACAATGATAATCCAAAACAAAATAACATTTAAATATTCTTTATTTTTAATGTCTAGTCTCTCTATTGTTCTTCACCTTAACTATAATCAACTGATAACCTGCATGCGTACAAAATAAACAGAGATTTGTCAACAACACATGTTGAGTGAGATAATTACCAGTTTTGACACTTGTAATAATATATATAATAAATGATAAATTCTAAATACGAAAACAAAATAACGTGAGTTAATCAATCAAATCGTGAGCAAATAATGTGTCAGTTGACCGTTGCCTTGCGAGTTGGGCATTGACTACTATGACTAGCATACAAATGTGATTTGTCAGTTGACCATCGCCATGCGAACGGGCTTTAGCTACTAAGACTATCATATAAATGTGATTGTCGGTTGACCATCACCATGCGAGTGGGCTTTGGCTAGTAGGATGGAGTATGGTCATACTTTAATGTGATTATGATGGACCGCTTTGAAAGCGATAAAATAAACACTTAAACAAGTAGCAATTAGCATTTAATTGAAATACACACAATATTTATGTTTGTGAGTTTGTGTATATATAGAATATAAAAATATGAATTACATATGCATATGTCCCCAAGATGTTTGAAAACAGCAAAATAAAAGGAGAATGATATCTCACCTTATTGCTTAGGCGAATGTGTGAGAAATACGAATAAAACACGATTAAACGAACAAACCGTCCTTTAACGAGCCGACTGAGATAAACTGAATAGACCTAAAACTTAGAGATAATAAACTTTGATTAAAACCGAGAACATAGCCGTTGGAATCGATCCAAACGGATGTCTAGAACTCCAGTTATGAGATATTTAATATTTAAGCGAGTAGGTACTTACCAGAATCCGAACAACGAATCGGAAGTCAGGTTTTGGTCAATAGACTTAAAATCTCAAAAAAAATAAATAAAAGTCTTCTAGACCGAAAGTCGGTTCTGACCAGAAATATGAGAAATTGGTTAGTTAAAGTTATTGACCAATATACCCAAAAACGGGTTTGAGTTAAATAGACACGTCAATACCCCTCAATCTCATAATTTTATTGAGGGTTATCGACAATTTAGTTATAATGAACAATTCATTAGTTGACAACTTACCCGGATAATGCTTGAGTTGACGGAAAATCAGAGTCAAATGTCAGAACAACGTCAAAGTCTAACTGCTGCTTGCAAACCTCAAGTAATATAGGAAAATCGAGAGGGAAATCATCGGGTTAATGGATGTGACGGCTGGGAATTAGATATTTCAATAACCCCTGGGGTTTGTAGTTATGATTCGTTTGTATAATCAGTATATCAACTTGTAGGATAATAAACCAACTCATTTTGGTAAACGAATAGCATATTAATGACGAAATCGAGCCTTTCAATTTTCGATATATCGATCAAAATATAATGAACCTAGACATTATTTCCTAGCAGATTTAAGTAACTTGTTGCTCAAATTTCATGATTTACGGTCGTTTAAGGAAAGATTTAGCATTAAACGAGAATCGAACCCAAATTTGGCTGGTCTGGGCGCGCTTCGCGCCGCGCAAAGAACCAAAGGCTCCTCCTTCATGCTGCGCGAAGGGGGTCTCTTACCAAATTTTGATTTTTGGAAGTTTTGGTCCCTGAATTTCCAAAAATGCATTTTTTAGCCATTTTAAACAATTTTAAAAGTTTTTAAGGGCTATTTGGCACAACTAAAAGTTAAGGAATAATAAACTAAATTAAACATAATTATTTCACTAGTAAATGCATAATTTTATTGATAAAAAATATCTGAATACATTCCCGAATCGGGTAAACAAATATAACTACGAATACGAATACGAATACGAATACGAAATCCGAGATGTTACACGATAGCCGTCTTATGTTGATTCCTATCTGTTTAGATTATTATATATATATATATATATATATATATATATATATATATATATATATATATAGAGGGATATTTTGAGAATCATGTTGAGTTGTAAAAACTTAAGAACTCAATTCTTGGCCACACATTTAATTAAATGGATTGGAATATGTGGTTGAGATTAAATCTGCCAAAAAAGTCAAAGTAGGAGAGAGAATAAAGATGCAAGTGGTTACACTAACTTTTACGTCCGTTACACATGTGTAAAAAGTCGACTCGGTGCGCAAAAAAATTATGTAATTTTTTTACGTGTATGTAACTTACATATATTACGCATGTGTAAAAAAATTCGAAAAAAAATCGTTACACTGAGTTCTTTCGAGTTCTTAAAACTCAAAGGGGTTTTTATTTGAAATCTCCCCTATATATATATATGTGTGATAATAGAAAATCAAATTACCTATTTACAAGAAGAAGTGGAGAATTAGTTTCTTTCCACATGTGTGAAGCCACTTGGCACCATCCCCAATCGGATCAATTCTAATATATAACACTTTCATTGAACCTAAAAAACACCATACAAAGACTTACCAACTCAGCATAAGGTAACCTTGATTAAAATTAAACAGAACGTAAACAAAAGTCAACACAAACGTACAATTCTAAGAAGCATCTACATTAAAAAAAAAACCCTAAAATTGAGATCCGGTCGTATTCAAGTACACGAAACCTTCACATTGACAGATTTATAATTCCCAATCTAATTAAAACAACTAAAGTCAATATAACAAAAATAAACAATATAATATGCCAAATAATAAAAATAAAACAACTATAGTAAGTCAGAATATGTAAATGACCAATAATGAAAATGAGCAAAATATAATATGTCAAGTAAGATATAGCAGCAAAACCAACTCTCTTTGGTACACATTAAGATATAGCAGCAAAACCAACTCTCTTTGGTACACATGTTATCTCAACTTTCTATGAATAAAATAAACTTAAAAAAATAAACCCCTTTTATTTTAACCTTTACCTTTGTAAAATCAACTTTTTTGAAAAAGTAAAGCCATACCATTAGTTTTTTATTGGGCTCGACTATTTCAGTTAGTGTCGGTTATTTCAGTTCCATGCACACCCTTCATGACCAATATTAAAAATTGCATGTGTCAGCCCAAACCGACTCAAAACGATTACCTATCTGACCCGATTAGTCCATTTTCCACCAGTAATAGTGTAATGTATATAGAAACAGAATGTGTATGTAAGCAAATAACCTAATAATAAGTGAGTCAATAACATGCTTCATTTTTCCTTATATTCCATGTATTCAAGAAGATGCAAATCTTATCTTAAAAAAGTCACGGTATTCAGGGTCATGAACCACCTATCAAAAAGCAATTAAGTAAATTATAATTAACAGGACCCGCATTTGAATAATTAAAAACAATTACAGACTGTAGAAAAGAATGCACCTTTCTGTTGGAAGTGACCGCATTAACGCCTTTTTCAATCCCAACTTGTCCCTATAAAAACCGTCCACCTGCACATTTCACAAATTGTGACATCCGTGGCAAAACCGAGTACACCTTAGTACTTACAAACTCGAATAAGCGTTTAACCGCTTATTGCATAACGAACAAACGAATAACCAAACGGGTCTGGTTATGGTCCGGATATCCCGGGGTGCCATCTATAAGTGATATACGTTTAATATAAGCTAAAATATTAGTAATATGGCCTTAGTTCAATAGCAAACAAGTTAAACGAAAACATGCTCGTTTAACTACCCGCTATAGATTTAAACGCAAAAGATAGTTACAAACCAAGCATTGTATCATCCGTTAAGCCGAAAAAAACTTACCAAACACTTATTTGAAATGTTTTAAGCGATCCATGAAAATATTTTCGATTTTTACAAACGTATAGTATGTTTTTATAAATTTACACAAAAATAGCCGAAAAAAGCTCGTTTTCGCTCCGTTTGTCGCACCCGATATATTTTTGTCGCAAAAAACCGAACCCGAAATAAATTTGGACTCGGCATTTCACGTTCGGGCACGTAAATCGAGAAAAGTGGGCCAAATGGGCCCAAAAGAGGGCCCAACAGGCCTAGCCCGCAAAAAAAGACTTTTTTACCCTTGGTTTTCCTTTAAATATAAAAACAAATTCAAGATATTTGAAGGTCATTTTCTGGTGGAAAAATCTGGATATCTCTCTGGTACTCTCAAAACCCAGCAAGAACTACATAAACATGTCATAAATAATCGATTTTCGACTCGTTTAAACTCGATTAATACCATATAAACATAGCTTGATTGCCAAAAATCATTCCTGACCATGTAAAAACCCTAAAAATGGTCCATAAACATGTTTTGATTATACACATGGTAAGGAACCTGGTTTGATAGTTTTTTTGGCCATAAACACGGATTAAAGGGTTGAAACGGCGTTTTTACGGTTCAAAAGTTCGTTTTTGTACACTTGCCGAAACCCTAAGTTAAGGGCTGTTATGTTGATGAACAATTGCTTGTTTTGTGATATAGGACTTGTATCTAGCTTGCATAGAAGCACAGGAACCTGAAAACTTGGTTAGAAAGTCGGAAACGAGCCAAACCCGCTAAGGTAATGCCGAAACACTCGTTTACGGGCTGTTTAGGTTAAGGTTGTGATGTGCATATTGTTAGGACTTGAAATTTTTCAGGAACATCAGGGACCATGTCAATAAGTCCCTGTTTAAATTTGGTAATTTTTCGACCATCCGAGAATATTTGGCGAATTTATTACCGAATTGGGACTTTATTTGGGAAAAATAGCTAAAATACTTCAAAAATTATGAAATTTTTCTGGGAACTCAGATTTGATGTATTTTTATCACATATGAATTTTGGGATCATTTTGAGAATTCTAAAGGTGTTTTGTGTACATGCGTTCGTGTGAATTTTTATAGCCGAATTTGGGTCGAAGAGAATATCACACGAGCTTTTTACATTCTGGAATTGATACAAGTTGATTTGGGACATGATTTGAGTATTCAAGAATTTTTTGTGGAATTTTTGGAAATTGTTTGGGGTAAACGGATGATTTTCAGGCGAAATATAGCTGACAAAATGAATTTTTATAAATTAACAAATCAGTAAATAATTCCAGAAATATTTTTATTAAAATCTACATATTTTAATTGATAAGTGGTTAAATTTTCATAATTTAATGATTAACGGTTAATTAATTATATTAATTTAAAGATTAAACAAATTCAGTTTTTATAAAAACCGGCAAGTTCGCGACTAGCGAACCTGCGGGAATATCAAAAAACACCAAGAGTGATCAAAAATCATATTTTCGGATTAATTAAGTAAAAACGAACTTTTCTATGAGAAACCTGGACAATCCGGGTGGATTGTGCGCGTTTCTTCTCAAATCAAACTGAATAAACGAAAACGGGCCCCGTGGCTAATCCGGGACCCCAGTATGTGATCCTTCTTTATAACTTAATCATTTTATTAACCAATACATTTACCCAAGCTTATTTTCCCATAACTGTTTTCTGAACGCGTAAACGAACAACTTGGCCCAGCTGGGAAAACGGGAATTCGAGCCAAGTTCGGTTTTAAGTATTAGACATTGAACAACATCACAACCTAAGCCTATTGCCACTTTCTGGGCGTTCCAGCTATACCCAGATTAGTTATACAGCCCAGTTTAGTACTGAGATTATAATAATATTAAAATATTAATATTATTATAATAGGGACTAAGTGATAGCAAGGGAAACGAACCCCGAACTGACCTCGCACTGAGTGACTACAAAACTGTGAGTTTCATGACCCCACTCTTTAAACTATTTTACGAACTTTTGGGGTGGAAAGCATGTTTATACACGTTATCTATCTGAAAACGGATCAGGATATAAAATATCTAAACATTTATATATGAAAAGTCCCTACAAACATAATGATTGACTACGTGCTGATGAAAGATGATTATTATCGTTGATTGATATATTGAGTGGAGATAAGACGAATTGCAAAATATAATGAAATTACACGTGACAGCATGTTTATACAAACACGTTATGTAATGTTAAACATAACTAATTTGGGAGACAACGTGGTTTGCAATGGCCATGGGGATAACGTGGTCTGTGATAATTATGGGGCTATTGTGGGCGGAAGGGGGGCCACAGTAGTAACAAACTAAAGTCGAGTATGGCCTATGAGCCAAGTTCTGCTGCAACTTACTAAATTAAAGTTGAGTATGGCCTATGAGCCAAGTTCTGCTGCAACTTATAAACTAAAGTTGAGTATGGCTTATGAGCCAAGTTCTGCTGCAACTTATTAAACGAACTAACTTGATTATGACATGAATGTTAAGAAAATAATGTGATTATGCGTATTGTGGGCGGATGGGGAGCCACAGTATTTGGTAATACGTGATAAATACTATATGTGTATATGTGTCTATATACATGCTATGTGATTAGCCGTAGGAAATACTATGTGTAGAATATACTAATTATTTGCGTGTACACTATATAATGTTTGAGTTTACGTGGAATCATTGTGGGTGGAAGGGGGACCACAGTGGTTGATGTTAACGCGGAACCGTTGTGGGCGGAAGGGGGGCCACAGTGGTTGAGTTTATGTGGAACCGTTGTGGGAGGAAGGGGGTCCACAGTGGTTGGTTAAACACGGAAATTGGAAACAGGTAGTACGAACAAACAATCACGATTTTACCGAAATTTCGAATTTATATTATAAACTTACATGTGTGCATATGCACACACAAGGATATGGCTGTACATATTTATACAAACGTAAATACATATTTTTACATACGCGCGTACATACAAACTATGACTGTGTGGTACGCAGAACTGATTTCGTTAAACTTATGAAACTCACCAACTATTCGTAGTTGACCTGTTTTAACATGCTTTTCAGGTAATCAGATATTAGAAGTAAAGTAATTGAAGAACCGGTTTGATTGTATCACCTAGTTTGTAAAAGATGTTAGAACGATATAATATATTGTAAATTAGTTAGTAATGTTTCTTTATGAACATTGTATTTGATACCAGTTATATCTGTTGCATTTCCGTTTTACGCTTCCGCAATTCGCTTAACGGGGTGTGACACAAATGCTAATAGGAAATAAACAATGCTATGAACATTTTACCCTTGATTTTCTTAAAACTATAAATTTATAAAACCTTAAGAGGTAAATCATAATTTTCTTGTACCTTCTTCACGGCTCTAAATTTGGACACAGAATATTCACATAGCATGGACATAAATGTATTCCACTTGCATCAATAAAGCGAGAATTCTTATCAAGAAGAGCTTTACTGCTTTGTGATGACTCGAGCATGTACCCGTTTGCATAAAATGAGCATAGTTGGTCTATAAAGTTTAATACAAGGGTGTCATAGATATTTGTAAATTCATCAACAATTTAACAAAAACACATTAAATTCATAATATCACATAAGCATTTCATCATATACCTTGCAGACACCAATCGTTGAACAAAAAGAAAACACATTACCTTCAAAATATCACATAAGCATTTCATCAAACACCTTGCAGGCTAAGGAGAGTCAAATTAATCAACGGAAGAATCTTCGTAACGATAAAAAAAACTACTTCCGAACAACTCTAATTAGACACTGAACAAAAAACTCAACAAAACACAAAAATAGATAGAACACATATATCTGAGTTCATCAGCAATGTGAATTATTCAAAACGAGTCGGATAAAAAGATTAAGTAAAATCACATCTTGGGATAAACAAATATGTGTTCGTGTTCATCTAATGAGACACAAATAAACCACTTTTAATACGAAAACGAATGAGTTAATGATATCACAATAAGATTGTTACTTGAAGTTTTATAAATAACAAATTTAATCGAAACATCATATTAGGGTTCAGAGTATGAGATTTAAGGTTAAAATGATGATTGAAGATCATACTTAGGGTTGATTGGCGGTGAGGATGAATTGCATTGTATAGAGATATCGACGAAGGAGGTTAGGGTTTATAACCCGTTTCAATAAACCGGCCCTATCTCCGATACCACTCCAGAGGCTTCATATCTGTTTTGGCATTCTCAACACGACATTGTTTTCACCACATCGTCATTCCATTACACCACCAACAACCGATAAAATTCGTTAGCAATGAAAATTGGTGAGCGACAAGAAAGAAAATTAAGAAGATCTGGGTTTTGAAGACCTGTTTGTGAGCTTAGAAGAAGGGATGTGGAGAGAATAGAGAACTGAAGAGGGGCCGAAGCTGAAAATATCAGGGCGATGTTATATGACCCAGGCATTCGAGTTTGGTGACTCATGGGTTAAAAACGGATTAGATCAATGAGATTTCACCATTCAAATCAAGCAATCTGATGGCTTCTATCACGATACTTAGGATTTTAGAGGTTTCGTTTATATATATTATAGATATATTTAAACACTTATTAGTTATTATCTAGATTTAAAGCATGTATTTGTTTTCTTTTCCTATGCACAGGAAAAGATGACATGGACTTAAGATTATAACTAATTGGATGCCCACCAATTTTGATGTGAAAGGAACGCAACAAAAGAGGTAGTTAATGGGTCCGTGAGAGAAATTGACAAAAAGCAGTTTCACAAAGACTAGTGTTCAGATGGCAGACGGCAGTAGCACTAGAAGATATCGTAGCAACCCCTTGGCTTTTTGGCTGTTGTGCACGTGAAGCAAGAAGAAATAATGATGACAGTGTTCACTTGTGATCTACTCTGGTTGAATGATACATATATGTTAAGCACTCAAGTTTGTTTGTTTATGTATTGAATTTGTTTATGTGATGACCAACATTTAACATATTGAAATATTAGTCATTCAGTTTGTTGATGTTTTGAGTTCTTTCTTTACAACCATGTTCGGTTGATGACAATAGTAGAGTGGGTAATTGAATGACAGCAATACAAATTTTGTCCTCTAAACATAGCTGATATACGGATTAGGTCCTTTAAAAAGTTTACTTTCAAGCGATGTCCTTTATATAACATGTATATTTGATTTTCATCGTTTACACTAACGCCCATCCAAAAACTCCGTTAAAATAGACATATGTGTTAACTTGTCAGGGTAGATAGGTAATTTCCACCTATCTCTTTATTAAAACATAATTTAAACTAAAAAGTATATAAATCTAATTAAATATTTTTTTCTCTCTTGTATTCTTTCTCTTTGTATTTCCAAAAGCACCACCAAACCCATCAACTCTGCAAGGCACCATCGTCAGTGGCCACCGCTGCTCGCCACACCATACTTGCAGAAAAGGAAATTGGATTGCAACAATAGAAAAGGTGGTGAACGAAGCTACCGACTCCGGCAGGTAACGGGCACCACCGATTTAATCACCGCCCTCCCCAATCTCTGTTCAATTTTCACTCATCATCCTTCAAAAACCCCATCTTTAAACCCTACATCGACGAAACGTCTCTTCTGAAAATCAAAACCCTAATTTGGTGTTTTATGAAGAAGATTATGAATATGATAGATTTGGTGGCCTCTCTTTCTACAATAAAATCCTTTTTCTCATAAAAAAACTGATGACGATTGCAGCGGTGGTTGCTGGTGACTGCGAGGGAAGTGGGTTTCTGACCGGAACCTTCTCTCGCCCGTGGCAAAAGGGGATGAACGTGTATGGGATGAAGATCTTTGATTTGTGTTCCATTAAGTGGTGGTGATTGTTTTATGGTGGTTGATGAAATGAGTTCTGAATATGTTACTGGAGAGAGAGAGAGAGAGAGGGAGAGAGAGAGAGAGAGAGAGTTGAAGATGATGAGATGATTATGGGACCCATATGGTCATATTAATTCAATATAAAAAAGTGGGATGTTTGTATTTTAATTTATTATATTTATTATTATTAAAAATGTGAAAATCACCCTCTTACCCTCACATAGCAAGATTTAACGGAGTTTTGGATGGGCGTTATAGCACCCTGGCTAAAGCAAAAACGTCTGAGTGTGACGATATTATCATTAATAAATTTACAAGTCAATTACACAAGTTTGAAAAAAAAATACAAGGAAAATAGATACAACTAAGAAGTTTGCTATTTGGTTTAAATAACCTAAGTTTAGTATCTTCTTCGTGTGTCATCTTCTGCTAACGGTACCTGTAGCATATATATAAAATATGATCAACTAATTGGATAGTTGGTGAGTTCCCACAAGTTTTATATAAATACGTAAAAATCAAGCAAGTCCATGAAACTTGTGAAAATTATAACTACTTCGCATACAATGTCATTTCCAATCGGTAACAATCAGCGTACTCGAATCGGGGTTCCCTATTCCACTCATTACAAAATGGTCATGAGTGCAAAGGGGGGGGGGGTATTATCATACTTATTGAGGCAACCACTTGAAATTGAAATCAACGCACGTAAAAAAGTAAGCAAGTGAACACACAAGTCCATGATAGGAATCGCAGTTTTGTAAATGACTCGATAAACCGTTGAATAGATAGGATATATATATATACACTACCCCAAAATGTATAAAAGCGTTAAAAATGGGGCGTGAGAAACTCACCTCGAAATCGAAGATAACTTGAAATATAAACGAAAGCCCTAACGTTAACGGTTTTAACGGACTAATATTAACGGTTTTAACGGAATAAAGTTAACAAGCTAATAAATTAAAGTAACAGAATTATAAATTATTTTTGATGGTTTAACGAAAGTGATAGTTAGGCTTTAGTTGAAAATAATAATTTATATTTTATAAAAAATTTTATTTGATGTAAAATAATTTAATGATTCTTAAATAATTTATTTTGATTTAATAAAAAAAGAGTAATTAAAATAAAAAAAAAAAGAAAAATCAGTCTGGCCCGGCTTCGAACCCGGGTCCTCATGACCACACCTACAAGAAACAACCAACTGGTCTAGATAGCTTATTTTAATTAAGACAAAACCAAGAAAATATAAATGCAGTAACACGTACAGTTCATCTTCTTCCATCTTAAAACCCTAGATCAAATTTGATTAATTGGTTCCATGATTACTCAATTAACATAGGGCTTTCGTTTATTGGCTTAAAACTATTCAAATACACATAATAATTACCTAGTAGCATTGTCATTTGATGGTTAACCATGATTCGGCCGGAAAAACCAACTTAGAAAACTGATTATGTGATACCGCGAGTATGTGTGATGGATTTAAAGGTTGGGACGAGTTTAGAAGCTTGTTGGGGACCTATTTATACTATCAATTGGAGCGTATTACGATTAAATTGCCTTAATTGAGTCGTTGTTAATTCCAGCCGGTTATTGCGGAGATTACGAGTTCAACACGTCAATTAGCGGTTAAAAAGATACGTTATGGTCATTGATTACGAGATTAATATCAATTATCAGGGTCGTTATACCATTTAATTTAGTTTTTAGCTGAGTTTTAGGGGGGATTTTGGGCTTTCCAGCAACGCCACAGTTGCCGGAGTTTAGCTCATCGGAAAAACGGGCCTAAGGGGGAGGACGGCTGGGTTTAATAAATTTTAAGTAATTTACATTATCAGTTCCTTGTTTCAAATCCTATTAAATCAAGAATTAAAATAAAATTATAGTTACTACCCTTGAACTTTGATAGATGATAAAACTTGAAATATATATAGTTTATATCTTGGATATTTCGCAATAGTTTCGAATTGTTTAAATTTATTAAACACTTAAAATCTCAGAGTTTCGCGAATTGAAGAAAATGAAAAAGTAATCGATTGAACGATAAACGTGACTCATTGTTGAGTCGGAAATATGATAAAGAAGATTGGAATCTTCTCAACCTCCTCAAAAAATGGCTAAGTATGGACTTCGAGCAAGCTTGGACCTTCGAGCATGAAGATTACTACCTCGAGCATGATATCTTACGCTTGTAAGATTATCTTCTGGAATTCTTCTAAGTGTTGAAAGCTTCAAGCAAGCTACACTTTTTCAAAAAAGGATGTTCTTCATCAAGCACAGTTTGCTATCCGAGCAAACACTTGATCTATCCAGCTTAAACCAAGTCATACGAGCATCTTGGTGGGTCGAGCATGGATACAATAAAGGAAGATCTCAATATGTTATAAGTAAAAGCTTCAAGTGTGGTTCAATCTTGAGCAAGTTTCGGTACACGAGTATGCTGGAGTTGTTCACATTAAATCCTAAGTAAAGATTGAAGAGATCAAGTAGAACATGTTTGCTCATGGGACCTATTCAAGCAAAGTTTGAATATGTTATGAAGATTGAAGTCTACTAGAGTAGAATATTTTCTAAGGAAAATATTCTAAGTAAAGTCTGCTCGAATACATGAATCGAGCATACTCAGTATTACAAGTTCTGCTCAACAAGGATATATCATACTCGAAGACCTGTTTTACACTTGTATTTATTTTGAATCATTATGTAATCATTAGGGTTTCTAGAAGGAATGTCTATGGGCCTATAAATAGAATACTAGGTTTACCTATTAAAAGGGGGGGTGCATAACTGATCATTGAGAGAATATTCCTCATTTATGTTACCTAGTACGGCCGTCATTCAATACACAAAACCCTAGACATTCCATGCAAATCCTATAAACCATTCCACTATTCATCAACGATTAATCATAATATATCAGAATCTTTGTGTTTATTATTTGTGTTTGTTTATTCAATCATATATTCAATCCAACACCCTGATTATACTGTTTCCGCCGGTATAATCAGAGGGTCTTCAATATTTAGATCTTGTGTATTCTTGTCGACTATTATTAGTGTAACACGAGATCCCGGTCCTAACAAGTGGTATCATACCGTTGTACGCTCTTTTAAGACCATTGTGTTGAAGTTTTATTGATAAAGGTTGAAGCTTTAAGCTTAAGAAAAGGTTCCTA
The DNA here is from genome assembly GCF_021521415.1 of Bidens hawaiensis. Classification (NCBI taxonomy): domain Eukaryota; kingdom Viridiplantae; phylum Streptophyta; class Magnoliopsida; order Asterales; family Asteraceae; genus Bidens; species Bidens hawaiensis. The sequence continues at coordinate 29,216 of NW_027493372.1, read as the reverse complement.
CTTTCAGATCTGGTAAGGTTGATGCTATGGATGATCAAGAGGTATCAACCAACAAGATCCCAAGATTACTAGGGCAGGAACACTACATAAAAGGAAAGGTATTGTTTGAAGCCGCGGTGAATTATAATGATACGGAGCTTTGGGCTTCAATCAAGAATGGTCCGTACGTTTCGAATGACACTGCAAATGCTAATCAGGTGCTAGAAAGACAGATGAAGAAGAGAGATGATAAGGCTCTGTCAATGCTGAAACTTGGACTGTCATGGGAGATTCTGACTAGTGGGAATCATCATACTAATGCTAAGGCTATGCATGATGCCGTAGTTGAAATGTTTGAAGGTAATGTTGAACTGAGATATATTAAGAAAGATAGGCTTAAGCAGCAGCTGGACTGATTCAAATTTAAAGAAGGAGAAAGGTTGAAGTTGGTGCTTTAAAGATCCATTGCAATTGTGAATGAAATCAGGATAGCAGACCTACAAATCTCTGATTTTGAATCAAACAATAAGCTGCTTTCTTCTTTGTCAGGGGAATGGTACACTGCAAGCAAGTTCATAAGAGAGAAGGTGAATTTTCCCAATTTTAAATTGGATGATGTCATCTCATTTCTTCAAGCTGCTGAACATGAGATGATTGAAAATCACATGATTAAAGAAGAGAGACCAAGTATCCCAGTGAGTAATGATTTGGTGGATCCTATGGGAAATTTGTCAACAAGATCTCAATAGATGCATCCCATCGTTGAAGAACATTCAAATGCAAATTCAGTTGCTTCAGAGACACCAAGGATGTATGAACTGGTCAACAAAGGTTCAATGTGCAAATGATTGAAGAAAGTGACAATGCATCAACAGCCAGTGGACATCCTCCTTACGTTCAGAACAACTCAGGCCAAGGAACAGATTATCAGGCCCTATTTTCTATGTTCATTGAGTCATACAATGCATTTGTGGCCAAGAACCTTATTCACACAATTGTTGTTCAAGAAGATCTGGAACAAATAGATGCTGATGATCATGAAGATATGGATTTGAAGTGGCAAGCTGTCATCTTGGGTGTTAGAAGCAAAAGGTTATACAACATGGCAGGAAGGTCAACCTTTTCTGGTCCTAATGAAAGGATTGGTTTTGACAAGTCAACAGCCATTTGTTATAACTGCTAGCAACCAGGACACTTTGCTAGGGAGTGCAATCTTCCTAAGCAATATGGAAATCAAGTGAATCAGGCCCAGTTTTATCATAATCAAAATCAAAATCAGCAGAACTACCAGCAAAGGAATCAACCATTGAATCAGAATACCTATCCTCAAAACAAACAACAACAGCAGACTCAACAGCAACCAAGAAACAATCAGTTGCAGATTCAAACAAATCAGAATAGAGGGAATGCTGGAGTAAACAATCAATGAAGGGATCAGGGTAATGTGGCTGTCATAATGGTTCCTTAGGGTGGTGAGTTTGACTGGAGTAACCATGCTGCTTAGATGAAGAGAGCCAATGTTGCTTACATGGCCAAGATAAATGATGCCGGAGAATCATCAAGTTATTAGTTACCCTCTGAACTTTCAACAACTGACCTATTACTAGTTATTAATGATTTGAACAGGGAAGTTGGAAAGTGGAAAAGTGAGTGTGGTAAGAAGGATGTGGTTATAAATATCTATGATGCAAGTGAAAGGACATTTGATAAATAGATTAAAAGTTTGGAAGAAGATTGCCTGGAGACTTACAGAATTCAATTCAAATTGAATCTTGAAGTTGATGGATTGAAGAAGCTGTACACTGAGGAGAAGTTGAAAAATACTGAGTTACAAATTCAAATTGAGTTCCTAAAGAATCTTGTCTCAACAAGAAATATTCTAGGCCATATTGAAAAGATAAAGCCTAAAGAAAAGTACAAAACAGTACATCCTCCATTCAGTGACAAATATCCCTTAAAAGTTGACGAGGAATAAAGAGACAAATATTTGAAACAATTCAAGATTGTTTTTGAAGACAAAAGGGAGTTCATAAGCTTGTATGAAAATGTTACTGTCAACAAAGAAGGTTAGTTTGAAATCAAAGAAAAGGTTACACCTATTGAAAAGGTTGAAGAAAAGAAGGAAGCAAAGCAGAAAGATGATACAAGAAATGATTCATCAAGTTAATGCAGTTCCTGCAGTTGCAAGGGCAGAAGGTCAGAAGGTAAAGAAAATGTGAAAGAGTCAAACAAGAAGAAATCAGTTGAAAGAATGCCCAGATTTCCTAGGATAACTCCCAAGTTGAAAAAGTAATATGAAAGAATGAGAGCCGAGCATGAAGTGTTGATTTGTGTGGAGGATCAAAATCTCATAAGGCAAGAATTGATAGTTCCACAAAAGATGATTTTTGGCCACCAATTTATCTTGTCTTTTCCAACCATGAATTGTTTGACGTTGGGGATACAAAGTATGCACCTAGAAGAAAAACAGATTTTGGGAAAGAAGAAAGGTCTACAAGTCCTAGATTGAGGTTAAAGGAAGTGAAATTTGTGAAGGCTAAGGAATAGCCTAAGATTGATGTTTGTGGACCTATACAAGTGAATTTTGACAAATGCACTTATTCTTAAAAATCATTGGGGTTTGATTTTCCAGGACCAAGTGACAAGTACAAAAATGATAAAGATTTAGAAGAACTTGGAAGTTTAGGAAAGGTGTGGTGCAAGAAATGTGATTCTTATTTTGACATAATACAGATTCTTGCTAGATGAAAGAAGAGGAAGAGTATGTCATTCCAGACAAGTTCTGTGGTCAATATTTGGGGCTGTATAAGAACAAGTATGAGAAATACTTGAGAAATGAGAAAAATGAAGAAGATATGGAAGCAGACAGATTGAATCTTGAGAAAATACTAAAAGCTGTTTTGAAACTGCATGATAAATCAATTGAAGTGGGGTAATCAAGCATGAGAAGTGTTTCAACATCAAAGAAACTTGGTAGAAAAAGAGTTGGAATATTAAATGGTGATGAGAAGTTCCTCTTAAAACAAGGGTTTGAACCAAGAGGGTTCCAATGGAAAACTAAAGAAGTTGTTGTTAAGAGGGAGGAACCAGTTCTGGAACAATGTCAAGTGAAGGATGAAGTAGAAAATGTTGTGTGTGAATATGAATCTGATGAGTCTTGTGAAATTTTTCATGAGGACCCAATTCCACTGATGTTAATGATTTTAATGTCAATGAATTACAAACTATTGAAGTTTGTACTTCAAGCAATAACTGATCAGTTTGTGTTTGTATGTGCAGGGACACTCCACTGAAGTTAATGATGTATGGTACATGGATAGCAGATGTTTCAGGCACATGACTTGTGATAGGAATCAATTGCGAATTATGAAGAAATATTTGAAGGACCAGTTGCCTTTGGAAGTGATGAAATGGAGGAAAAATTGTAGGAGGGGGCACACTTACCAATGGCAAAGTATCTTTTGAGAATGTGTTTCATGTGGAGGGGTTACAATATAATCTATTGAGTATATCTCAAGTCTGTGATAAATGATATAAAGTTGTCTTTGATGATGCACACTGGTTCATCTTGAAACTAGAGTTTGTGATACCTCCAGACATGATCATGTTGACGGCACCCAGAAATGAAAACTTGTATGAGCTAAGAACGTGCCAAGCATAGGTAAGAAAAGGTTTTGTCTTGTAACCACAGATGATTGCTCAAGATTTACATGGGTGTTTTTCTTGGGAACTAAAGATGAGAGAGCAGAATTGATCAAAGGATTTGTGAAAATAATGGAAAATCAGCTGGACAAGACAGTCAAAGTGATCAAAAGTGACAATGGAACAGAGTTCAAGAATGGGGTACTGGATGAGTTTTGCACTTCAAAAGGAATATTTCAGCAATTTAGTACCCCAAGAACACCTGGACAAATTAGTGTGGCTGAGAGAAGGAACAGGACATTAATTGAAGCTGTAAGGACAATGATTGCTGATGCATTCTTACCTATTACTTTTTGGGCAGAAGCAATCAATACAATATGTTATGTTCAGAACAAAGTTCTTCTCAACAAAGCTCAAAACAAGACACTTTATGAGATCTTAATCAAAAGAAAGCCATATGTAAGTTTTAAAGCCATTTGGATGCAAGTTTTCACTTCTGAATACCAAAGATTACTTGAAAAAATTCCAATCCAAGTAATTGGAATGCTTCTTTGTTGGTTATTCTTACAGTCAAAGGCTTACAGAGTGTATGTGAAGGAACACATGTGTGTTATTGAGTCTTCTGACATTGTGTTCAATGAAAATCATTTTAATAATGTGGATGGTCCAAGTTGGTTATTTGATCTGGAGAGTTGATCAAATCATTCAAGATATATACTGATTATTTTGATGAAGGATCTCTTAAAACTCGTGTCTCTGAACCAGTAAAAGAACAAAAGATTTATTTGGATAAACTTTGGTCCAAGATAGCTGGTAATGATAGAGAATTTGAGTTTCAGAAGAAGAAGATGAGTGAAAATGAAGCAGGTGAAACTACTTAGAATAATCAGAATGTCAATTTGAATACTCCAAATGAAGCTGAACTTCCAATGGGAACAAGTGACACATCAGAAGGGACTGTTCAGACAACTACAAATGAAGAAAATGCAAATCAAGACATGTTTCAATCACTGTTTGATACCTTGCAGATTAGAAGTAATGAAACTTTAGCATCAACTCAAGCCAACAATTTGGAGCCTACTTTAAATGATGACATTGACCATGTTGAAGAGCCTGAACTGAATGTTTCAAATTTGGACACAGAGATTGTTGCATATCAGATTGTTCAAACAACTATTACTCAGAGAAATCATCCTATAGAGAATATTATTGGTGACCTGCATGAAAGAGTGACAAGAAGTTCTTTTGAAAGGGCAAACATCTGCCTTTATGTCTGCTTTCTATTCCAAATAGAGCCAAAGAACATCAATCAAGCATTAAACAACAACAGTTAGGTGGAGGCTATGTAGGAAGAGTTAGCTCAGTTCAGAGATCTACATGTTTGGGATTTGGTTGACAAACCTGAAGGCAAGTATGCAGTAGGTACCAAGTGGTTCTTTAGGAACAAGAAGGATGAAAGAGGAATTATTGTGAAGAACAAAGCAAGACTGGTAGCTCTAGGATGTTTACAAGAGGAGTGAATACACTTTGAAGAGGTGTTTGCCCTAGTGGCAAGACTAGAGGCTATTAGGATCTTTCTTGCATATGCAGCTTCAATGAATATCAAAGGTATCAATTGGATGTGAAGTCTGCATTTCTGAATGGAAAAATTAATGAGGAGGTATACGTTGCTCAACCTCCAAGTTTTGAAGATCCATTTTATCCTAACAAGTTGTACAAGTTGAGCAAAGCATTGTATGGATTACATCAAGTTCTAAGAGTTTGGTATGATGAGCTTTCAAATCACTTGTTGGATAATGGTTTCTGTAGAGGTGCAATTGACAAGACTTTATTCTATAAGAGACAAGGGAAAGATCTGCGATTGGTTCAAGTTTATGTGGATGACATTAGTTTTTGATCAACCAATGAGCGTGCAAGGATTTTGAAGGTGTGATAAAGTCAAAGTACAACATGAGCTCCATGGGTGAAATAAACTTCTTTCTTGGATTACAAGTTCAAAAGAAAGCAGAAGGAATATTCATAAATCGGTCCAAGTATGTTCAAGATGTTCTCACCAAGTTCAAATGTCCTGACCTGAAGACATTGACTACACCAATGGACACTGATGAGAAGATGGTAGCTGATGAAAAAAGGGAGCCGGTGGATCAACATGAATATAGAGCTAAAATTGGATCCCTAATGTACTAGACTTCATCAAGACCGGATATAATGTTTTGTGTGTGTGTGCTAGATTTTAGGCAATTCCAAAGGTTTCTCATATGCTGGCAGTGAAGAGAATCTTCAGATATCTCAAAGGGAAGTTTGATCTAGGAATCTGGTATCTAAAGAACAAACCTTTTGATCTATTGGCCTACAACAGATAGTGACTATGATGAATGCAACATGAGCAGGAAATCAAGATCAGGTGGTTGTCAGTTTTTGGAAAACAAACTAGTGTCTTGCAGTGCAAGAAGCAAACTACAGTGTCCATTTCAACTGCTAAAGTTGAATACATTACTGCATCTGCTTGCTGTGCACAGGTTCTGCGGATTCAAAACCAACTACTGGATTATGGTTTGAACATTCTAAATACTCCTATTTTCATTGATAATACTGCTGCAATATTCATTGTTAAAAATCCAGTTCATCATTAAAAAAAAACACATTGAAATCAGACATCATTTTATTAGAGACTATAATGAAAAGGGTTTAATAGAAATGAGAAGAGTTGAAACAACTGACAATTTGGCTGGCTTGTTCACCAAACCACTGGATAAAACCATATTCAACTTTCTATTAAAAGCCTTAGGAATGATAAATGCAGATGAAGTCTGATTAATGATATGTGTTTAAGTGCTTGTATGAAAATTGAAACGGTTAAGTGTGTAATTTGTTTTGAATGTGTGAATTAATGTGTGCTTGACTGACAATGCTGTCTGACTGCTTGTTTGCTGAAAGTAATGTGTTATTGATATGACTGCATGTTTATATATGCATATCTGTTTGTGTACTGGAAATTATTGATTTGAGATTTAGAAGATGAATCAAATGTTTTAAAAAGAATTTTTTGTTTTAATTGTTTCAAACTTATGTACTTGAGTGACAATCATTCATTGATAATGAATGAATATGTTTGAAAGATTAATTGTGTTTGATCTGTTTGTGAGTCAAAATGATCCTTTTTCAAAAGACATGTTTGTTTTAAAGCTGATACAAAATGAAATTTCAAAAGTTATGTTTTTAAAACAAATTAAAGATTTTTGACAAAAGCAAACTGTTTTTTGTGATCTCAAAAGAGATATGATAAGATTATTCAGTTCAAAGCTTTATAGAAACTTAATGGTTTTTAAAATGGAAATTGTATCCAACAGAAAATGATAGAAAATTGGTTAAGTCAATAAACACATGAATTATAGGCTTAAAAGGCTTTAAGTACAGTCATTGATATGTATGGTAGCTTTTCATGATGTGTAGATGTTCTAGTGATATAAACATAATGATCATGCTAAGTCTAATGTGGATATCCATCGGAAGATGCAAGTATGTTCCAATATACATCTATCCGAATGATGAGCAGAAAGGTAATTATCCAGTCATACACAAGCCCGTTGATGTTTTGGTCAACCCTCAAAATATTTTTTTCAATGATATGAATAGTTAATTAAGTTTATCTCTATATTTATATATATATATATACATATATATATATATATATTTAAAAAAATATATTATTATAGCTATGTAAATATGATTAAAGTTATAAAAATAAACAAACTTAAAGGGGCTTCAGAGAACTATAGAGGTGGGGCATTCAAATAAGTCCTAAACACCTTGAATGGAAGGCATGTAAGTCCGGATTGGCTTGTAAGTCCAACGCTCAACCTTAAAGTTTGTAATTTTAAACATTGTTAAAATATCAAAAAGTTTTTGACCATGCATCAGGGGCATGCAGTCAAGTTGGGGTGACTTGAAGAAAACTAAATAAGCCTTAAGAAGAGATATGGGACAACTTAAATCCAAAGTGGGGTCCTTTCATTACTTGTGCATTAATTTAACCTTAATCACAAAAGGCAATGATAATCATGCTAAGTTCTAATACCTGCTATTAACATGACTTAAGTCATAATAATGCTGACCATGAAGTGTTGTGAAGTGGTTTGATCAATATGATTCCATGTTGAGACCTTTCCATAAAGGAAATTGTTTTGAGATGAAAAGAACTGATATTTAATCACTTTTTCACCTTAAACTTATGCTTGAGTCATTCCAGAGCTTGAATTATAAATGTTTGATGATTTAAGTAAAAGTTTTTGAGTGGAGTTGCCTAAACTGTTAGGCATCTTAATATTTTTCTCTACGAGCATGTTTTGAAAATCCTAAGTGTATTCGAGCATATTTACATGCTTGAATAATTTTCTAAGTGTTTTGAGCATGATTTTGCGCTTAAACAGTTGATTTTTTTCTCTACGAGCACGTGGTAATGAATGAAGAATTTTCTAAGTATTTTCAAGTATAGTTGCATATTTGAATGTGTTCGAGTATGTTTGAGTCACTAATGATTTTTCTAAGTATTTCGAGCACACCTCATGTATGTTACAGGAAACGAACACAGTGATAACATACTAGAGCAATTTGTGGTTTTAGAAATAGTCTAAGTGTTTTCGAGCATGTATTTGTTTCAATCATGAAAATTTTATATGTTACTTGTGTTGTGAATTTCATTTAAGGTAAAGGCTCGAGTACAGGTTGATCTCGAGTACAGGTTTGAAATGATCAAAAGATTATTTAATTTGTTTAAGTTTTCTTTCGAGTAGACTTGGCTTTCGAGCAATCAATTAAATGATTAAAATTCATACTTAGCCATATTTCAATTGATTTTGATCAAGCCGTTGGGTTTTAACAAGATTATCAAAGTCATATAACACCTTTTATATGAAAAACGCAGCGGATAAATAAGTATTAAATCTTGTTATTTAGATGAATATAAAACCGATTTTATAGGTAAAACCCAAAACCCGGATCCATATACGAACTACATGCTTACCGACACATACACAACCATAGGAAGTTCGTGCATGTCAACCTTTCAAGGAGCTAAAAGGATGAAGAAGATGATGAATGAAGGCTAGACTTCAATGGAGAAGAACCTCAAGCTAGCATACCCTTCAAGCCTCCAAATAAACACCTTGTAGCTAAGATTTTAACACTTGAAAATTTTCTCCTTCTTGTTCTTCCTTTTTGGCCGAAAATGGTAGAGAGAAAAGGGAGAGGGAATTTTTTGTGTCTTGCAAAAAATTGAGAGAAAGAGTTAGGAGAGTTTCTATTTGGTTAAATGCACCACACAACTCCACCAACTAGAACGCTTGCATGTATGTCATAATAAGGACAAAAGAGGAGTGGGAAGAGAGAGTGGGGGTGGCCCCTCTTGGCTCCTCCTTTCAAAATTCAAAACTCAACTTTTTTTATAACTTACGTTATAAAACTTTATGTTAGGTTTATTTTGTAAAATTTAACATAACATAAATAACATACAATAGTAATTAGCCCTACACATAGTTATTCAACCAACTTAAATAACATCATGTAATGTCTTCTCTCAAAATATAAGTCATCCATATGATTTATTTATTTCACAAGTACAATGTATTTAGAAACCCCTTTCCAAATATCATAAGTGTTAATATTTACTCACTATGATCATATCATTTATAAAAAAATATTATTGGTGTTTGTCTAGCTTGTTATTGGATATGACCCGACTTGGATCATAACATACTAGCCACATCAATTGTAATATGTGTCTTGGGCAGACCGAGTCCAACAATCTCCCACTTGCACAAGATATATAGAAGATTGATGCAAGTAGCAAATACCGCCTAACAACGGTTTACTACCCCTAATATGTATGACGAAATGCCATTCAATAGCATCATCCCCTTCAAGTCCCTTACTTGAAATGATTTATGTGAATCTATCATTTATCCTTTTGTCTCAAATGTCATGTCAAATCTAGAGACTTAGAGTGATCATTCTGTGTTGATTAACATAGCAGGCCTTAGACATCTTATTCTCAACGAATAAGAGGGACAAATCCCCTTTTGACTACATATGTCTCTCACAATCACCTTGTACTATACCTGATCTTAGCCTTACGTGCCGTCATGTTTCAGAGCAGCGAAGAACTAAGTCAAAGTATAATATTTGGTGAATATCAAGACCCAATATGTATCTCAGGTCGGAGGATACTATGATATTTGCCTTTTCTCAAATTTACTTATGATCAATCACAAAGAGTCCATGTAGTAACATTTGAGAGCGGGTCAGTCCAATATTTATATCCCATAAATATCTATGAACATTGGCAGCAACCTCTTACTCTATATTCATACCTTATGAATATCTACCAATCCATGTTCATAATAGTCTTACCTTCATCCTTGTTCCCACAAATATGAGCGACTATAGACATTTAGAATAATTAACTTATTCATGGATTTAAACATGCCTAAATGGAACATAACTCAAAATGTCATAATCATAAACCATAATCATATGAATGAGTGAAAATAACAGTTTTTCGATATCCAAATATAAAATAGATCAAATCCAATCACTAGAATATCTTAGTCCTAAGGCACAAGTGTGACTTTCATGCCTTGGCCTTTCAAGGAGCTTCGTGAGTGGATCCGCAATGTTTTGATCGGTGTGAACTTTGCGAATACATATCTTTCCTTTCTCAACTTCATCCCTTATGTAGTTGAATCTCCGCTCAATGTGCCTCGTCTTTTGATGTGCAGGAGGTTCCTTGATTTGAGCAATCGCACCCTCGTTGTCACAAAAGATATCTAGAGGGTCCTGAATGGTATGGACCACCCCTAGGTCGGCAATGAACTTTCTTATCCACACAGCCTCTTGTGCTACCAATGACGCGGCGATGTATTCCGATTCTGTGGCAAACAATGCTACCACATCTTGTTTTGAGCTCTTCCAAGAGACTGCGGCACCATTCATAATGAAAACATATCCCGATTATGATCGAGAATCATCTCGATCGGTTTGGAAACTCGCAACCGTGTAACCCTTTTCAATGAGTTCCTCTTTTCCAGAACCGTATATCAGAAACATGTCCATAGTCCTTCTAAGGTATTTCAATATACTCTTAACCTCCATCCAATGGCTACTTCCCGGATTTTGTTGGTATCTACTTGTCATGCTCAAGGCGCATGACACATCCGGTCTAGTACATATCATTGCATACATGATAGATCCTATAGCCGACGCGTATGGGATTCCTTTCATTTTCTCTTGCTCATCCTTTGAGCTTGGAAATTGAGATGCACTCAATATCGTCCCTCTTTGAATAGGTACGAAACCTTTCTTAGAGTTCTCCATCTTAAACCTCTTCAAGATTTTGTCAATTTATGTACTTTGGTTTAAACCTATCAACCACCTTGATCTATCCCTATAGATCTTTATTCCCAAAATAAAGGCGGCTTCACCAAGATCATTGATGGAAAAACAACTCCCATGCCAGGCTTTTACACCTTCCATGGTTGGAATGTCATTTCCAAATAGTCGTATGTCATCAACATATAATACTAAGAAAGTGATGATGCTCCCACTAGCTTTCTAATAAACACAAGCTTCATCAGCGTTCTTGATGAATCCAAATCTTTTAACTTTTTCATCAAAACGGTGATTCCAACTTCTAGAAGCTTGTTTCAATCCATAGATTGATTTCTTTAACTTGCATACTTTATTAGGATATTGTGGATCAACAAGACCTTCGGGCTGAATCATATAGACATCTTCTTCAAGATGTACATTTAGAAAAGAGGTTTTGACATCCATTTGCCAAATCTCATAGTCATAATATGCGGCTATGGCAAACAATATCCTAATCGACTTTAGCATTGCTACGGGAGAGAAGGTCTCATCATAATCAACCCCTTGAGTTTGAGTAAAACCTTTTGCTACAAGTCTTGCTTTATAAGTATCCAAGTTTACATGCATATCAGTTTTCTTCTTTTTTCACTTACTTCCAACCGGTTTGGAATTAAGAGGTGGTACAACCAAATCCCATACTTGGTTGTCATGCATATATTGCATCTCAACGTTCATGGCTTCAAGCCATTTGTCACAATCGGATTGTGACATTGCATCACGGTATGTGGTGGGTTCATCTGAATCTACCACATAGCATCCATCCCTGAAAAATCCATATCTTTCGGGTGGATGACTAATTCTACCAGATTTGCGAACGTTTTGTGTGTCTTGATCAACCATTTGATCATTCTCAACAAACTCTTGTTGATTGCTAGTATCAACCAAACGTGTATCGGCTTGTGGTTCTCGATCCTCCTCGAGTTCCACCGTTCTACTAGTTCCTTCCATAATGAACTTAGTTTCCAAGAACTCGGCCTTTCGAGCAATGAACATCTTTTGCTCAGTTAGGTTGTAGAAATAATATCCCATAGAGTTTTTGGGATATCCTACAAAGATACACTTAGTGGATCGGCTTTCAAGTTTGTTTTAGGTGTTATTCTTGACGTAAGCCTCACAACCCCATACCTTAAAACATGATAATAATGGAACCCTTCCACTCCATATTTCAATAGGTATCTTGTCCACTTTCTTGGTTGCGGCCATATTTAGAATACGGGCCGCGGAGAGCAATGCGAAACCCCAAAATGATAGAGGCAATGTGCTTCTAGCCATCATAGATTGAATCATATCTAATAGAGTTTGATTCCTCCTTTCGGACACACCATTAATGTTGTGGTGTTCCGGGTGGTGTGAGTTGTGAGATGATACCACAACTTCTAAGATGATCTTGAAAAGCATCACTTAGGTATTCACCTCCTCTATCCGAACGAAGTACTTTGATGGTTTTATTGAGTTGATTTTGTACTTAATTTTGGAAGACTTTGAACATTTCAAAAGCTTCATCTTTGTGTCTTAACAAGTACACATACCCATAACGACTATAATCGTCAATAAAAGTAATGAAGTATCTTTCACCATTCCTTGTCATAGCCTTAAAAGGACCACATACATCCGAATGTATGATATCTAATAAGTCTTTTGCCTTTTCGTTTGTTCTACTAAAGGGTTTCTCGGTCATCTTTCCTTGTAAGCAAGATTCACACTTATCAAATGAATCATCTTCATTTGATTCCAAAAGACCATTCTTTTGAAGTGTATGTATATGATCTTTGTTTATGTGACCAAGGCGACAATGCCAAAGATAGGTCTTACTCAAATCCACTTTGAGTTTCTTGGTGCTTGATTGGTACAACATGTTATCATGAACTAACTCATAAATGCCATTAGACGGCATTGCTTTAAAATAAAAGACATCATTCATAAAAACACAAATACAATTGTCTATAAATATTAAATCATAACCACATTGTCTTAAAAGAGAAACAGAGATAATATTCCTAGTTAAACTAGGAGCAAACAAAATGTTTTTTAAAACAACCTCCAAACCATTTGGAAGCTTCAAAATGTAGTCTCCTCGGGCTTCGACATCAACCTTTGCTCCGTTGCCCATGAAGAGACTTATATCTCCTTTCTTGAAATTATCACTTTCTTTGAACTCCTGCAACAAATAGCAAATATGAGTTCCACATCCGGTATCCAATACCCATGTGTTAGAAGAAATAATATTAAGATCAACGTGAATCATGAAAGTTGTACCTGAGGTTTGCCCCGCATCCCTCTTTGCTTTCAATTCTTTGAGATAGGTTGGACAATTTCTCATCCAATGTCCTATCTCACCACAACCAAAACATGGGTCCTTTGCGCTAACCTTTAGCTTCTTTTCTTTTGGTTTGGGTGGTTCCGCTTTAGCCTTCCCTTTGAACTTACCCTTGACATATCCCTTACCTTTGGCAACCTTTTCTTTAGGTTCCGGGTGATGCCACTTCCTATTTCCACCTTCATTGATCGTGAGAACCGGTAAAAACTTTTTATCCATTCCCACTTCGGCCGTTTTGAGCATTGCGTGAAGCTCACCAATGCTCTTATCCCATCCATTCATGTTATAATTCATTACAAAAGTCTCAAATTTCTTGGTTAGGCCATTTAGGATCAAATCCATGGCTAACTCTTTTGAGATGAGACAATTTAGCCGTTCAAGTCAATTAATGTGGCTTTTCACCTTAAGTACATAAGATGAAACCGATTGGGTTTCTTCCATACGACATGCATGAAGCGCTCGAACCGTTTCAAAGCGTTCCATCCTAGCTTTTGTAAGGAACATTTCCTTTAGTTGGGTGATCATGTCGTATGCCCCATGATGTTCAAAATCCTTTTGAATCTCGGGAATCATAGTTCCCAACATGAGGCAAGAAACTTGCACCAAATCCTCGGTGTATTTTACCCAATCGTTATAGGCTTGAACATCGTCAATGTTCGGTTCATCGGGAATGCGATCGTCTAATATGTAGGATTTCTTTTCTTACTTGAGAACGATTTTCAAGTTTTGATACCAATCCATAAAATTGTTATAGTTGAGACGATCCTTATCGAGTATGGCTCTTAGTGATAGGTTGTGTATTGGTGGTATAATTGCGTTAGGTGGATTGTTGATAGCGTCCATCTACATAATTAAACAAAGCTCAATTTTAGTATTTTCGATATCATGTATCAATTTTAATCGTTAATACCCTTTATGTCTCCTAGACAATTAATGATTAAAATCTAGAACCCAACGTTACATTCAAACAGTAGTTAGGTGACCTTTATCCTACCATTTAAATTAACAAGGTAGTCAACGTTTGATGATTGCAACCCTTTGCAACTTCTAGCTTTATGGGATCGGTTAAACATCTTATGTTTAGTTGGCATGTTTAATCCCATCAACACCGTTATACGCCAAGCTTCGGTGACCCTATTCACATGGTTTCCAATTAAGTCATTCTACTTATACATACGTGTGAGTATACACATACAAGTGGTTAGGTTACCTTTATCCCACAAATATGATAAGCCCATCTCAAACTCACAAGTTTCCTCCAATGTGAGTAGGTGACCTTTACCCCACATCGAGTTCCCAAGTGATTCGAGTATTGTATTAAAGGATGGTGTTGGACTTGTTTTATAAAAGGGATTTTCGTTTTTTAAATTCTAGATTGGAAAACCATTTATGTACCTTGCATTTGCATTCATTCAAATGTATGGTACTTAGTTGAAAACCTATTTTCAAAGTTCCTTTTAATAAAACCCATTTTATTGTGAAATCATTAGCCTTTAACAAAACCAATTTTATTACCTAACAATTTCTAAGGAACCGATTTTACGCAAGTTGTTGATTTTAAGTTGTTAACTATCCATATTGCAAATAAGATAAAACATCAAAACATAAATCAACAAAGAAAGCATAAAATAAACAACCACAAGTCCATAACCATAGCCACCTAATCTTGGCAACACTTGTTGACCGAAACAAGAGTGCCAAAAAGTCTCTCCTAAGAGACCAAAATGACACAAGGTTCATGTCGGTGAACTCCCACTTGATCCCGCATCCAAATGCTTCAAGTGTCCATTTTTGTGTTGTGACTCCTCCCTATTTGGGCTTCCTTTATTGCATCTTCTTTTACAAAATATATCCTAATACATTTTTCTATAGTAAAAGAAATACAATTAATCTACTTATTATTACAAACCAATATGAAATAAATAGATTACAAACCCAAATAAAAGAATATTACAACCTTATTGAATAATCAAACAACCACAACACAAGCATTCATCCAAACACAAGGCCATGTCTAGGTTATGAACATCCAATACACATCCAAACATGCAACAATTAAAAGACTAAAATGGTTCCCCTTTTTCCCTTAAAACTTTCGGCCAAGGCCTAACAAACCGAAAGTTTCGGGTTTTGTCCAAACAAAACAATCAATCATCCAAATGACTTAATTCTTCAAGATTACCACATGCATGTAAAGTATAATCTTGAAAAACCAACGGGTAACCAAAAACCCCAAAATTTTCGGCTAAATGGTGAAACACACCATAAAACCCGAAATTCTTAGGTCTAATGAAGCATGCATTCGTATAAGCGGCTCTTGATGCCATTGTTGGGTTTTAACAAGATTATCAAAGTCATATAACCACTTTTATATGAAAAATACAGCGGATAAATAAGTTTTAAATCTTGTTATTTAGATGAATATAAAACCAATTTTATATGTAAAACCCAAAACCCGGATCCATATACGAACTACATGCTTACCGACATATAAACAACCATAGGAAGTTCATGCATGTCATCCTTTCAAGGAGCTAAAAGGATGAAGAAGATGATGAATGAAGGCTAGACTTAAATGGAGAAGAACCTCAAGCTAGCATATCCTTCAAGCCTCCAACTAAACACCTTGTAGCTAAGATTTTAACACTTGAAAATTTTCTCCTTCTTGTTCTTCCTTTTTGGCCGAAAATGGTAAAGAGAAAAGGGAGAAGGAAATTTTTTTTGTGTCTTGCAAAAAACTGAGAGAAAGAGTTAGGAGAGTTTCGATTCGGTCAAATGCACCACACACCTCCACCAACTAGAACCATTGCATGTATGTCATAATAATGACAAAAGAGGAGTGGGAAGAGGGAGGGGTGGCCTCTTGGCTCCTCCTTTCAAAATTCAAAACTCAATTTTTTTTATAATTTATGTTATAAAACTTTATGTTATGTTTATTTTGTAAAATGTAACATAACATAAATACATGCAAGAGTAATTAGCCCTACATATAGTTATTTAACTAACTTAAATAACATCATGTAACGTCTTCTCTTAAAATATAAATCATCCATATGATTTATTTATTTCATAAGTACAATGTATTTAGAAACCCCTTTCCAAATATCATAAGTGTTAATATTTATTCACTATAATCATATCATTTATAAACAAATATTATTGGTGTTTGTCTAGTTTGTTATTGGGTATGACCCGACTTGGATCATAATGTACTGGCCACATCAATTGTAATATGTGTCTTGGGCAGACCGAGTCCAACACAAGCATACATTGAAAGTGCTTTTCGAGCATACTTGGAGACAGCTGTCTTTGGCAATTTGCTCGAGCAGAGTTAATAATTAATTTTCTTTAAAAAGGATACCTTGCTTGTACTAAACGACAAACTAGGGTTTTAAATCTCATGCGTTAAGTATAAAAGGGAACTTTGAAATTTTCCAAACACTTTCCTCCTTCATCAATTATTCTCTGCTCATGCCTCCTCATTGCTCTCTGCTCACTCAAAATTAAAATCGTTTACATCCATTATTTCTGATTCTGACTTGGTAAGAAATCGATAAATGATTTCCGATGACCGATTGTTGGAATTAGGGTTTTATTGTTCATCATACTTATCAATTCACTTGTTTGTGTAGGTTCGCAAACTGTCAAGGAACAGGTTATTTTAGACGACTTTCTTCCTTAACTACTACAGACATTGTGTTATATCTTCATCTTACTAATTGTTGTTTTTATTTTTCAGATATAATGGCGTTGAAATTTGAACCGAAGCACAACATGTGTGCACTTTTGGAAATAAATCAAGAAAATCAAGAGTTCGGATTAATGATAAACTTCTTAAACTCAAATCTTAGATTTGCCCTGATTGAGAGCCTAGTACTATACAATAACCATTTGAACGATTTTTGGGGTTTAGCCGAGTACACAGATATATAAATGGCGGACGGATAGAGGCCGCCGTACTTGGACAGGAAATTGAAATCATTGAACAATTTATCAAACAAGCGCTGCAATTAAATGACAATCATAGAGTACAACTTTCCTACTCACAACAGAGGTTGTTGAGGATATTCCAAGAGACCATGGGCTACCAAGGAAACATCCATGAGAGTCAGTTTCAATAGGGCATGTTTCCCTTAATCTACAGATTCCTTTCATCATGTTATTTAAAGTTTATCTTTCAGAAGAGGTACATAGACCTTACTGAGTAGGGAGTTGGCAACAGCAACAGTGGCGATTATATACAACCAACCATTTAATTTTTCAAGACTTATCTTTAATGGTTTGGTTAGTAATGCACTGAAGAATCCGAGAGATAAATTCTTAATGTACCCAAGGTTTCTGCAGATAATGATCAATGATGCTTTACAAGGGTTAGACACAACTGGTGAAATTCTGATTTTGCAAGACCTAAATGTCTATAAAAGAATCAAGAATGTGAATGCACGGAGTCACTTTAACTCACAAATTGAGTTTGATATACTACCGTGGTTGTTAAATAATCAAATTGAGAAAATGGAGGTTCCACAATCTCCTGAACCTAAGTAGAGGATAGCGATGAAGATGATGAGTCTGGTGATAGTGATAGTGATGATGATGACCATCAAGGAGGAGATGAGAATGTTGAAAAGAATGAAGACATGGAGATAAATGAGCCAATATAAGATGAAATAATTGTTAATGAACAAGAACACGATGTTGAGATTGAGATGGTAAATGTGCAGGAGAATGAGCCCGTTGTGGCTGTAGATGAGATAGTTGATGAAGATCTGTTTGTTGATAATGTCATAAACCAAGTCAATGAAACCATTCTGATGATTACCCCACCACTTTCACTTGATCTTATCATTCACACAACAACAAACCTACCTTCACCACCATTCTCACCACACCCTGATCCCATCCATGAACAATCAAACTCTTCACCACCAAACTCCCCAATTAAAGGAACCACAACAATCCTCCCCAGAATAACAAGAAAAACCCACCCAAACCCAACATGACACCCAAACCATTTCTGACATTACATTCAAACCATATTCACCAGAATCTGTTTCAAAGCATCCTGAATCTGAACTAGAGCTATTCCCAACACATGATTCCCAAAAATCCTCTCCCGAAATGACAAATCATGATCTATTCGCAAGGAATGTTGCGTTAGAGGTCGAGAATGCTAAACTCAAGTTGAAGAATCTGGCTTTAGAAGAAGCATTGAAGAGGGCTTTAGAGAAAATTCAAACCCTGGAACATTCTGAGGTTGAGAAGACCTCAGATGCACCAAAACAGGGCGAGTATACAGATACAGATGCTTTGAAAATGATTGATGAATTGTATGACAAAGTGATGATGAGGTAGCAGGTGAAGCGGTTGTACCCAATGCTTTGAATCTGATAGTAACTGATTATGGTATGTCTGAAGATGAACAAGAAGCTGAATTAACAACAGAAACTGTTGAAGTTAAGGGAGAGTTAGAAAAAGAAGTTGAAGTTGAAGAAGAAACTCCAGAGAAAATTGAGAAAATAAAAATGAAAGGAAAGGTGTGGCAATAACTGATGAAGATCTGCAGCCCACCAGTGCCCCCTAAGATGACCTCTGGAGATGAGTTCTAGAAGTATGAAAAATGTGTAGATCCGGATGTGGCTGAAGTAGAAAGTGTATTGAAAGTGATGGAATTGAGAAACACGGAAGCTGAAACCAATGAAATTCCTTACGAGGTAATTGAAACCTTAATAAACTTGAAAAATAAAGAAGATGAAGAGGAAGTGTTAAAGAAAAAGGCTGAGAAAGCTTGGCGATGGTGATTAGTGCCTTCATACAAAAATCTAAAACCGCATCTGTCATGGAAGTGTATGAAGAGGAGAAAGCTAAAAGTCAGGAACAAAGAGAAGACCCAACAATGATAAAAGAACAATATGTAAGATTTATATCAAGATTGACATTATTGAGGACATACATAGATGTTTTGGCAAATCAAGAGGAATGGCTAGAGAGGATAGTGGAGTATGTGAAGGAGAGGAGAGAAAATTTGAAGATGAAATTATACAGGCTAAAGGAAATATCCTTGAGAATGTACCTGAACCAAGGGTAGAAGAGGTGATTGATCAGACTGTTGATGAAAACCAAACTAAGCCAACTGTGGAGAGTTCAGAACAAAGTGTTGAAATCCCTAAAGCCAAACGATAGAAGTTTGTGGCTTCAACTACTGAAAATGGGAGGGCTAAAATCAAAAAGGTGTATGAAATAAGGGGAAAACAAAAGAAAATTGATTCACTTGAACCCCGGATTGAGGCCCTGGATGACATAGTTGAAGTTAATACGTTTGCTGAGGAGGAAGATGTAAGATCCCCTCAAATCACTGTGACTGAAGAACAAAGAGCCAACATTCAAGCTAGCTTTGATGAGCAGAGAAAGTCTGATCCAAGAATAATAATGTTGTTAAATTTTGGCTTGGAGTTGGATGGACTGAAATATCTGTCTGATGTTGATCTAGATTACTTGGCTGCTAAAAAGAGTAAAGAAATAAGGGAAGCCATAGAGCAAAGAAAGAAAGAGCTAAATGAGAAAATGGAATTTTGAGAAGTCTGGAGTTTGATCCAAGACATATTGAAATAATGAGAGAAGAAGAGATTTTGAATCTAGCTGAAGGTTAGAAGAGGCGAATATTTAAGAGGAAGTAGTTAATCAAAAATAGCTATATGGTCTCCTACTTAAATATACAAACCTTTAAAGAGATAGACAATGTGTACAAAATTGTAGTTGAGAAGGAGAGAGGAAGATATGTGGAAAAAGCACTAACAAATAAATGAAGAATTGAAAAAGTATAAAGGTGATGTGAGGTTTTTGGTTGAACATGGTTATGATTATAATACTATCGAAGATCTATCAAAGACAATATTGAAAGAGAAAGTCATTTTAGTGAAGAAAGCCAATGAAGAGAAAAGGGAGAAGGAAAAGGCTGATAGAGAAAACAAAAGGAAGGCAGAAGAAGAAAATGCCAGGCTGATTGAAGAACAGAAAAAGGCCGATGTTGAAGAATGGTTTGAAAATGCCGAAAGAGTTGAAATACTAAAAAAATTATTAATAAAAAAGGCAAGACTCAGAGGGAGATTGAGAAACTGTCAAAAGAATATATGATAGATATATATGACAGGGAACTCAGATTATACAATCAAGATTTGAAAAAACTGGAAGAAGAAAGTCGAATGAGGAAGAAGGTAGTTGAGCCAGTTGAGGTTAAACCAGAACCGATGGAAGTTGAAGGTATGATGGATGCTAAGACTGTAGAGATGATAAGTATTTTGTGCAAGAGGGGAAAGAA
The DNA here is from genome assembly GCF_021521415.1 of Bidens hawaiensis. Lineage (NCBI taxonomy): Eukaryota > Viridiplantae > Streptophyta > Magnoliopsida > Asterales > Asteraceae > Bidens > Bidens hawaiensis. Next base: position 8,538 of record NW_027493372.1, on the reverse strand, counting down.
ATATTTTGAGTTGATATTGAAGGAAATATTTTGAGTTGATATTGAAAGCATAAATAAAAAGATTATTTGATGAGTCTGAAAAGTTGCATTCTAAGAAGCCTTCAGCATCATCCTCTAGAGTTGAACTGACAGTCATAAGATCAGAAGTGCAGAGGCATCAACCTGAAAGGACCAACTTCAATTTGCCAACAAACTTATATTTTGACTCAAGATCAAAAACCTTGAAAGTTGTTACAAAAGATAGAGTTGAGAGCAGGATTATCTTTAGAGATGACTTCAAAGAATTCAGAAGGGAACAACTTGAAAGAATGGCCACCTTGGACTTATACGATTATCTTCAGAAAGACAGACTAGCAGGACAACAGAGGAACGATTTATCCAAGTTCTTACACGAGCAACACTTAAAAGGATTTCCTCTGCTGGATAAGAAACGAAAGTGGACGTATACTGATGCTGAAAAGTCAAGAAGAGAGAAGAGACTTAGAGAAGTGAGATGGTCAGAGTATTCATTTTTACAACAAGGCAAAAGAGTACTACAAAGAAGCAAGGACCATCAAGCTCCAACACACAAAAGAGGACAACTACCTCTAACTCAACCAAAAGGACATTAAGAGAGAGCATTGCTATGAGGAGGGAGATAATGGTACCTAACTTACAGGTTCAGGAGAGTGGAAGAATAACTAGATTAACTTTCAATAAGAAAAGTGAGACAGTCACCCTCAGAAACTCAGAAGGGGATATCATAGCAATTGTCGAACATGACTCTGAATTAGAGTTCATACACATCTAGGATTTAACTGACATAATGAGAGTGGAGATACCATTTGACTCACTTGATGTTGTAGAACTTGATATGTTCAAACAACGAGCCGCAGCCGTCAGGAACCGAAAATTCAACAGGGCTAGGAGGCTGTAATGAGTAGTGAAAGATTACAAGATGTGTGCTCAAAGAGAGTATTTTTATGCATCTTTGTAATTTTTTATCGTTTTGTGTATTATGATTGTAATTATGTAATTTGATAACTTTGTGATTTGATTTGTAATGCCTTAAAGGCATAATTCTAATTATGTAATGTAATGACTATTTCACTTTCATATGATTTGTGAATATATACTGATAAAAATGTGAGAAATGCAGCTATCTTTTGGTGCATCTGAGCTTGTTCCAATCTAGGGGAGATTGTTGAGTCGGAAATTTTCTAAGGAAGATTGTAATCTTCTCAACCTCCTTAGAAAATGGCTATGTATGGACTTCAAGCAAGCTTGGGCCTTCGAGCATGATATCCTATGCTTGTAAGACTATCTTCTGGAATTCTTCTAAGGGTTGAAAGCTTCAAGCAAGATACACTTCGTTGAGAAAGAATGTTCTTCATCAAGCACAATTTTCTATCAGAGCAAACACTTGATCTATCCAGCTTAAACCAAGTCATACGAGCATCTTGGTGGGTCGAGCATGGATACAATAAAGGAAGAAATCAAGATGTTCTAAGTAAAAGCTTCGAGCATTGTTCAATCTCGAGCAAGTTTCAATACATGAGTATGCTGGAGTTGTTCACAATAATTCCAACAGAAAGATTGAAGAGATCAAGTAGAACATGTTTGCTCATGGGACCTATTCGAGCAAAGTTTGAATATGTTACGAAGATTGAAGTCTGCTGGAGTAGAATATTTTCTAAGGAAAACATTGTAAGTAAAGTCTGCTCGAAGACATGTATTGAGCATACTCGGTATTACAAGGTCTGCTCGACAAGGATATATCATACTCGAAGACTTGTTTTACACTTGTATTTATTTTGAATCATTATGTAATCATTAGGGTTCTAGAAGGAATGTCTATGGGCCTATAAATAGAATACTAGGTTTATTTATTAAAAGGGGGGTGCATAAACGATCATTGAGAGAATATTCCTCATTTATGTTACCTAGTACGTCATTCAATACACAAAACCCTAGACATTCCATGCAAATCCTATAAACCATTCCACTGTTCATCAACGATTAATCATAATATATCGGAATCTTTGTGTTTACTGTTTGTGTTTGTTTATTCAATCATATATTCAATCCAACACCCTGGTTATACTGATTCCGCCGGTATAATTAGAGAGTCTTCAATATTTAGATCTCGTGTGTTCTTGTCGACTATTATTAGTATAACATGAGATCCCGGTCCTGACACTCATCGTGAATATAATATTAATGATGAATGTTAACTACGAATATTACAAAACAGCGAAATAGGTCGGTTTTACGATTACGAATTCGTACAAACCCAAATTAAATTAAAATAACAAATGACACGTAAGAAACATGAAATGAACTTGAGATATAAAATAATATATATGTATTTATTTTAAAACCGAATATTCAAAATGGGTGGGGTTTTCGGGTTTGAAAAGTAACGAATGTTACAGGCGTTAGTGTATAGGACGAAAATCAAATAAACATACTATATAAAGGACATCGCCTGAAAGTAAACTTTTTAAAGGACTTGATATGTAAATCGGCTATGTTTAAAGGACAAAATTTGTAATTCTGTCTAATTGAATTGTATAGGTTTGATGACAAAAAACCTGTAGTTTCCAGAACTATGTTTATGTAGTTCCCAATTAATTAACTAAGTTTTGTATGAAACCTAGAACCTGAAACTCAGAGTTGATCTATTTCTTCTAATTGTTTTGCTTATAAAGTTTATATTTTCACAATATAAACAAATATCAATTTTCTATTCTTAGGTTAATTTTATTTTAGATAGATTATTTAGACGAAGCATATTGCACTTTCCAATGGTTTCCTATGAAGATGACCTTACTTGTGACAACCGTCAAAATTAAGAGTAAGTTAAAAGTTATTTAGTTGTTTGATTACGTGAACGAGGCTTAGGTTAAGTGAAATAAGTAAGCTAAGATCTATATAAGGTGATAAATAAATCCTTAAGGTCTAGTTCGTTACGAAAACATTGAGGTTTACATGTTAAAAGGTATACAAGTAACATGTAAACATACGAAAAATATTACGTAATTCGTGTTACGAGCATTGTGTGGAAAAGTTGCGAAATAAACTGGCGATGTTATAGGAACTTGATATTATACTTCTATGATAAGTGAAAATTATAACGATCATTGCGAACGATCAAAAATCTCATTCAAAGTATAAAATACCTAGACTTTTTGCAAGGTATATCAAGTTAAGGCATACAATGCCTCGTTTTATAAAAATAATGTGTATTTTTATAAATTGGTTATATTTTTATAAAAACTTACAAAGCACATTTAGTAATTAATAAGTAGTTGTTTAATTATTTGTATTTAAAATATAATATTATATTAAGTTAGTGGATACTTAACATCTAATCATATTCATTAAGCACTAAACCTTCACTAGTTTATTTCTTAGCATTATTATAAGCCTAACCACCCACTAACATAATAATTAGATTATTTTGTTGCTTAATGACCCTAATCTAGTGCATAGGCTATCCTAATCACACTTCTAGTGACACTTAGATAAAGCATGATGATGCCACGAAACACCCATAAGGACTTAGAGAGGTGGTGGCACCACCACATCATTTGAGCTCCACTATATAAACCAATACTCTTTATCACTTATTCACATTTTTTTCCAACCATTTTAAGCAGATTTGAAAGCTTTGAAGGGTAACTTATATGATCCATTGCACATGCTACAACAATTCAAGTAACTAAATGATCATAGTGATGTTTACTTGCAACTTTAATGTCTTTCTTGTTATTCTCTCATTTCTTATTGAAACTAATTTTTGTAAAGCATGGGAATTGAAGGAAAGTAATCATCAATCATCATAGGATGATAGATGGTGAATATCCTAACACAATCCATGAGGATCAAGCTCAAAAACTTTAGCAAAGTATGCACATTTCATGCTTGTAAAGCATGAAATGTGTAGTTTGAAAAATATGATGTTTTTTGTTTAAAATTATAAGCCAACACTTGAGCTTTGATCTAAAACTTGTCTATAACATTATAAGTTACTTATTTCAAAGGTTGACAAAAATATTTTTCAAAAAATAATCAATTCATTGAATTTTATACACTTGTTAAGTTAACTAGTTACTAGTGTTGGTGATTTACAAGCTTTTTAGTCTAAATCTTTTTTCTAGGACTTGTTTTTGTTTGTGGTTATTTTTTATCGGTAGTATATAGTATTTTATGAAACTATTTGAAGTCTTGTCTTTGGTTTGATGTGTTTTGAATTCTAAACGAAAATAAGCCGTTATAACGCATGGTTAAGTTTTTATCCATGTTTTAAGGTCAAGAAAGATTATAAGACAAACCATTTGCAAGAAAGATTATAAGACATGGTTATGTTTAATTGTGGTTGAATCGGATGATAGAAGAGTTAGTTATGACAAGGCAATTTGGACGATTTAAAATATTTAGTTTTATTAAGATTATTTGGATGTAAGATTGTCTTAGTGCCCAAGTCTTGCATTTGATACAAGATTGCTAAGACATGAAATGTAATCCTCATTAATCAATGTGTTGTGAAATCTTACTTTCGTTACATCTCGTGTTTCCGCTTTAGCGGGGTGTGACATTACTTACTCGTACTAGTTATAGGTATTTAAGTGATATGCATACTTGTTTTTTATTAGCGCACGACATCTACATCAGTAGAGCGATCAATGAAAGTCTCAACTTCTAGTGTTATATATTAGTTATGGTTTGTTAATTCTAAAACGCTCTTAGCAAGTTTACCAACAACGTAAAATTAATTAATTGGATAAAAATACCTAACACTTGGAAGCCTTAATAACTTTCTAAGGGTTAATTAATTGGATAAAAATACCTAACACTTGGAGGCCTTAATAACATTCTAAGGGTTGGGGAAGACTGTTTATCGGGATGAGAACATCTTCATAATAACCTCAAGAACATAATTTGTTGGCAATTCACGGCAGGCATGTTGGCCATATCACTTAGCTAATAATTAACCGGTTAATTTATTTCAAGTTATCCTTCCCAAAGCAACACTGTTTTATAATCTTGTTATTATCTTCATTTTATATTGTTATTTTATTTTAACTTGTTCTGCAAAAACTCACCAAAATCTCTAAAAATCAACTTAAGGAAACAAATTTGTAACTAAAAGACTTAGTAGTAAAATCATATCTATAAACAAGCTTGGTTCTTATCTAGAATTATACTACACACGACGACGGGTTCTCTTCCCAATCGTGCGTGTTAGCTTAAGTAAACTCATTTTTATAATTTTAAAACCTTGGTAAACATGTATTGAAAATCTAATTTAATACATGCACATCAGCTCAATTCATTATTATTATTTTTTTTATAGTTAAACTCTATAAATAGTATTTTCTATCTTTGTATTTCTTCATCCGTTTTTCCATACCATCTATGTACATTATTCATCTAAGATTTATATATTTTTTACTAGGATATAGCCCGTGTGATACACGGGTGATTAAAAAAATATAATAAAAAAATATAACTGAATAATATGTATAATAACATACCTTATGAATTTATAATAAAAAAATTAAACTGAATAATATGTATAATAACATACCTTATGAATTTATAAGATATAAATAATTTTCTAAAATACATAGATTAATATAAATAATATGTATTTGTATTAGAAATAAAAATGGAAGGTTGTGAATCTTTACCAATTAAGAAAAAGGGAAGGTTATCATCAATACATTTTAGTTGGGTTGGCAAGGCACAAGCATTTTAAAACAAGGACATGAGTTTGATTCCCACCAACAACATATTTTTCATTTTATCATTCATAAAGTGGAAATTGTAAAAATAGAGACTTGTACACTTGGCAGTCTATGTGGAGGGTCTAGTTGAATGACATATAGAAGTATTGTGTTGCTTTAATAATATAGGTAGATTAGATTAGCTGTTGTTCTTCACAAAAATCGATTAAACACTAAAATATAAATCATACCCGATAATTGCAAACGATGAACATATTTGATTTTGTTTGGATTATGAAACCAACAAATCGTGAAGAATCGGTTATAGATGAGGCGAAGAATCCGGTTACAAACGATGGGGAGCGTTATGATTTTTGAACGAAGCATGTGCCTTTTAAAAAAGAAACGATGAACAATATAAACCTGGTAAATTTAATAAGTTTTTTTATTATAACAATAATTAGAATAATTATTATCATAATTACATTAATAAGTTACAAAAATATAAAAGTCAATATCACTGATTAAAATTTTGTTGTAAATATGTGAAAATTAGATTTATAGAAGGTTAAAAACATGAAAGCCTATGTGAACAACCTAGGTGAAGAACATATAGACAAAATTGTGTTGCTTTAATATATTAGTTAGATAAACATGATTCCATCAATCCAAACAACTCATTCTTTCAGAACCATCAATTCCACCCAAACCAACAAACGTAACCAAACAAGGCAATCAATATAACCTTTTTTATTCTACCTAAACTCGTGTTTTTTACCAACAATGGAAACGCTTTACACTGTGTTTTCGGGTTTAAAATATAAGGAAAAGAAATGATAAGATTGGACAGGGGAAGAAAGGAAAAGAAATTACATACTTAAAAGTCATTCTCGAGTTAAAATAAAAGAAAAGAAAAGAAAGCGTTAATTACATTCTTGAGTTAGATCGATCTAAAAGATAGGGGAAAAAATTATAACTTTACAATTATGTCCTTATAGCCAAATGAAAAAGAGAATTAAAACAGGGTAAATTAGTAATATTGTAATGGGCTATACACTTTCATTCACAATCATGCCATATTTGGTAGGAAACTTTTGAAGGAAAAAAGACCCAACTTTTCTTTACATCCTCTTTCTTTTCTTTTAAAATAAAAACTCAAGAATGAAAAAAAAATTATTTTTTCTTTTTCAAACCCTTAAATAAAAACTCAAGAACGAAGTGCTAGTGAGTGTGAAAAATGAAGTCACTTTTGCCTACAAAATTGTGGTGTGAAAACATTAATAGTGATACCATTATACATACCCTAACTGTAATGTTCTTTTTTTAGTTTAATTTCAAGTTTTTAGAATACAAAAATACAGAAGAAAAATATAATGACACCATTTTTTAAGATGATTCATTAAACTTAAATAAAATGATAGGTGTAAATCTATGAAGATTAAAAACAAAGATAAGATTAAGTCAGAGATAATACAAAACGCTATTTTAAAGTCAATTCTTAATATCTAAACAACACCTGCATGCATAATATAACGAGTATGTGGTGGCAACAATAATCATTCTATTGGAGTATTTATCTTGTTTGAACCTAATTTTGAATTGCATTTAATGCGAATGTCCACATCTCAACCTTATCAATCTACTCCGATGTCCCTCTTTTGTTTAATCTATTAAATAAATTCCTTATCTTTTCGTGCCTTAACCTGTTGTACCTCGTGTTCCATACATTGTACCCTGAAATTGCAGTTGTTGCGCATTATTGAATTGAATCAGATATTTAACCATCAACTTGTATAATAATATCCATGCCATTTAAAATTCACAAAGTTTGATTTTCCAAACACGTGTGTTTATCTTATTATTTGTGGAGTATTTTTTTTCTGTTCTCTATACATTGTAATGCGTTATTCGGTTATAACGAGTTTAGTATTTTACCATCTTATAATATTCTGATAGCTTTGTGTTTAGGGAATTCGATTTCCAAAAAACAAGAATTTGATAACGAAATGGGGAATTAGTCTATATGTTTTTAGGTCATATCAGTAGAACTTTGTGTTGGTGGAGTATAAAATCATCATGGGTTTTAATGGTGGTCCTCTTTAGAAATTTTAGCTCATTTGACTTTTATGGTCAATATTGATCTTATTTCAAACTATTTTGATCTCAAAGTGGATATGTATCTTATTATTACATTGACGGATCTAAACCAAAATATCAGGAGTAACACTTAAATATTCTTTTTACCGTATTTCGTACAACGTAAACGAAAAATTTTGTTTTAAAGTATTTTATACAATAACCAATTTTTTTTATCATATTTTATACAGTAACTTTTTTTAACAAGATGTTAAACCAATATTATTATTTTCTTAAAGTTTTCGTTTAAAAAGATTACTAATAAAATTTTGATATTTCATCTTCGAAGTTTATTTTGGAATAAACAAAATTTAAAATTGTAAATCCATAATAAAATTCCAATTTACACAAAAATCCTAAATCCCTAATCAATTTCAATTTACACATAAAATCTAAATCTCTTCAATTTTCAATTACATTAACTAGGTAAAGTTAAAATAAAAAGGACAACAAAAATGAGAAAGGTAAGAAGGAATCTAATCCATTTATCTTAAATTTGAATGGTAGAGATTAATTTAAGAAAATAAATTGATGAAAAAGACATAAAGGTAAATAACCCACTTTTGTTGACTTTCTCTTTCCACATGCAAGACGCATGCCAATTCTCCCATCATTTTAAAACGTTCATAACTTTTTCATGCAACATTATTTTTTTAAAATTTTTTTACCATAATAACAAGCTTTTTTTAAT